>NW_024581134.1:1173048-1240330 GCF_017639235.1 Corvus kubaryi | reverse complement strand
GCAGATATCAAGTTGCATTTACCTTTTAATAATCCAATTAGTATATGCGAGTGCATATATAATATGTGGGTGCATAATCTACTTGTCTACACAAATGTGACGTATTTTATTATACTTGTAAATATTTTTGTCTCTGACAAGTAGTTGCGTAGCTTACAGAGAGTTGAATTTAGCTCATCTGTCCACAAACATGTGTATGTATGTAGTATGTTACACATACATCATCGCTACACACCCAGAAATATGCATGCTCATCCATCAAGATTTATTTATTTTGTCTGTGTATCCAATATGGTGTGGTTGCTTCATAATATTTGCAAATAGGTATATATAACATGGTGTGTGAATTGCTGCTTCGTATTTTGAAGCTGCCCTCCTTCTGCCTGTAAGCTGGCCTTTGTAAAACGTGTTTCACAAGCATTTATAAGGCAATTAGGGACCCTCTTCTGCATTCCTTGCAAACCCAAAACTTCTGCTAATCTGTGCTGTAATTGCCAATAAGGCAAGCTCAGGCCTACTGTGTGTGTGGGTGTTTGTATTATCTGTATGCAAAGTACAACAGAAACATCGTTAGCCTGAGAAATATATTAAAAAATATTTATAGCTTGAGCAGAATTTTTTTTTTAATCTGATGAAAAGGTGTAAAGGTAAACTTTCTCTACCTTGCCTTTATACCAGGAAATGACTTCGCAAAAGTTTTTGGTTGATGGGAAAAATATGGTTAATTTCCCCCACCTCCAGTGGAGGTACATTTTTGTGTCACTTCTTGAAACATATTTTATCAAGAGCTGTGATTGTTACAGCGTGCAGTGCCACTACACATGTGCTGAAATTCTCACCTGGCCTTCCAGATGATTAGTGGGAGCTTTGTCTTGATACAAACTGCAGAATCAGCCCTTTAGTTTCTCATGTTAGGAGAGATCACAGTAGTACAAGAATGAGGTACTTCATTGAACCTTCATCAAGAATGTGATTAGGAGGGTAGCTGGGAGTTGTTGGGTTTTTTGTTAACACTGGGGTAGAAAAATAAGGCCACGAATATCCCTGTGGATGTTTTGCCAGACTTGAAAAAACTGAAAAATACCCAAAACAATTTAAATGAATGTAAACTCAGGACGAGATGAAAGGGCCAAAGCTGAAGTCTGCTATGATTCCTGGATGAATAAGAAGTGTTCACCTGGGCTTGCATTTAATATGAGCCATTCTATGAGGGAGAAAGGAAGGGAGATGGATATAATGAAAAGCTTGAATGCCTGTGTGCACCAAGGGGACCACTTGCTGTTAAAAATCAAATTTCATCTTTTAAATCACTTTCCATGCTTGTCTGTGGTAACCAAGTAAATGAAATCTTGCTGTGTCCTGGGACCATGTGGCTAGATTTGAACCTGCTTATGGAGTAAGGTGGTGTCATTAATCAGCAGCTGGGAAACAACAAAACCAACAAAGACCCAAGCACCCCGAATATATACTCCTCACTGGCACAAAGGCAGAGAAATTCTTGGTTTATGTTATATTTATTGTCATAGGTATTAATATTTTTAAGTCCTCCAATCTTTAAAAAAGTGGAAGTTGAGAAAATACTTAGCGGAGAAATACATATTGAGGTATGTAAATCAAAACCTGGCAAGGGGAAAGAAGATGAGTAGGTAACAGTATCATCTTAGCTGTGTGGTTGTGATGAGGAAGACTTCTCCCTGCAGAGAAACAAGCCTCTTGCTTTTTCTCTTCTTTATACTATGTATCACAAGTAGCCTAATTACAGCAAAACCAGCAAACTGCCAGTTATACAGGAAGAGGCTTAAACTCACTAAACTGTTGTATAAATAGAAAGTTCAAAGGTCTGTTTGTGGCTGACAAAGCCGAGAACAGGCCATCTGTGGGCCAGGTTCCTCTCCTGTGTGAATGCAGAAACACACTGCATGCCACAGCAGCGTGCTCTTTCAGCATTGTCCTCAACCTGGAGGGTGTGATCCTGCTCTCCAGACAAAGGTGAACTGTTTCACTTCCAGCCCTGACTATTTCCCCCTCTTCACCCACCTTCCCGCTTCCCTCTTTGCCTTGTGCCCCTGCAGAAGACCTTCTCAGTTACGATTCCTTCACCAGGGTCTGTAATAATTCACTAAATGAAAAATCTTCTGAGCGTGTGTTGCGTTTCTGATGGGAATGTATGAAATAGAGTAAATAGGTCTCTGTGAATTAGATTTAATTTTTATTTTTTATTTTAAATTTTTTAGGAGGTGATGGTGAGAGCATTAGTGTAGGATGAAGTCGCATTTTGAATGGATTTCTGTAAGGTTTTTCTCCCCTCCATTTCTTCTCCCTAAGAAGTATTACAGTTGAATTGCAGTTACTTTTTTGGATTTGTATTACAGACATCCGCGAGTAATTATTTGAGAATGTTTCATTTTCAATTTGCTTTGAAAGTGTAAATGGATAGATTGTGTGGCTGCTGGTGGGTGTGTGAGGGGGATTAGATGCTGTCAAAACAAGCAGCTGAAGAAGACCAAAAATAGTCTTGGGCCAAAACCTGTACTTGAAGTACATCCTGATTTAGTAATTCTTCCCTGGCTGATATTGAACTCCATGGAGTGTAAATCTTAAAAGAATTTGGCTGTTTGCAAACATTAAGCTCACATCTATCCTATGAGGCAAAATTACTATCAGTTTAACAGCATTTGAATTGTTTTGCTAATGATTCATTCAAGAATTTAATGACTTTTAAAATATACAAATTGGGATGGAGAGTAGATACTTCAGATACTGTTCAGCTATTCTGAAGCCAGGCAGAACTTAAGAGCATTTAAGCAGTTTGTACATGAATGCCAATTATATTGTTTGGGCTTTTCTTTTCTAGTAAAAGATGGTACTATGATGCAGGTCCTTCAGTAAGGCAAAATTATTCCTTTTGTCTGACAAGAGTACTTCTGAAACCTGGAATTTACTAAATAATTTAAGTGGAAAATGTGACATTCTGTAAAGTATTAAGTTAGATATACTAAATGGTCTTTGAAAAAATGGATGGACACTGCTGGTCTTTTTGTGCTTCTTAGGAATGAAACAATATGCTCTAGCATTGTGGAAGGGGTGTTGTGATGCTTTTTGTGTTACGAGGCCCAAAGTTTGTTTTTATATGGGTAAAGAAAAATGCCCAAGGTGGTGAGATGGGATAAAATTTGCTCTAAACTTAGAAAAAGCACGTGGGCCTTAATTTAGCAGGGCCTTTAGACAGTTATGTAGTTTTAAGCACACAAGTGGTCCCATTAAAACAACTCTGATTTCAAGTTAAGTTTCACCAAACTGGGTTCTTGATCACTCCCAAAATCCTCAATGTGTTTTAGTAATGACTAAACCCCAGTTTTTGATACATTTGGTAATAAAAGCTGATGTTATTTTTGACTGTATAGTACACATCTATTTCCCTGAAATCTATAGCAGCTTTATGTGATTTCACAAATAACTGGGCAGCCAGAAAGAATGCAAATATTAAATCTCATTTTAAAAAAATCTAGAGGAATTATAGAAAACATTTTATGCCTTAAACTCATGAAGTGTTTAGAATAAGCACCTAAACAGACAGACCCTATCCCGTATTTTCCCTGTGCCTTTAGTTTGAGGTAATGGAATTATTTTTGTGTCAAGGACTTGAAGGGTTTGGCTCCCGGATACCTGTTAAATATGTATAGTCAATAAATACCATAAAGGACCTGTGTCTTCCTCCAGCTTGGGCCTGAGTCAGTAGCCAGTGATGCCAGTGGAGGTGCTCCCAGTTGACCTGAGAGGGTCCCTGATTTGCCCATTTTGGCCAAAAGGCAGACTTCTTTAAATGTGGAGCAACTCTCTAATGACCAGGATCAGCAAGGCAGTCTGCACATGCCTAATGCTATGCATATGGAAAAACTCCTCAGAGCCCAATTCTGAACCTGTCCAATTCAAATTTACGGCCTTTCTTTTACAGAAAGGAAAGAAAAATGGAGAGGAAAGCTTGAATCTCTTCTCTTGATTGCAGTTAACAGAATGGATTTTCTAAGGCCATCAAACATCTATTAACACTGAAAACTGAAAATGTGCCACAATTCTTGGGTTTGCAATTTTGCAAATTCTTTCTTAAGCGTTGAAAAAGAAGACAGTATACCAAGTAAGATATCAAGTTAGTATAACCTTCCAGACCACTCATAATATAACATGGTCAGGAAGTTACAACAGTGACTCTAAAAAGACAGCTCTTTCATCCTTTTATTGTTACCGAATGTTCTGTGTTGATGCTTTGTAACCAAAATATTTATTTAAATTGTTCTAATAGCTTTGGTCGGAGGTCAGAAGGTACATTACTCCTGACTAATGGACAACTGTAGAGATTAAAAAATGAGAGGAAGGATAGCAGTGTGTGTGTCAGTAGATTTTAAGATCCATCTTGAATAACTTCTGATGAGACAGTTGTTTGACCAAAGATTCTCACGAAGGGCATATGATGTTAAACCTTCATTTGTGAGCAAATTGTGAGGGAATGAGCTGGTGGGCTTGTTTTCAAATACACTGTCCTGGAGTCCAGTCTCACAGAAACTTCATAAAAATTGTATATTGCTCCTGAATTTCAACAGGACTGCTGTTGAGTGCAATCAGTTTGATGGGTTTACAAGGTTGGGCTCATAGTGCTGAAAAAGTAATGTGGAGCTAGAGAGCTGAGGTGAGGGAATAACCCAAAACTTCCTGCAGTTAACTTCTCAGTTGTTACAAACTGTTTTATCATGAAGAGACTATTTCTCAACTTGTACATGGCAGATCAACACCATAAATTGTTACGACTTTTAAACAAAGGTCTAGTCAGTAGTTTCTTCAGAAAAATGTTATATCGCACTTTAATAACATTTTATGAATGTATTCAAACCAAGCCACTGAGAGAAGAAAACTCCTACCTGGGAAATGTTTTCCTTGTGACCTCAGCTGTTGATCTGTGTGTTTTTACTGGGGATTATCATTGAGTCTGTATTTCATGTGATTTGGTAATGGTGAGTTTTAAGGAGAGCTGGAGATGATACCACAACTGGAAACTGATTTTCCTTGTAGGTGGAGAAAAGAATAGGGAATGCCATTTACTATGTGTGGTGTGTAAGACTTGTTTAGTGAGGAGCTGTAGTCAGCAGTTCAGATTCCTGACTCACATGCTGCATGGTGCTACCAGTTATAGTAAGACATGAATAACCCACTCATAATTATATGTAGTTATAGGGGTGGGGTATTAACAACCAGCAAAGAAGAAAACAAGATAGAGCACCAAGTTAAAAATCACTCAGTTGTTCCTTTGACAAGTATTATAATAGCTATTTTTGTATGCTGTGGGTGTACATGGTGTTGTGGAATGAGTAAATTCTGTAGCTCTACATTGCCAGTGCCTCGGGCTCAAACCTGCAGATGACTTAACTACTGAGACTAGTGCTTTTTCCATTTGGCACTTTATTTACATGGACTGTTGTCAGGATTCAATTGTAGCTCAGAAGTTTTCTCAGACATCCAGGTGTAGGCTCTTTTGATAGGTGATGGTATCTGCATCCTGCAAAGTGATAGACACCTGAAAGTGACACTGGGTAAAAGCAGAGCAGTCCTTGGTGGCTTATGATCCATGCTGAGAAGGTGGCTTCATAATGGAATGTTTTTTACTTAAAATATTTTTATGTCTAAGAGTAAAAGTATATTATGTAAGTCTACTTGTTTTTTTTTCTTTTTTTGTCCTTTATTACTGGTTTAGGTCAAGATTTCTCTTGTGAGGAAAAAAGCGTACAACTGTCAGTAGAGAAAGCAAATGCAAAGCTTTAAATACAAACCATCATTAAGGTTTCCAGTTCCTATTTATTTCAGTCTCATGTCATGAGGGAAACTAATGCAGCATTTAGGTGAGTCTGTTTCTATGCTGCTGTCAGTAGCCATGCTCATATTTGAGAATCCTGCCTTGGAACAATGTATGTCTGTTGGTTATGGACCTCTTTGTCTGCATAGATGCCAGAGTCGGAGATGTTTTCAGAAGGTTGCACATGCTTTAGGTCCCTGTCCTGAACTCTCAGGTGAGACCCCCGTAGCTTGGGGGGCAGCCAGTTCATGTATGAAAACTTTGGGCTGCTCTTTTGAATGTGGGAGTGATTTTTCTTCCAGTTTCTTTCCTGTAGAACAATGGAGTGACATTCTTCCTGGTGTTTCCTATGAAGAATAATGATGAAGAATTATCTTCTCTGTCTACAAGTGTTTAAAAACTCATTAGTTAGGGTCCCTGAAAGAGTTCCAATACAAGTCAGTGGGTGTGGTGAAGCCAGTTGTAATGGGAAGCGGACTGGGCCCTGGGGCTGGTGGTCAGCAGGGAGGCAGAGCTGTAAAGAATACCGTGCATATGCTATAGTAAGCATTTTCATAGATCTCCTCTGTGGGAGAGGACAATGGCTTTGGAGCTCATATTTACTCAAAAAGCAGCCCTTTGATTTTCATGGCTTTCTGCTTGGTTGCACATTGGAAAGCCCATTTGTCTTCACCAAGCCTTTGAAGAGGGGTAGGTGAAGTGATTGAGGCATTGGCCAGTGGCTGACGGGTAGCGGTTGCTTGGAGAAGGAACTAAGTTGCATTGCTTTTTTTGGTAATACTTGAAAGAGTTGTTGTCATTTTTAAGTTTGTGAAATCAGGGTGAATATATATTTTTAGGAACAGAACATGGATTCTCTCACTCGTGCTGTGGCTAGCTACTTTACTGCCTTTGGAAAGTCACTTGGGTGTCTGTCAAAGTGAAGCAATGGTATTTACTTCTGTGGTAATTTGCCTTTTTTTTTTTTTTTGTTCAGGTGCAAAGCATGAGAGAGCAGGGCCAGCTGTGTAGTTACCTTTATCTGGTCTTTCTGCTCACTTTTTCATCCTCCTGGGTGTCAGCTGGGAACTGCTTTTGACATTTTCTGTACTCTGAACTTCAGTCTAGCTATATAGTCCTTCACTGGCTTGCTTGTACAGCATTACCCACAAGAAAAGTAAAACATTGTTTTCTATGGCATAGCTGATGCACAGAGATCCTTGTGTTGGATGCAACATTTGTGCTGATGAGATCAGACACATGTTTAGAAAAACGGGCTGATATTTCTAACCACAGACGCTTCAACCAATATTGATTTATGTCTTTGCTTTACCTCCTTTTGTGAAGTGAGAGGCATAACATCTCCAATTTTTACTGGTAGACTGAGGCATTTTTTCAGAGAAGTCATTGTCATTACACCTTCTTATTCAGTGAGGAATGGGAAGAGAGAAGTGACTTTGCAGAAGGACTTGTCGTTGGTCAGGAATGCAGTTGAGTTCCACTTCACTGCTTGCCAACTCTGATGGGCATATTTTCCTATTCCGTGGGGGTGTGATGAGGTTAAGTCCCTTAATGTTTATGAATGTTTACAGTGATGGAGGAAGACAGAAACCTAGGCAGATATATTAGTAGGGGAAAGGCAAGCCTGTAAAGAGAAATGGTGGGATTTGGGCAGAGCATATCTGCAAGAGAAGGTAATCAAAGGAGAGAAACTCTTCTGAAGGGGAGAATTTATTTACAGTGTGTATACTTCATGTAATTTGCCCTGCTAGTATAGCTGAACAGTGAAGGCTGTGGACCTTTTGGAGACAGAACCATCTTGTTACTCCAGAAGACTTGTCATTTACCAGATCTTGTTGCAAAGCTTTGTATATGCAGCTGTAGCTTAAGTAAACGTCGTATCTTGGATGGTTCACTGAATAGTATATCCACAGTTTTTCAGAAGCATTGTTGCTCTTTGAGCCAGCTGCCGTTGTTTCTAGCAGATCGCTGCTGCTTTGTTGGTTAACCCTGGGCATGAGTTTTCTTCACATATGTTATTAGACTGAGCGTATTTTCTATTTATACCACTTGGGGATACAAATTACTGTGTTGCGTTCAGGAAGCACAAGGAAGAGTACATCCTTGTGATTGGAAAAAAAAAAAGAATACGGGGCAAAATTTTATTCTGAGGTCCTTTCTTTCAAGGTTCAAGGGAAAACAGGCAGTGAAAACAATTAGTGGTCTTTATTTTTATGTCCCTGAAAAGTAGGAGGTATTTTTATATATGTGTTTTAATAGACTGTGTTGGTGGAATTTGGTTTTGAAATTAACAATGTGCCTTTGAAGAAGGGAATGAATTTTGATGAAATCCTGTGTATCATTTTTAGGCAATTAGGGAGATGATTAGTGTTGTACATATTTGGATGCATTGTCTTTGTGGCTTTGATAGTTGTCTGTGGGCCAGTAAATTTGAACTAGCGGGCTGAGCTGGAGGGCACTGCAGCTGGTTGAAGTTTTTCATTGATTTAGTAAACTCTAAACCATAGTTAGCCACAGCTTCCCTTTCTTTCTCATTCCATTTTGGGAGCAGATGACCTTTACCTACTCTGTGGTAGAGCTCCAGAAATATTATGCAATCTACTGCTATGTTTTTGTTACTGCTCAGTCTTTCCTTCTCTCTTTAAAGAGCCCTTGCCCAAACTGACTGGTTTTTAGTGTGCCTGTGGAGGGATCATAGATAGGGAATATAATTAGAGAGTTTTGATAGGGGTGTAGGGAAACACCTGTGTGCTCATTCAGAATCATAAGCTCCATCAGCAGGGCACTGGGCATGTTTGGATCGTAGACCATGACTAGGTGTTACCCTCATCAGGTTAATGAATAATACTCTTCCCTGTCACTTCACTCTGCTGTTTCTTTCCCCATTGCCTAAGACAAGCTGTTGTGTGAGAATTTTGCCTGGTTGTAGACTGCTCATGAATCTTGCAGTACATGACATGCAGACATCTAACAAACATGAGTAGAAACTGCATAAAATACACAGACATAACACAGAAGTTACATGTTTGAAAACACATTAGAGCTCCACAAATAACCTGATATCTAGGAGGCTTTTTTCCTCCCATATATCTATAACCAAAAATATTCTGCTAGCTGCATTTCAACCAGATAAGGGTTATTTTAGATTTTTTAATGATTCTCGCTTGTGTAAACTCACACATCTGCCTGCAAATTCAACTTCAATGATAAAAGGTCTCATCAAAAAATTGAGGCAGGCTAGAATGTTTGGTTAAGATTTAATATCTTTCTAACTAATTATAACGCAGTGTCAATATGTGCTCTGATATCTGTGGAAAGAAAAGGAACATAAAAAGATACAGTTCCATTGTACTGGGTCTTTTGTAAACAATTAATGGTTAGGTGGATGTCTGAAGCAAGGGTGTGAGAGAATAGATAAACCTGTTCTAAAGGGCTTGAAAAGTTGAAGCGAATTCTAAATGTAGATTAGGAACAAATGATGACAGCCAAGCCAGCATTACCTCAGTTGATTAATTTATAAGGATGCTGGTCAATGATTTTAACCAACAGCTATGCATAGTAGAATCCTAATGGGATCTGTCTGTTAAGATTACATAAAGTAGAGCATTTGATTTATTTCATAGCTTTCCAATGCTCTACTTTAACTTCATACAAATAATGCATTAGTCACACTGGATAAGATGGCGTATTGAATAAAGTTGTGATTTTGTCTGCTGCTTATAATCTGATTTTATAAAGGATTAAATCTGTTTTAGTAGTTTATTCATATCATAAAAGAGATTGTCGGTTGAATGAAATCTTTACATCTGCCACTTTCTATCTCATTAGAAAAGACAGTACCATAAAGTTCCTCGTTTCCTCCCAGTCTGTTTTATCCCCTGGTGTGTCTGAGTGTGTATATCTTCTGTACATGTTTGTATATTATAATGTCAGTGTGTTCTCAAAGTTGCGGTTAAGAATGCGTCACAGCTTCGAAGGGATAATACCAGGGGCTGTAAATGTTCTGGCCAAGAACATACCCAGCCAGGAACAAATGGGGATGTGAGCAAAGGGTGACAGTCAAAAATCTGAAAGTGATGGCTTGTAGCAGCATGGCCAGGTGTGAGCGTGGCAGAGTTCAGCAGGTACTCGAGTACGCCCAGCCCTTCACTGTGGGTGTGCCTGCGCCAGTGGGCACCGAGCGTGTGCTTAACGATGAGCGGGTGTTGACTTAAGGCTGATTCAAGAGGATGTGAAGGCTGGGCATTCCTCTGGACTTAAATGTGGATTGTCACTTGTGATCAACTGTCATTCATCTGTCACACTTCCACTGCTTTTAAAAACACTCTTCTAGTTCAGATGCATGGTTGTTGGTTTTATTAAGTTAGTGTTTAATGGAAAGTTACAAATCTAGGCATTTTTTTTATCCATTGTTGCCGGGGGGGTTGGTTTATTGTTTGTGTATTTTTTTTCCTTTTGTTTAAATGTGTGTCGCTGGCAGGATGCTGCTGTTACAACTAGCAGTTGTTTCCATGTAGATCTTCAAGAAGTAGTATCAGTAGATGATCTTTCCATACATGTTTTCTTATTTGTATTTAAGGATCTTGCCATTTTTATTTAATCCTGTTAAGTGTTTAGGGCCAGACTTGGTCTTCTGAACATGAGGTTGTCTTGGATTCTGATGTTGAACAGAAGGTACTATCCAGCTTTTTCAATTGTCTTTTTAGTCAAGGCAGATTCTGAGGATCTCAGTTCCCCCTTCTGAGGACTTGCTGAGGATGAAACGTCTTCATTCACATTTTCATTTATTGATACACTTTTTAGTTTTACTGGCTCTGACATTTAAATCTTGGCTTCTTTGCCCACGTACTTTGATTTGGTAGGAGTATTTTGATACAAAACGTGTGGTCAGGCTCCTCTCTAGGTCAGGGATCCTCCTGCGAGCTTTGGTTGCAGATGCAGCAGGAGCAAGCAGGGGGGGCAAGCAGGGGGCTCATGCTGGACTCTGCCCTCACAGCAGCCCTTGGGCTGCCAAAGAGTTAACACAGAGCTATATCCCTTTGACTTCCAGTGAAGGACTGGGCCTGTCTCTGACTCCAGCAAGGTTCTTGAACAAGACTTTAGGACTCACATATTGTTCATCGTGCTTCGTTTTAGGAGAAATGACAGCGGGGCTTAGCTCTGCTCCACACTGGCCGTTGTCTCTGCAGCAGTGCTGTGCTCACTGTTGAGCCCTGCAGTCACGGCTGAGTCATTTTGTGCTTAAATCAGGTTCGTTACTGAAATTGAGGGAAAAGCCCTGTACTTCTCACGGAAGTGATTTTGGTCGCGCTGCGTTCCCATGATGCAGAATGGTCCTGAGAAGGGCAGTAATGTTTGCTGAGGTGGAGAGTTTCTGGAGCCCGACCTGGGGAGTGTGCATAGGTTAGTTTGCTGAGGGCAAGATAGGGGACACTTTACCCAAATGGAAACTTTCTCAGCTAAATGTTAACGTCCTCTGCTGCAGGTGTAGCTACACCCATGAAGCAGCTCTAGTATCTGTGATGTTGCTTTAAAACTGGGTAGTCATGAGAAGCAGACACAGCTCCAGCAGCTCTGGGGAAAGTTGACATTGCAGGGAGCCTTCCACACCCACCCTCCTTCACATCAAACCTGGACTGCTGGAGGTGTCATCCTGGAGCTGGACATGGCTGGAGTCCACATCCATTGCTGCTGTCAGAGAATGTCCAAATCTGGCACCTTCTGTGTGCACAACTATTTTATATGGAAGTATTTGTCAGCTTCCTCATGTATGTAGTAGCATAATTTTAGGGGTGAAAAGCATGTGCTGGTTATGTATTGTTCTAGTTGTTATTCAAGAATGGGAGCTGATGCTGGACCCACAGTCTGGTAACACATTGAGGACTAATGTCATCTTCCAGCCCCCAGTTAAAAAATTATCCTGTGAGATGGTTACAGCAGTAAGACACAGCTTAAGTATTTAAATACGAAAGAGCAGTGCCACACTGTTCATTTTCAGTGAGGAGTACTGACTGTATCTCTAATAAACAGACAACGGCCTTTTATGAGAGATTCTTGTTGTATTTTATTTGGCAGCTGTCTTAATAGGAATTCTTCAATAGTATTTATTGTATTTTGTGCTGGTAGGGGTGAGAGCCAAAGCGGAATCTGAGCAGTTTTACTTGCTTTACTCATGAACAATAAGAAAATATTGCTGTATTAATTACTTTTGTGCTTTATTGGCAAAAATAAAGAGATCCTATAATATGAAATTGCCAATATAAGAAAGGCTTTGATTTTCTCATTAGCACAGGATATTTTGCATCTGTTCTGGTTCACAAGTGCATTGTCGGCACTTAAATAATAATAATGACTCAGTAATGAATAAGAATAACAACAAATAAGCATGTGAGTATTCAGGCAGTCAGGCACCCTCCGGTGTTCATCAGTAGGTTGGTATCGGAGGTCTTGCAAAATGAGCTGTTCCCATATGCCCATTCAGATTTTCTTAGATCATTGCACAGCCTGGAGATTCATTTCGCTGCTGACATGGCTGGGTTATATACAAGCACTTTTTTCATTGTATGTCAGTAGTAAAGTGCTGAAGTTGAAATGGGAAATGTTTCTTCCACTTACAAACATTTAACTCTCCATTTTTCCTCTGTTCATTTTTTCTTTTCTATTTTTTTTGTGTGTGAATAGAGTCTTAAGTATCTCATTGTTTTGAATTTGTGAAAATACCGGAGCACTGGATTGTTCTGCCAGTCTTTCAGGTATGTTCTCAAAAACATATCCTGGAAACACCTTCATTACAGTTCAACTCAGCTTGTATTAAATTATGTAGGTACTCTTACAAAAACAGAGAATGTTAAACTAATGTTTGCAGTCTATCTTGAATGTTAAAAAGCCCAGGAATCTAAAATTAAGGTTCAGTTTCTGATTTGACTCTTGGTTTATAGCACTGTCTCACCTTCTATAAAGTCTCTTGCCTGCCTGTAGAATATGCCACACAGTGCAATTTATGGATTTCATTTTTCTCCAGGTCTTATCTAATATTGAATAGTTAAGAACAGTGATAAGTGAAGGATAGCACAATACTCCCTTTATTGTTAAAGCAGTGGCTAATTTTGTCAAAGTATATTAACTTTTAGCCTTATTCTCAGAATAATTTGGACTAATGATGTGGCTTCATGGTTATGAGTTTAAGAGAAAAGGAAAATGCTCAGTTCAAGTTGGGGGAAAAAAACCCAGCAATTATGGTTTGAGTTACTATTTTCTTAAAACACTATGCACTGTAAATTATACCCTTATGACCCTGCAGCTCAAGAGGGTCACAAAACAATTGTGTATGTGTATAAACAGTGATCTGGAATTTGACAATTCTTGTTATGAATGGCAGGCAAGAGGGCATCTTCTGTGTGAAGAGTCTAAATTTTACCTGTCCATTAATGCTATTAGAGGACTACCTTAAAACAAATTACCAAAAAGTGGCCTTATTGACTGCTCCGAGTGATACTTGCTTAAAGAAGTCTTCATGTGTTAAAGTACATTTCAGCAATATCTTTGAAGCAAAGGAAAGCAAAAGTTTTTTTTTTTTTTTTCCTTGTTGATTAAAATTATTTTTGGTCCAACACCCCTTAACTATTCATGGTAAAAATAAACAGGGAAGAATAAAAAAAAAAAAAAGCAAAGCAAAACACGCAAAAAAAATCCTCCTCCTACAATTAAAACAGTTTAGCCTTGGATAAGCCAAAAGAAGCTGGTAAAGCAAGTAGTTTAATAGCACACGACCTGTGAAGTACCTAAAGTGATCTGTGAATGGAAGCTACCCTAAGTCTGCTTCTTGTCACAGTAATTTGTCTGGTTTAAGAGCAGAGTAAGTGGGTCTCCTTGGCAGTACAAGAGCAAGCAGATCACTAGGTGAGATCAAATAGGAGTCTGGTGGTAACAACTGAAGTACAACAAAGCTCTTTTTTGACACCATTTCTACTGCTGTTACTTCTCTTAATAAGTGTGCTAATTATCATGAACCTGATAAAGCTTATATTAATTGACTGAACTAAATGTAGATTCTGGTTAAATAGAGAATAGTTCAGTAGACTTGACAGGTGCTGATTTGCTTAAGTGCTATGTTCCGAGTGATGGCAAGTTTCAAAACAAAATAAATATCTGTATTCTAACTCTTGAATTTTGGGGAGGCTTAAAATGTTCAGGTTTTACTCCTAAAATAGAAAAACTTAGTTTCCAGAATATCTTCTGCCTTCCTTCCCTGTCATGTGAAGCTTTATGTGAGGACAGTCAGTTCTTAGAGTTTTTGTACTGCAGTGAAATCCCTCTGTAGCCATTTTTCGTGTTTGCATGGCATAGAATAGCGTGGCCTGTTTGTTTCCTGACATTATTACAGTAGTAAATGC
Source organism: Corvus kubaryi (assembly GCF_017639235.1). Classification (NCBI taxonomy): domain Eukaryota; kingdom Metazoa; phylum Chordata; class Aves; order Passeriformes; family Corvidae; genus Corvus; species Corvus kubaryi. The sequence goes on along the minus strand of NW_024581134.1, from coordinate 1,226,095 downwards.
TGGAAAATGAATAGCAACAACAGCCAGTGTGATGGCTGTAGGGTAGATGTGGAGTTCCAGGCAGAGGGTGCCCTGCTTTGGGTAGAACATTTTGGGCAGATCATCTCGCTCTGCTTCACTCTACATTTTTGCAAAATGGGCACTGTAGTGTACTGCTTGGCTTTAGAGGCCCTTTAGGAGCTTGTAGCTGTGAAGCTACATAAAGACCTCTCAAAGAGCTTTCATATGTCCAAGCAAAACTGTATCAGCATTAAAGCGTTCTTCCTTTACCTGGGAGGAGGGAATTCACAGTTTAAGTGCTCAGTATTATAAGTGGAGACATGGAAACGGACATGGAAGAAGCAAACATGATACCGCTTAGTGACAAATGTCACAGACATTCTTGGGAATGCTGGAATATTTATGGTATATTTTATGTGTACCATAATTAGACATTGCCATTAGTACACACAACCTCTTCATTTTAATTGTTGGGAAAGCTGTCACACAGTAACACACTGTAGGAACAATCAGCTTTTATCATTTCACAGCTACATTTTATTACTTTGTAAGATGTTTTAATTCTTTTTCCCCTTCTCCCTACACATGTTCATGTGTAATGCAAGTGGCTCTGGAAACTGGTGTCCTCTGCCTATCAAGTGGCCCTGGCAGAACAAGGGTCTTCCTCTGTGCTCAGGTCTGGCCACTTCCAGAAGGAAGCTGGGGAATCCCTTTTTCCTTTACTTGATGCCCAGTGTCATCTCAATCATGCTTCTAGGGACTGACTTCTGTATTCATTCTTGCTAGATAATATTTTCCTTCCCGAAACACTCCCAAAGCAATCTTCCACCAACCCAGCAAAAGGCAAATGTATCATGAGACTTGTGCAGTGTCTTAGGACTCTGTAATCTCACAGAGAATGGGGCTGGAGTGGTACCTCAGCGTTGATTTTGATGCACGTGGGATAAAAATAGCTGAGTGGTTTTCTGCCCGTGCACGCCACCTGTTCCAGTGAAAAGAGGAAGCCTTAACTGCTTCTAATGGTCATGAAACTAGCTGCTCTTTACTGAGACATACAGGTGCAAATAACCCCCTATTTGAAAGTACATAAGGTAATAAATTGACTGCTGATAAATTAGAATGCAGCTGCACTTCTTTGCGGGGGTGAGGGTCGTTTATTTCTCTGTGTGTCCCCTTCTCTATTAATGCAGGGTAATTATCACACTTTAGTTTCGATTGCAAGATCATCACATGCTTTCATTGCAGGCAGTGCTTTATTGAAACTATCCTGCATTATGTCTACAAAGGTTGAAAAAAAGAGGGGGGGAAATATAATTACTTCCTGCCTGAGGAACATGCTGCAGGGCTTTTTTTTTTTCCTTTTTTTTTTTTCTTTTTTTTTTCTTTTTTTTTTTTTAAGTTTTTAGTTTTGTATTCACTAATTTACTGTTTGTTCTAGAGCAGCAGTGAGTGGGAGTTAAACTTTAAGTGCACATTTGGCTCTTTAAAAAGACATTTAGTGTACAATTACTGCTGTTTACCATCTTATAATTGTTGTGTGTTTAGGCTTAGTCAGGCTTAGGAAGATGGGTGTCTGTAATCTTTGAGGGCTACAACTCCCTGTCCTAGTTTTTGGAAAAGAGAAAGTAATTATAGATATTGAGATAGATACAGAGATAACATAACACTTTGTGCTGTGATGTTTTAGTGATTAGTGTAAAATTATCACATAGAGAGATTGTGGTGAAAGGTGCTGTATGTGGCTGTAGTTTCAGTTAGTGATACCTGGATGTGATACTCAAATTGGGTCTGGGAGTCAGGACTGCTTGTCATGGAGTCCCCAGATTTGCTCCTCTGTACTTACACAGGTGCACAGTTTGCAAAAACTGGGCTTAAGAAAGGGGCTGTATTTGTAGTAACAACTGTACGTTACACCACATCAGAGTAAAACTAACTGCAGTCATGCCTCGATTGGCAGCCTGGCGAACAGGGGTGTCAGCACCTGTCCAGTGGCAGGGGAAATATCTCCATCAGCCTTTTTTGGTTGACATCTTTGTTAGATAGGAAATAGCAGAAACATGGATAACTGTATATCTGGGAAGACCCAGATCCGCAACAGGATCTCGACAGCGCTTAAAGTGTAGTGTATGGGAGCAGCCAAGAGTTGGAAGGTGCGGGTCTCCCAGTTTGAAGTCCATCACAGGAAGAACAATTGAATGTTTCAATCTGCTATGTAGCTTGTTGCTCAGTAAAACTGGTTGTCTTTTTGATAATGCATGGACAAAGCACTGGAGAAATATGGGTGAATCCAGGTGTAAAATACTTAGACAGTAGTATTTCCATTGTAGAGTTACTGAGATATGGTCTTTGTGGCTTGGCAAGTGATAGTCTGCTGACATACATTGTCTGGATTTTCTTCACAAGGAAATGCATCTGTGAGGAACAGGCTGAGATGGGTGTTCAATGCCTGCAGTGAAAGTATAAATTAAGTTATGTGGGTTGATCTTCCTTTGAACTTGAGTGGAAAAAGCAGTTGTGTGAAAACAAAATGTGGCAAATATGTAACTGAAAATGCTGTAGTACTTGAAAGGCATGAGAGAAAGGTAGTTAAAAAGCATCATAAGCTAAAACAGTATCTTCTTCCTTTAATTCAGTTTTGTGACCCACTGTAATTAGAGGACACAGCTCCACTGTTTCTCTTGAAACAGGAGAATATTATTGGATTTCAGGGTAGTCATCTGAAATTTTTCACTTACAAATAAAATTAATGTTTTCAGCTTTATTTGTCAGAAATGTTTTTGAATTACAGGTGCTCTAGAGAAACAAATCTGTTTGAGGGCTATTTTGTAGCTGAAAGCCTTTGAGAAAATGTTCCTATCATTCAAAAAAGATCTGAAGCTCTGAGTAGGTATTGTGACTGTCATATTAACTTTCAAACTTAAAATGCAAAGGACAACTAATCCTTCCTCCTTGGTAGAAGTCATATGCTGCTTTTTAACTTTCTTCACTGTGTTTTATTTTTAATGTAATTTTAATGAAAAGGTGGATCTGGCATTATAAAGTGGTTGTTTGTTGCTTCTCTTCTGATGTCAGAGTGATAGGAGTTCCAGCAGTGTTACTTTTTTTTTTTTGAATAATATTATATATATTCTGCACTTAAACTTTGATCTTGTGTTTAGTCCTATGAGTTGAAATCCATGACACTTTCTTTGGGCTTTATCTGTAGCCTTTTAAAATCAACTGATACTTTTTTAACAGGCTATAATAGTCTCTGGATTGAGACCACAGAGCTTGAGCACTTGGGTGTTACAAAGGTGGAATACTGGGAGGGAGGTGGTGAAGATCAAATCCACCCTCCCATTTAAAGGGTGGAGATAAAGCCTGATACAGTACCCCACCTCTCCTTGATAAGGCTGCTCTGGCTGTGTTAATGCTGCTCCTTCTCACCGTGCTGAACTTCACCCACTGACATTAAATCCTCTCTCATAAGTGATTGGTGTACAAGCCTACTCTGTGATTTCCAGGCGTGTCAAGGGATTTAGCCGTACAAGCTTTTTCTTGTATTTGAAATGCAACTTTTTGATAGTAATAGGAAGCATGGATCAAAATGTATGATTCATCCTTCTTTGTACCCATAAAATCCTGTAACAATAGCCAAGCTAATTAATATAGTTAATTAATTTGTTCATAATAACTAGTAGGAAAAAACCGACCACCCACAAACCAGAAGTCCTACTTAAAAAAAAAAAAAAAAAAAAGTGCCTTTTTTTATATGAATCCAGTTGGGTTTTTTTAAGACTGAACATTTATATGGGAAAATACATTCTTCGGCAAAGTATAAAATTTCAGCAATTTTATGTCAGTACTGGTGGAAATTTTTTTAATTTAGAAAAGGATCATTTTTGCCAGTGGAGGAGGAAAATAGTTTTGCTTTAAGAAATAAATCTGAGCATCTCTTAATAAACACTAGCTTTACTGTGGTTTTTATCTGTATGTGCTTTCATAAAAGGTTCTTTTTAGTGCAATGCACATTTGGTTAAATCCTGCAATACCTTAATGCCTTTCATGCTAGTGCATCCCAAGGCACTTTACAATCTGTAAAGTTAACATTAGAAATGCAGCACATAAAATTCCCTAAGACAATCCTTTTTAAAATGCTGAATAAAACATCTTAACTGTTAAGTTTGGATTAAATGGCCCAGCAGTTGGTGCATTTTTTCTTTCTGTGGAAAATATGTTTGAAACAAATGACTGAAATGAATAAAGGCTCTGTAAATAATATGACTTCAAATGATATTCATGAAGGCCAAAATCTGCCATTCTGCAGGAGGAAGTCTAGACATGTACAAAGTTCAGCTCTGTTAATTAAGAGGGAGCAATAGGCTGCAGTGAGTCAGAGCAATTTTATAATCCAAATGCTGCTAAAAGGGGCTCTTGTCAACCTCAAAATCTTACTTGTTTCGTAATCACTGGGTAGGGAGACTTGCTGGCTGAGGAGATACATGTCTCTCTTAGGCTTGAATGCAGTCCAGCCTGGTAGTGACCAGAAGCTGTTGCCATCAGATAACTGTTTGTTAGGCTATGCAAAATAATTGTACTCTCCAAACAGTTCCCAATGTCAGCGTCAAGAAAAACCCACCCCCATGCTTGGCACTAATTATTGCCCTCGCTGGCAGCCCTGGTGAGGAGGCCAAGGCTTGACTGTTGTTTCCCCTTTCAGTGCTTGCAGTGGTCCTGCTGAGTGTGTGTGTGTCTGGTTTGTGGTTAAACGGTGTTCGCTCTGCTTTCTGCAGGGCTGCCAGCCCCGTATCTTTTATGAGTACTGATTTTTATCATTATGAAAACAAGATCCTTCATCGTCTTCTCACTCCACCTTAAGGTCTGCTGCAACCTGATTTTTTTATATTGATGCATTTTTTTATAAAAACAAGAAACCCAACAAACCAGCAGAACAAAATAAAAGCTGTGGCAGGTATGAATTTGTTGTGCAGGATAAGGTGAGGCCAGAAAGAATCAGTGCTTTTAAAACCTTATTTTTTTCCAAACTAAAAGAAATAAAATGTACTCTGAAAAATAAAAAACAAGAATAACAGCCAGCTGATAGCAGTGGAATACATAAGAGAAAGAAAAAAACCAGGATTATGCAGCCTCAGAAAGAGCCAACAGATGTTCAGGGCGGGTTAGAAAAACAACATGATCAACAGTATGAAAGCTGTGACAGATCTAAACAAAACCCCAAAATAGATGCAATTCTAGAATAGGCCTGAAAAAGAGAAATCATTATAGGCTTTCCTCAGCACAGGCGCTGGTCTCTGATAAAACAAGATTGAAACTTCTCAAAAAGGAAATTTATACTGACGTGGGTTTGCAACTTCATTGCTAGAGACTTCTTGCGCACCTCTGCCAGCGGGTAAATTGGAAACAGGCTAAAAATGAGCAGTCTGTTCCTGAGGCAGCAGAGGTGCCTGAAGTAAGAGCTAATGCTGGCCCTGTAACAGAATGGCATGTTTTTTAGGAATGGAGAGCATAATTGCTGTATCACTTAAAAGAATTTTTTTTTCATTTTACCAGACAACTTGAGGTGGAAGCAAGTCCACACAGACCACACAGTCGTATACAGTGGCCTCTTGCCCTTGGTACAGAAAGGTGTGTTCCTGAAGTAAAGGAAATGTGAAATGTGGGTGCAGCCAGGTCTGTGTGATGAAGAATGATGATGCGGATGCCTTAGCGGGGCAGGAGTCCACTGGGGAGCCGAATGTGGGTGGAGATGGAGCAGCTCTTTTTCAGGAAACCTGCGTTTTTGGGGGGCTTGTCTGCTGCCTACCCCCAAAGTGAGCCCAGGCTTCCTGCCCATGACTGTAAAGTGCTATTGTGAAAAGGCAAGTGTGTATGGATCCGGTTAAGTTCTCTAAATTTTAGTAAGATGGAATATTGCTCTATCTTTATCATAACGTTGGAGAAGCACCAGAACAAAGTACCTTGATCGCACGTTGTGGGAAGGACAGGATTTGGGTGCCGGTGTGTGGACAGACCCCGTGGCACGGGTGCCATGTCAGGTGAGGCTGCCCAGGCTCACAACAGCCTTCCCTGGGCACCAGGAAACCCTCTTGAAATGCTAATTGTTGAATCTACATTAATTTGTATAAATTATGCAAATCAGCAGTTGTGCACCGCTGTGGTTTAGGTGGTTCTCGTGCTGTACTTACAGCTTCATGTTGGGCTGACACAGGTTTTATTCACAACAATAAATGGTTTTGCTGTAGAGTGTTTGGAAAGCAGCTGTTGGTGGTACTTGGGTTTGTGGACCACTGCCCCTGGCTGCTCTCCGTGCTCTCTGGTGATGTCCAGCCTCTTCCTGTGGTGGCATGAAGAGAGGAGCTGAACTCGGGGCATATGTTTCCAGAAAGAATCCAGCTCTGGCTTGTCAGTGAAAAGGTTAAAGACTTTGACACGAGATAATTACAAAAGGAAAATGAATCTTTTCTTGGATCAAAAATTATTGTGTAAAAGAGTGTGTAAATTATGGTGTGCGAGTTAAGTAATGGCTTTTATACTGAAATCTGGAATTACTGTGATGAAGGAGTTGGTGTCAAACTGGTAATTTATTTCATTTTGGTTTCTCAAATCTGCAATGAATTTAGGAAATTCAAATTTATAGCAAGTGGGTTTTTGTAAGAATTCCTCTGCAAGCATGAGGATACTTTATGGTACTTCCATAGAGGTCATATTCATACCATTATTCTAGCTGGTACTTCCACTTAGAAAATTCCCATGTATGATTTGTTCCACTGGCTTCTGGAAGTGAATTTTTCAAACTTTAAGTGTTACTACCTCATTTAACTTATATCACTGCTCTTCAGTCTTTTAACAGGGATATGGTGATGAGCATAATGCAGTATTTTGCTAATGAACCATAAAACCTTCCAAGTTCTGTTTACTTTTTTTTTTTTTCCAGTGGAAGGTTTGGGCTTTGGTAAATTTCTTTCCAAGCCATGCATAAGTGTAGTTTTTGTTACTGCACTAGAGTGCTAAGAGCTCAGTTTGAAGTTTCTCTGGACCAAAACTAAAGTTCTCAAAAATGTATTTTGGGATATTAAGTCAGATTAAATATGAAGGCTCGATTTTATTCCCAGTGGAGGATGGTTATGAAGTGGTTATAAGGATAATTCACCTGCGAGTCACAATACTTCATACAGAAAAGGACTGTTGATGCTGCAGAGCACATAGTCTACCTTGTGCTAAATCAAAACCTGGGGTGCAGAGTCTTTCTCTGTTTGTTTAAAGAACGAAATGAGCAGGCTATATATCTGCTGTATCTAAACCGTGCCCTTTTGTAAACAGAGTGGCTATTTTTGAAGCCTGAGCAGGATGTTTCTGGTGAAGGGATAATGCAGATGGATCCTTGCGTGCACACAGGCGCACTCCGTGTTTATCACTCGGGGAAGGGGCTGTGCTATCGTTCATTTAACTGGCAATTCTTTTGTGGAGTCAGTATCATTTCCTAGGAAAATTGGCTAAAGGAATTGTTTCAAAGACAATAGATGTTTTGAACTGGCCTAATTACTTACTCAACAGCCAATAACTTTGGGAATTGTTTTCTATGTGAATTCTAGATACAAATTGGGATATCTTTCCATTTGTTTAAAAAAGATTAAGCCAATAGGAGAAAAAAGGATCTTTACCCATTTTCACTGAGCAGTGAAGTTTGAATATACAGCTTGCAATTGAAACTATTTTTTTTCCAAAGCCTTTGAGGGCTGTTTCTCAGTCTAGTGTAAACAATTTATTGTTAAAGTCCTAGAATATTTGCATTTTAATTAAAGACAATTTTAATTAAATACAAAACTTTAATCAGAAAAGCAGAGTTTAGGCAGATAGTGTACTTGCATGCTAAGCAAGCTTACTCTGAGGGGACCTCTACTCTGTGTAAAACTGGTTTCTGCGGTAGTTTAAGCAGGAAAGTTGTAAATGCATCTTCCTTGCCTAACTTACCTACAAATTGTAATCTCCCTCCTGCATCTTTTAACTGCAGTAAATATTCTTCCTACAGGCAATTAAATGAAAGAGGGGGTGATGCAGAAAACTTAAAGGGGCAGTGAGTAGGATAAAGTTCACATGGAACTCCTAAGGATGCCTATAAAAGTAAATGTTAAAATTACTGTTGCATATTATGAATGCTCTGTATCAATTATGTGTTCAATTTTTTTTTTTTTTTTTTTTTTTATTTGAAGCATAGGCAATTCTGAGTCCATTTAATGTTAGATTATAAGTGTGATACCTGGATTGCCTGGGCCTGGTGATGTTACAATGCTGATGCTAGAACAGCATCTGGAGTTAATATCCATCGGTTTTGCCCTGTTTTCTATCCCAGTCATAGAACTAATTAGGGCCCTAACATGTATTAGAGAAAGTTGCAGCCTGCAACAAGTACATTCTGAGGTCTGACAGGCAGACATATTTTTGGAGTTTTCCTCCTTTATTCTGCTGGGAATTTGCTTAGGCCAAGGCAGCACACCTGGACAGTGGGAGTAAATCCTTCCTCAGTGAACTATGAACTAATCTGAGAAATACAGTGGTAGCTGTCTCTTACAGCTTTTGGGTTGTGGTTGTTTTATGAGTTGGTTTTTATACATAAGGTTTTCTTAACCTAAGGTAGACAAGAAGCAGATCTTCTGTACCCCTTCTGTCTGTCTGTTGGAATTCACTTAATTCTTTGTAAAATAACAACTAAGAACTGAAATGATAAATAGAGGATATTTCATGTTTACCCATAGCTGCATATTTTGAAAGCAGTACTTCTCATTAAAGTCTCATCATTGGCAAACTGCTCATAAAAAAAAAAAAATTAGAATACAGGTATCACTCAAGATCTGTTTAGGACTGAGACTTCTGCTGTGATTTAGTATAATATTGGCATTGTGTTTTAATTCGAAATGGATATATAGCATGCATACAGAATTATTTTCTCTTAGTCCTACAGTTACTTGTGGTAATGGCAAAGCAGTTAATATATTACCTTTGCTAACAGGAAAAGTGGTGCATATAAATATTTTTAGTCAATAATGTATTTTTAAAAAGGTTTCTCAGTGGGATCAGATTTATGTTGTCAGAAAAATTTATTCCGCTGACAAGTGCGGATGCCCAGCACGTCGTGTGTGCGGAGATTTACAAAGCAGTTTCTTCCTGGACGTCAGTTGGATGTGGTTATGGCAGGGTTATGTAGAGAATTGGGGAATCAGTCCAGGAATCCTTTAGTGCAAAATCCTGCTTTAGATTGGTATGATCCAATAAAGCTCTGCCTCTACATGTCCGTAGCAGTTTCTGGTAGCGTTAGATACTGGGGTCAAGAAGGGGCAGAGCACTGGAGTCAGGATCTGTGGCGTGGATCTGAGAACAGAATCTTGCCTGAAGCATTTGAGATTTTCCTTGTATATTAAACGGCCCATTTTCCTCCCCCTGTTACTTGTGTGTTGCTGCCAGCTGCAGTTCAGCAAGGTAGAAGTTGGAGCTTGCTCCTTTGGGTTCCACAGATAAAAAGTAGAGAATAGTAGTACTTGCACATTAGACTTTGCCAAGTGTGCATGTTTCAACCACTGTTATTAAAGAGCCCGCATATTATTTGTTGTAAAAAATATGTTTATAGTGAGGAAAATATGCTTGAACAGAGATTTCATTTTGCACAGAGTGGCCAAACCATATAATGAGTAAAAAAAGCACAGTGCTGCTTAAATCCAGTTTAAAACTAATGATCACAAAATAATTTAAATTCAACTACTTCGAAAATTAAAAGCCTTTAACATGTTTTTAAAAAGTCATAATTCCCATTTGTTTTTACAGTGCTAAGATCAGTTTGTGAACTTGTTGCGTCAGGCTTGATATCTTTTGATGGAGCTATATTCAGTTACGCTGAATTTTTTCCAAAAATTTTAATTGGCTGAATGGAATTTCTTCTCCCAAGATAGAGGTAGCTAAAGCTAAGGAGGATTTTAGCTGCTTAATTGGCCTGGTTTGTGAAATGATTTGGTAGAGGGGATGTTATGAAAAATGTGATACATCTGTGGTGATTTTGAGGTAACCCATCAGTTTTATCAAATAAAGAGCCAGAATTTGGGGGGTTTTTTTGATGTATAGGTGTAAAGTAAGCTGTATTTTTCCCCCCCTTCATTTTATGTCCATTTTGAGTAATTCTACTTATCTAATCAGCATAAAATGTGCACTGCAGTTAAATAGCACTGCATGATTATACCTGATGATACACTTCTTTTTTAAAGGAAAAAGAATCTAATAACAGGATTCCGTATTGATTGTGCTGCTAATTCTGCCTCGTAGCCCAGACTGGCAGAAGGCAGGTAGCTGAATTGTATTTAACGGTTTTATTGTGATGTGACTAAGATGGATGTGACATGGTCCTCTATTATTCGTTTGAGAGTGTGGACACTAATGAAGCCATTAGCTGAGCTAAGGCAAGTGAAGAAAATAGGGAAATTACCATTATTCTGAAGCCATTAAGTTGTAATCTGCCACTTTCTCTCCTTACTCAAAAAGGCATCTTCTTTTTAAGGCCTCCCTGACTGTCCTTTAAAGATTCATTAATTCATTAACTTTCCAAAGGAGATGGAGGAAACACAATTGAAATTTTAATCAGCTCAGTGTGTCATATTATTAACATTTTGAGTGTATCTGTATTCACTGTTGCACCACATCAGGTTAAGGTTAAATAAACTACATTACAGCAAATAATGTTCTGTTTCATACTGTAAAACATAAAATGTTGAAGGCAGAAATTGGTTTCATGGTTAAATTAAATTACAATACAGAGCTCATATTATAAATATTGTCATTCAAATGTATGTTCTTTGGAGGAAATGCAATACTATCACCATGTTATTAACATTAATATTTTCAAAATATCCACAATTAGTCTAGTCTGTGTGAAAGGTTATATAAAGCACTAAAAAATTTTATAAATGTCTGCTTTTACTATGTTCGCACTTATGATCGATGCTTTTATTTTATCTTTTATAGAATGAGTGACTTATTTTAATGTCTCTCTCCAAATGGGTCATTTAGACATTAAATACAATTACAACTGCAAATTTTTCTGTTCGTTATTACTTTCATTTAGATGCTGTGTAGTGCTATTTTTATCTATCCCTACTTTCTTATAAAAAAAAATTCCCTTTTGCCTCAGATGTACTGGAGCATCCTGGAGCACAGTGGAGCAGCTTCTGGCCTGTGCTGTTGGACCTGATTGAGAGACAGCTCAAAATCCATGAGTGCTCTTTCTTAAAAATTAAAATGCCCCAAATGTACAGAGGGAGTGAGTGCCAGTCTGAGCATGGGATCACTCTATTTGATTCCAGATAAGATAACAAGAACTTTTTTCTGGGGACAGAAAAAAGCTTGTTTTGGGCTTTCCAGTAGTGGTTTTATTAATGCCTCAATTTAAAGAAGCCTGAGGTACAGGGACTTTCTGGGAGGTGTGTGTTTGAAGGGCTTGCTTGAAACCCTTTGTTGCAGGGCTAGGACTTGCACAGGCACAAGGGTACAGTGGAAAAAGTGTGGGAGCAATAAACAGGGATGCCACAGCCTGCAGGTTGGAGCTAAGATGAGGCATGAAGACAAAGGGGGAGGGTACTGGAGGCCTGAATATGCTGTTACTTCTGTGAACTTGAAAGTTCCTTTCTGGGTTCAGCAAATTTCTTCCTCTTGTTCCTCTAAGTTTATGCTTGGAAACACTTTCCGTTCGGCTTTGGATTGTTTTGCCCTTGTGCTGTATCACACAATTTCTAACAGTAGTATAACAAAGCCTGCAAGCTTGATGTTAGTATTTATGCTAGGCAGGCAAGCCTGGTATAAATCTGAGGTGTTTTTCTTTTCTTTTTTTTTTTTTTTCCTAGCTGTGATAGTGTCAGTTTGATATATCACCTTTCATGTTGTGTTTGTACTTGAGGTCAGGAAACTTCTGAGTTGTGCATATCATCAGCATTGTAAATACAAAGTAGCCTTTGGCACCTTAGTGTGGTGCCTTGCAGTGGATTTGTCAAAACAAAACAAAATCCCCTCTTTTGTTTTCCCCTGGAGTCAATTACACTGAGGATGAAGCAGTTAGTGACACCAAGGATAGCAGCTGAAGCATTGCAGGCTAACCTGCTTATCAGAAGTGCTGGCATTGGTATTTTCTAGTATCACTGGCCAACTTTGCTGGTCCATTGAGAACCTCTGCTTTCAGCAGGACTTGCAAAACTCACTAAAACTTCTTTGCACATTTTTGAACTTCCAAAAAATACCCACCTAAATAAACTGATTCTGCTGTGTCAGTGCTGGCAGTCCCTGGGGGCAGGACCTCCCCCCTTCTGCCTCTGAAGAAACCCTTAGATCAGGGTCATGGATCGGTGGTTGTGCCCTCCAGCCCTGTCCTGCGTGCCCTGCTCCAGGGACATGGGGAGGCATGTGTCAGCCCCATGCCATTCCCTGCCCCATAGCTCTGGGGACGTGCTGCACTTTTATCTGGGATACACTGTCCATAAACAGGCCCTGAGTGTGTGCTAGGGAGAGTTCTTGGGCTTTAGAGATCTCGTATATAGCTCTGTAAATGTATGCACACACCTTTGTAGTTGCTGGTATTGTGTGCTGTATATGTATACATATATGTATATGGATAATATCCATATATGCATTATGTATACATATGCATGGTGTAGGGCATGTATATTATTTATCATGTGTGTACAGTATATCTGTATGTTCTTAAGATGCTTCTTTGCAGCATCACACAGGATGGGAGTTGAAGCTGCTTTCTCCACACAACTGGAAAATGGGCTGGTGATCTGTGGTTTTCCAAGCTTCAGTATAGCCATGTCATAGTAATTTAGCAGCAGTTGGTTTTCTGTGTCTCAGATTTCAAAATGCCCTCTCCTATGCTTAAGTATATATAACTGGGTAACATGAAATAATGTAAGTAGGCCTATTTCTGAACAAAGCTTTTGCTATTGTGAAGGAAAAGTTTGTTTTTGCTCCCTTCTGAGATAGGTCAGCTCATTAATTTTGTTGCAGCTGCAGTGGCATAGGAAATGTGGCTCAGGTGTTCCCATATTGCTGTTGCATGTCAGATTCAGGCTGGCTTTTGTGAGTAGGATTAGATTTTAGCTGTGTTCTGAAAAAAAAAAATCCAATGGAGAAAAATGAGCTGCATGCCTCCAAAGCAGGAGAATGTAAATCACGTGTTGTTTTGAAGATAAGTAGATGTTCATTAAACATCAGTAGGTTAAAAAACTACTGTTGGCTTGGGATGGGGTTTCCAGATCTGTCTGCTGACAAGTACGGTTTGGGACCCAGTCAAATCTACTGTGATGTGCTTTGCTTTTCTTCCCATCTCCTTTTGCTGGCTGGAGATTTACATAATATATTTGAGTACAGTAAAAGGTCCAGACATCCTGGCCAACAAACAAAACATGCTCTATAGTTAATACTGCCTCAAATTTCTCATAACTGGTCTGTGATAATTCCAGTCACAAATAACCCCAGGAAGCTTTGAGATAGACTTTGTCATATGGTTATGAGTTCTTTTGTAAATAAAGCAAATCCTCAGGAGTGAGTGTGAGGAATGGTTGATCCTGAAAAATGAGGAATGGGAGTGTGTTTTGAAGCTGGGTAAAAAACCCCACATGTTGTTATTTATTTATTTGCATCCATTACTCTGCACTTCTCCAAGCACTGAAACTCGACCAGAACACAAGAACTTATTGCAGATCTGCAAAGTCCTGTACAGTGGGGACTGTTCTTAGTTATTGCTATCAGCAGCAATAAATGTAATAAACATAAACCTCTCATGACAGCTTCATACATTGCTCAATCTGTGACTTCTCCAGCAGCCAGAAAATAGATGAACTTTGCAGGGGGCCCGAAAAGGGGTTATCAGCAAACTCTGGATCTGTAGACTTGAGGAAAAGATCAGGTTTCAATGTCCATGTTCTTCGTGGAAAATACTGTCATCAGGATCTTTGAAGTTTTGGGGGGACTCTGATCATAATCGTTGCTGTCTTCCTAATGAGGAATAGGACTGACAAGATCCAAACAAGCAGAAGTTTTAGGAGCTAAACCCAGTGTCTAAAAGCCTATATCAAAATTAGCCAGCCACTCATACAGACTGGATGGAACATCAGCAGCACTTTGGAAATAGTTAGTCCCAGGAGAGAAACACCGGTATCTATTTTGAGGTGGAAACCACAAAGCATGGCTGCATCTGAAAAAAATCTGTGACAGCTTTCCTGAGTCTTTCCTAAGATCCTTAGGGAAGCTCATACCCTGTATGTTCAAGTGGTGTTTTCCTATTGACCCCCACCATTCCTGACTGTGCTTCAACATCCTTTGATAAAAGGGAGATTCTGGGGTTTGGTTTTTTTCCCTCTTCCCTTAAGCGTATCCAAGCAGGGATCAGTGCTGTGCCCTGAGTCCCCCGAGTATACTGAAGTTATGAACTGCACTCCTTGTGAACTTGGTTTGAGATGGAAATGTGTGTGAATAAACAATGTGTATGATTCAATTCTCCCTCTCGTGGTCAGATGGGGCCCTTCTCACAGTCTTCAAGCACAGACATATTAGATGTGTCTGTTTGATGTAACTTGCATCTTTTGGAAGCCTCCCATGGTCATAGTACAACCAGGATTTAGTGGGGAAGTTACTGATAGTTCTTGAAATACATATATTGACTTTTTGCCACACCGTGAGTGGACAGATTGGAGATGTGAACTGAGCTGCAACATTCCGTGGAATTGTATTAACCTCTCTTGTACACACCTCCCCTAAGCGTTTCTAATTTGTCTCTGTTCAGGTGTTAAAGTGCTTCTGAAACATAGCTCCGTTTATCATCCTGCTGGCACTCCTGTTGACTCCAGTGGGTGATACAGTGTGAGCTCTGTTGCTTTTCAAGGATGTTGCAGTGTCGTTGACTTTGACAGGAGCACTCCTCGAAAAAAAGGAGAGGAGGATTTACCTCTCTGTTATAAATCCCACTGTTTGGTAAGAAAAGTCCTGAGGATTTTATTCAATGATATTTAAGTCTCCCCAGAAGGAACAAAAGCCTACTTAAGAAAAGAATTGCACAAATGTACAGGATTAAGCATTCTAAAATCAATTCTTAATTATTGTTTAATTGATTTCAGATATAAAAAAGAAACAGAGAAGAAGAAAAATTTAAAATGTATTCTTTACACAGGGCTTAACAGCCATTTTCTGTCAAAGTAGATGTTAGAACAATACCAAAATTCTGTCATGAACAAAGCCCCTGTACACCAACATGCCTTTTGTTTGGTTTTATCGCTGAGGAGCAGGAGTTTTACTTTATTAGTTTTTCCGATTTACGTCACAAATATTTTCTGTCTCATGCATCATTTTTAGTGCTGTTTACACTTATTTTCATCCACTAGCATGCAAAAATAATTGCCACTCTTTAGAGCTCCTGTTAAATTCTGAAGCAATAAGTTTAATTGCTTATTATGTATTTCTAAGTAGTTGGTTTCCTCTAAGAATTGGCTAAAGATTTTCCTTGCACAGATCTTGACTCAAAGATTGTCCTAAAGCTAGAAAATATTGATTAGCTTTTGTTTGGCCCCTATGGAGAGCACCTTATCTCTAAGACTGGGTTTTGTGACTATGAGAATTGACAGAATTCAGATTTAACCAGGTGAAGTCTGTCACGGTCAGTAAAATGTTAAAGAATCACTGTAATAAAATATGATATTAATCTTGTGAATTTCTTTTTTTTTTTAATCAAAAAAGAGATTTTTGGGGAGTTCACGCTATTGAAGTAATTCATGCTAATTGTCTCATCTGCTTAGTATGTCATTTGTCTCCTGTGAATATCAATGCCTACATCCATTTAATCTAAAATAATTAATACCCAAACAATTAATAACGAGAGATAGAATCTGAATTAAAAAGAACTTTAGAAGACTTTAAAATAAATCAATAATTTTTAAGACTGAATGTAAATATTGCGTTACATCTCAAATTATGTTATCAGAAAAATTTTATGAACAACTAATACAAGATTATATGCATCTTTTTGCTAGCATGTGAATATTATTATTGTATATTGTGGCAGGTCAGGGATCAGATTTCTGAACCATAGTTCAGGCCTTGTGCAAGCTTAGTAAAAGTCCGCAGCTGAGCAGCCCAGGCTATTTCAGTGGAGTTCGTGGCTGCCTCGCTGATGTCAGCAGGGAGATAGGTGCCTTTGAAGAGTGATTCAGCAGCTCTCGGTGCTGACTAATCACTAGATTTAGCCACTAGCAAATGCAGGATACACGATGATGTCTGAGCTCCTGCCTTTTAGGGCTGGCATACGGCTCTGACTCAGGGTTGTATCTGCCCACTAATGATCTGGTGCCTACAGCCCTCTTCTGATGTGAGATATCTGAGCCCATCTTGTCTCCTTGAAGGCAGCAAAACCCTCAAAAAACATTGCTGCCATAATAGTACTTTGTGGCTTTACTGTAATAACCTGGTGACAGAGAAAGCATGACTTTGGGAGTCTCAGCACCCTGAGAGGACAGAGGCTGCTGCTCTTGCCAGCAAGAGGGTATCCTGGAGGAACCAGCCTCTATGCACCTGCCTGAAGATGAGCTACAACACAACCAAAAATGCAGCAGTCACAGCACCAGAAGTAAGTTTGATCCTGTAGCTTTGTGGCCTGGGATTCACCTGGGGAGGGTGGTTGGGTCTTTGGTCGGAAGTGTTTGTGTTTTCTAGCTGGTAGGAATGGGACAAAATGACCAGGATTCCTACTTCTTGTCTTGGCTGACAGATGTGATCTGCTGTTGTGCCGTGGGAGTGAACAGATTGCCACTGAGGGGCAACAGGACCTGGGTGACCGTGGCTTCCACACCATGGTGGGGTGCTTTGCGTCCCAAGCACTTATTGCTTCCCATTGTCATTGGCTGCTTTTGGTTTTAGCAGATCTTTCATGCTGCTGAGGAAAGAATGTTAGAAACGTGAAGTGGATTAAGTAGATGTGGAGGCATTAGCTGAGGACCTATCTCTGGCTGTCAAAACCTGCTGTGCTCACCTGTCCTCTCAGGCACACTTGTGACCTGGTGATGTGGAGGGTTAACCAGGTGTGACTAGTGATGGAACATCACCTGGCACACAATTTAACCACCTTGTCTTTTGCTGTTGACATCTTTCTTCAGTCAACAGGGGACAGTACACCCTTGGTCACTTCTTTCTGAATGTTTTAGGACATTGGCCTTTCCCATTCTCAAAGGATGTTCTTTCTCAGCAGCTTTCTGGTGGTCTAGACTTCAGAGGATTACCCCACCTAGCAAATTGGTGGACTCTGTGTCTGTACTGTGGATGTTAAATTTAATTTTCCTAACTACAGGTGTGCCTACAGGCTGTAACAGAGCTGGCAGAGTTTGGCCATTCCAGTTCAGTAGCAATAGCCTGATGTGCTGCTGCTGCCTGGCACAGAGGACATGGTCATGTTGATAGCTGTTACAGGGATTTTATATGTGGTTGTCTGACCAGAGGTAGTTTGGATTTCCAAAGGTGAGAGTTGGAAAGCTTGAAAAGACAAAGGGAATAATGAACATTGGATATTCATGTAAGCACCTATAAAATATCACAGCCTGGACACTGTCAATTGTAGATGTGTTTGTTCATTGACTTTACATCTGACACATACATGACAAATACTGTCCTGCCTTCTGGTGTTACCCCAGCCGTGCATTTGTTCTGTCTGCCTTGTGCTGCTACTGGCTTTAGGATGTCATGTTGTGAATCAGATCAGCTGAATGGTCCTGCTCATTCTCTTTTGTGGGGGTGGGAATGGGAGGGAGGGAAATTGCTTTGCAGCCAGATTAATTTCCTGGTCTATCTGCCTGTGCAGTTGCATGAATGCCACTGCCAACACAAGGAGGGGAGCAAAATTGTTGCTAAATTAAAATGTTTCTGGACTGCCATCTTTAGATATGAAAGAATAAGTATGATTACTTTGTTAATATTACTTTGCTCTAGGTTTTGACACACCGTGGGTTAGGACCATATGCCTGTAATCATTATTCATTCTTGAAATGTAGAACAGTTATCAGGCATGTTTTGTGGCTTCTCCCAGTATGTATGTATGTGGATGTGTACTGCAGTCCTCTTTGTTTACTGGATGAAATACATTTATTGATGGAAAAATATAACTTGACTTTACAGCACATCAACCTTTAGTGTGAATGATTGCTTGGTGGTGTTTGTGTCTTTTAAACACGTGCTTCTGAAGATGTTTTGTCTAATTCTCGCTGTTGCAACTCTGCAAAGGGTGAAGGTGCAGAACAACTCTGTGGTCAGTGCTGGCTCAGTGGCCACAGCTTCTCATCTGGTCATTGACTTTTCCTCTGTATTTTTTCAAAAATACATTTAAAATAAATTTACCCAGCTCTACACTGAAGAGTCTAAGAGTCCTACAAAGTGATCTACATGAATTTATCATACTAGTTCCATGTTAAAGTCACAACTATAGGAATCCTGCTATAGAATTCTGACTGGTCTTTAATCAGTGGCCTGCATATGAAAAGTAAAGAATAAGTAATTCTGGTATATATATTTTAATTCGGTAAACATATTCATAGTAGCTTGCTCACTGAAGCAGACAATTGCTTCAAATACAGCTTTTGTTGAAGTAAAGTGAATATATTCTGGATAAATTTATATCCATTATAAATTAGTAGCTTCAGACAGATATTGTGAAATTCCTTCTGTTCCCATATTTTCTTAGTTTATTAAGACATTATAACTTCAGTGGATGTGGGAGGCATTAGGAGAGAAATCTGAAATGCATGTGAATAAACAGGTTTCCAGACGGGATGCATTTTTTTTCTTTCCTTGTAATGCATATTTCAAGGTATTAATTCACAAAGTACTTAATAACTTTGTGAATGCAGTTGGTGTTTTATATGCAAGATTCCACTTCCTTCCTTTTTTTAAGTCTTTTACACAAAATTCACTCAGTTTACGTGTGTCTCTTCATAAATACCAATACTGCTTTAATTTATGGGTGTTTGCTGTTGGGCTTTGTTTAAATGAGTTCTGTCCAAAAGGAATCAGAGCCTTGTATTCTTGCAGAAATGAATAAACCACATGAGGTGAATTTTCATACAACCCATTTCAAACCTGGAGTTTTCAGGGTATAATTTAGATATTGCATTGGTGGTTTATGACCATATAAAGTGGAGGTGTGTAGGTAGGAGGTTAGATGGATGTACTTGTAAATGGCTAGAAGCAAGGAGGCTGAGTATGGTCTCCAGCAGTGCATTTTTCAGCTCACAGTTTCACATCTCTATCCTAAGGCATTAGATGTTACTAATTCTCCAAGAGCCAAAGATTTGTTTTACAGAAGAAGATTCTGATTTGATTAAGATATTGCTTCAAGACCTAATGTTACTTTAGCAAATCATGCCACTGGAAATGTATATGATTGGAAATAAACTGCGTGTTATCTGAGAAACAGAGAAAGAGCCTCACAGTTTGGAATGATCCTGCAGAAGCAGTGTTTAGCGTAATGACAGTACACTTAGATTAATTATAGCGCTGCTTGCAGGCGCCACTATACACTTAGTGTTGTGTCAGCACTTTTGCTGTTAACCCTGTGTTGCAAAAATTTGTAATTTGGCTCTAAAAAGTGAAGAAATCATCTGGTTTGAATTCAGGCCTTGTGCTGCATGCACTGAATCAACTTCTAGTTAGGGCCTGAATTTTATTTTTGTATCCTTAGCTCTCCGAAGTGTATAGCTGTAGAAATAATCATATCTGTTTAACATTGTGTATGTTTTCCGCTCTGCCCACTTCTGATGGAGAACTTAATTTTAGTAAATGCCTAGATTGTGTTGTGATCACTTCAGATGGTCTGAAATAAAGCGCTGAGACATTTAACCTTGAAAGCTGGAAGGTGCAAGTGTTAAGCCACCATTTCACTACTGAGTAGATGAGTTAAATTTGGCTTAATGTGTGTTTATATGATTATCTGCAATGGCTCTGAAGGATTGTTAAGGTCTGAAATAAGCCTTGATCATGGCTTAAAAGGCTGTTTACACACAAAAAAAAATTAGAAATTCTCTACAGAAGCTATTATAATTAGTTATGTAAACACTACAGAGTGGTTTTTAAAATAAACACTGAAATACACTATAGGCAAAGAAGTGACAGTGAAATTAAGTAACTTTTTGACTAAGTCATCAGAATGCTCTTTATCCTTATTTTACTGTTGAGAAGACAGTAATAAATGCTGAGCAAATAAACTTGCTTGTACCTAGAACACGTTATCCTGCAAATACAGAAATCTTGACACATTTTTTCTAGCAGTTCTTAGCCTCTTATCCTCTCTTGTTTCTAATTTCCACTCCTAGATTGTATTTTACTTTTTTCTGAGTAGTGCTGGCAAGTGGCTCTTATCAAGAACAAATGATGCTGTAAATCAGGACCAAAATCAATGCTGCTGTGGCGTTGTAATAGCAAGATGCGGTTGTGTGGGCCTGAGTGTTTTACCTGCCTCTGAAGCCAAGAGTGAGGCCCTGGGTAGTGTTCCAACCCTTGGCTTCTAATTTACTGGCAAGTATATATATACAGCTGTTCTCTCTCAGTCTTAGAGTGGTGATATCAATATTAAACTCCTGTTTTAATATGCCTTTTCTCGTAATGCAAACAGTAAAAAGCAAGTGGGCATTCATATTCAAGTAGAATTGCATAGGAATACAGAAAGCACTTAATCCCTCCACCCTTAATACTACTAGAGTAGAATTTAAGATTGGCAGGGCTGGCTGAGCTGCCTGGCAGCACGTATTGGCTCCCTTCTCCTTTGGAGCACACATTCTCTGTAGGTGCAAAGGACAGTGGGTGTTCCAGAGGCAGGATGGGTTCTGTCGGTTGGAGGAAGGTTTATTTGCCCAAAGCATCAGGGTCCTTAACATCATGGCTGGCCATTTTCGGCTGTAGTTACTGCTCTTCTCTGTGATAGGTGGTAGTATAAACAAGGAATGATTTGTGCCGCTGGAATAAGGCCATGTGTGTTATGCCAAATATAAAATGAGAGGGCTGATATGAGTGCCTCTTGGACATGTCTTTCATTACCCTTTACGCTTCTCTTTCCTAATAGAATTTGGAGGAACCAAACACATGCTGTATGCAGGGTTTTATTAGAGTGCTTTGCCTCGGGCCCTTAACTCCTTTAGCTGGTCATTACCTGACCAGTAAAGACCTCTAAATGGGTCATTAATGCTTAAGTAATAAACTGTTTCACAAGACTGTCTAGTACAAAACCTCTTTTATCATTTTTACAGTTACTGTTTTATAGATAAATCAATGACCAACAACTGGATATTCTTGTTTTGCTACATAATCTTGTAATAGCAGCCACAGCAAACAGGCAGAGGGTTCTGTCACGAGAGCTGGAGGTAGCCACGCATAGGTGCAGCCTGGAGTTGTATGTAGGGTAAACCAGGAGTAAGGTAAAGAAGGGAAGGCATGTTCTGCTGTTCCCAAAACGAAGTATATCACTGCATCTGCTTCTAAAGTTTTTGGGATTTTTATGTTGATATTTTTTTCTCCTTCTAGAAGTTGTATAATTTCAATAAGGTGGCTTTTCTTCCCCCACTGCCGTATTAAGGACACGTAGGCCTCAATATAGTCTAATGTTGGCAAAGAGAGTTTCTGTACTTTCACAGAGATTTCTGAACTAACAATTAGTTACTAACATAAGTCTTGCACTCTTCTACACCCTGTATCTGTTCACTTTGAGTTTAGCATATATTAAATTCTTTCTAGGTATGACAGTAATAGTTAGCTGTGGCATATGTTTCTTCTGGTCCTTAGCATGAAATTTTCAGCCTCCCCCTGCTTTGACCAATACATCCCTTAAAATAAGTGTCTGTGCAGGAAGCTCTACAGAGCTGTTTCTCTTGGAGAGACAGAAGGAGAAAATGCATAGTAGGTACCATACCATTTTTTGGCAGATCACCAGGCATTCGATATTTCCATTCTTATTAATATCAGTGTATCATTGATGGACTGCTGAGTGCTGGAAAAAGCAATCCAGTCATATACTTATTTTCTTATGTTAACCTTTGAGGAGTGCCAGTCTGTGCTGGGACTGTTGGGGTTTTTTGTTTGATTTTTGGCTTTGGTTTTTTCTCTTCCTTTTTTTTTTTTTGGTCATAAATATTACTAAGTGAAATGAATGCTGAAAATGGTTCTTTATAGACACAGAACATTTTTCTATGGTGAAATGGAAGAAAACCTCTGCAAATTTATGACTTCTAGTGTGATTAGTGCCTATGGAGCAAACACTTCGTAATTGTTTTTCCAAGAAATTGAAAATGTTAGTTATGGGGCAAGTTCTCTCTGGCAATGTGAAACAATTAATATTGAACAGCTGTTTCTATGATAGACTGTTTTGCAAAAAATATAACATTGGCATTTTTTTTATTCATTACTTCTGTGTTGAATTAGTTTTGCATTTGTAGCTGCCATGTTGAATCTAACAAGAAAAAATAGATTAAAAAACATGAGACAAGTTATTTACTGAAAGAAACAATAACGTAAGTGCATTTTTTTCCCTTTTTCCTTGAGAAAAAACATCTTTTTGAGCAATAGCCTTAACAGGACCCGCCAAGGGCTTTGAGGTGACTTCAGCCCTACACATTGTTGTGCTAGACTCTCAAAGCTGATGCTGAAAGTCATAACATTATATATAGTCGTATGAGGATTGTGTGCTGACTTAGAGTTTAAGTAGGGAGGAATCTGACACAGCACTTTGTTCAGTTTACAACTCTCATAATATTCTTAGCACCTGCAGAAGGATTTTAATTCATTTAAAGCAAAAGAGGCTAACATAGGGATTGTAAAACAAATAA
Organism: Corvus kubaryi; assembly: GCF_017639235.1. Lineage (NCBI taxonomy): Eukaryota > Metazoa > Chordata > Aves > Passeriformes > Corvidae > Corvus > Corvus kubaryi. The sequence continues at coordinate 1,203,221 of NW_024581134.1, read as the reverse complement.
CACTTCAGAGATTGCAGCTCCACGATTGTCCCATTCTTATCTTTGCTGATAATCTGACAGTGCTGGTGTGGTAGCAACAGTCACAAACCCAGTATTTGTACTGAATTCTTCCTTCAGATGTGTGGACAGAAGCTGTCCTGGGTGTCGCTTTACTGTGTTAGTAAGACATCAGGAATCAATTTGGTCCCATCTGCAATTGCCTGATATAATCAACCTCTATTCTGTTTAGCTCAACTTGCTACCTACAGTAAGTGATTTGTATGTGCATGAATATTAAGCTTCCCAAGTAAACGTGTGAGTAAATATGAATTGACAATAAAAGAAAGTTATTTGTGTGCGCTGAAAATGAGTGCTCATTGTTGTTTTTATAAAACAGCATTAAATTGTATCATCATGGTGTGAATAATGATTATTGCTTCCTTTATTTTGTGATAGGAGAGAACAGTAGATCCCAAATAACATCTCTGTATTACTCCTTTCACTTCTGGCTACTGTTGTCTATTTGTTGTAAAGATTTTCTTCTCTAATTTTTTAAAGTCAAACCCATGTTAGAGCTCAACAGCCCTTATTTTTTTTATATGACTGACTGCAAGTATATTTGCGTAATGATTGCAACAAGGCAGATAGAATATTTACAAGCCATAGCAATTCCTGTGCAAATGCAGTCTCCAGAGAAGGGCGCAATAACAAAGCAAGCAAACATCACAGTTCTCTAAATAAGAAGTTTCAGGCATTGGGGTGGTGACTCACAACGTGGATGGGAACCCTGGAGTTTCAGAGTAATTTATGGGGATGCTGAGGAGATGGATTTCATTTAAATACAGTAACTGTTGAAATATTTCTAAGTTAAAAAGTCAACTAGTGGTTAAGTAAATATCCTCTTGACCCCTTTTAACTCTTGTGATGTACCGTTGTTTTAAACTATTTACTTTGAAATGCTTGAGTCATAAAATGACCCAGGAGAGATGGATTGACCACAGATAGTTAATGCATAGGACTGAGTTGCTTAAAATTTAAACCTCATGCCCATTTTTTATCTAATCTCTTGTTCTTTAATTGGATGAATTAGGTTAGAAATGGAGGGCTGTAGAGTCTAAAAAATAAAAAAAAAAACAACTTAGAAAAAATTGGTTTCACACAGTCTGCAAAAAGCATTAGGGGAAAAATTTAGAAAAGAACAGAGGTTCCTTCTTGTTTCTATAGAAACCAATAGTGATCAGGAGGGGAGAGGATTTCTTTCAAGTGTACGTTTTAGTGAGGCTGGCTCAGCAGCTCAGCGCTCGGGAGGGCCAGTGTGAAAACCCCAGAGCTCCTGTGGGTTGTGATGTGGTGTCCCTGGGCCTGTGGAACCAGCTGGAACGGGGATCACACATCTCTGGGAGCCCTGGCTGGCACTGAGTGGGTGCAAGGGAGCCTTTGCAGTGCCATGTCCCCAGGGAGTGCAGACTGGCAGGAGGCTCTGGAGCTGAGCGCGGCCGCTGCCACTGAACTCGCACGAATCCCATCACAACGAGGGGGAGAGGACAAAAGAGGGGGAAAGACTGAAGGAGAAATGTGCTGCCCTGTGTCAGAATTAACTATGCTAATTGCTTTGAAGTAATAATCTCCTTTGGTTTTATCGTGACAGAATCATGGCCACTGAAATAGCATGTGTTCAAAGCATTGCAGCCGGGACTCAGTGACTTGGCATTTGAATCGTGATGATCTTCTTAGTGTACTGCATAATACATAATGCCCTCCACAACAAAATTATATTCTTAATTATGTTCTGTTTTCCTGATGTTATCTAAGTGTTGCCATAGAGAACAGATCAGGGAAGCATTTGAAAACCAAATTTTAAAGCAAATCTAGGTCTTAATCAATACCGTACCTTTAAAATAATTGCAGGATTCCTCTAAATGAAGTTCAGGTCACATGCAATGTCAAAAATAATACAGTTTCAATTTGCTGCAACCTGACAGATCCAAGGAGTGACTGAGGAATATCTAGTAACTGGCAAAGACACCTCTGTTTGACATCTACTTTTGCATTTAAACAATGGAGCACTGTATATTGGCATCTGAATGTATTAGCTGGTGGCGATCCAAATCCTAGTATGAATTTCGATGGTTTTGCTTTCTGTTTATAAATACATGGTCTTGATAACAAGGGAACATTTACTGCAATCTTGCTCTGCAGTTGTCAGAGCAGAATGAATCATTTTGAAACATAAACCCCCTCAGATCTCAAAAATATCAAGAAAAACATAAAACATAAGGGAAAAGGATTATAAAATACAAATAAAAAAGGTTTTTAACATATTTAGAGGCCTATGGGCTGTAAACACAGTAGATTATCATTAATGAAACTCTCTGCCAAGTACACAAACCACAGTTCGGTAGCAGCTGTTAAGCAAGCATTGTTCAAAGCTGGATAATCCCTTGAACATTATACTTTGTGGCTCTGTACCTCTTCCTATTAGTAATCAGATAATTGCCTTGTATTTTCTGTTACACATTTTTCTTTTAAAATTCAGTTTCATTCCTCTTTATGTCAAAAGGCTTTATCTTGCAATGATCACTTAGGCAAAAATCTTGCAGAGGTTGACAGGCAAGGCTGTGATATTCTTTATTTTTGGGAAGTCTGGTCTAATACAATTCAGCCCTGTGGTGTTACTTTGGCTTCACAGTGGTGAAATACAGGTGAAGCCTGCTCTACAAATAAGATGCTTGAATTCTATTGTAACTCAGTTGCTACTTTTTCCTATAAAATGGGCTCTTCTAAATAATTTGGAATTAATTTAAAATACTTTCTACTAGTGTTTTTTACTTTAAAAAAAGTTTGCTTTTGCGTGTTGGGAGAAGAAGGAAAAGGGTGAGAGACCTTCTGATTCCATTTATCCAAAAGTTCAGGCCTCATAAGAAGGCCAGGACATCATATGTAAGTATCTTGCAGAAAGAAATTTGGAAATGATGGCAACTATTTTTTCCAGCTTTAAAATATTCTTAAGTCATTATAGTACAGAAATAGTGAGCTGTAGCCGTGGTAATTGTGAGTTCCCTTGAGCTCCATTGGCTATTAGGGTTGAACCGAGAGAGTAGCTTATCTTGCACTTCTGGAATTTCTCACAACCCTACAACAAAGCACTATTGATTTTTCTCAGCTGGGCAGGAGGGGAGGAGGGATTGAAGAAGGTCATATGTAAATGTGCTATGTGTGATAAACAGCTGGACCAAATATTACTGAGTCTAGAACCCAAAGAATGCTAAGTAAATCCATTTTATAACCCCTGAATTCAGCATTTGCTGAGTCCTTTCAGTTCACATATGGTGTCCCTGCACTGGAGTGTTTGGCCTCACAATATTTACTGACATGGGCCATTCAGTTTAAAGCCAGCACATCTCTTTGATGGGCACTGGCTTCACGAGCTGTTGGCACCAACTTTCTTTGTCCAAGATCGAGTTCCAATCCCCAAAATCAAAGCAGATGGAGACATAATTCAGAGAGCAAGAACTATGATTCATCCTTAAACCTGCAGGGTTGCAGGGACTGTTTCTGTCTAGTACTTAAAATTATTTTACATCACATGGCAAAAGCAGAGGTTTGAGAGATGGTGTCATACCCCCCCATGGGCAAGGCATAATGGATATTTTCCAGCTAACATATTTCTGTGGATGTATAAGAAGAAGAAATTGACTTTTTTTTCTTTCCCCTAAATTGCAACATTTTGTTTTCAAGAGAATCCAGTGCTTTCTGTTCATTGCAGAAGCAATATTATTAAACGCCAGTCGGCAGGAAAAATTAGAAAAAGGATGGCCTGAAAGACAAGAAGAAATGCATTTTCCTCCCATTTCCCAAAAATAAATTACCAATGAGGCAGGAGCTGTCTTTAGGCAAGGTTTCAGGAGGCAGATTAGATAGCAAAATTATTTCCTTGTTCTAGTGAGAGGCAGTTTTCACTGAAGACAGGAATTTAGGCGTATTTCTAAGGGAAAAGGTCTTGCAGCAAAACTGCAAATTGGGCAGCACTGAGGTAACTCATTGATCCTCCCAGCAAAGTAATGCCAATTAAAAAGGCATCTGTAACGAACAAAAAGTACAGATTCACTCATCTCAGTTGCTGTGAAAGGAAGACATATACGAAACAATATTATTATTCTCAAGTGCAGCTAAAAGGTTTGGAGAAAGTGTTCCTTGGTTGCTTTGTTGTAAGAAGCCCTACTCTGTGCAGAGTATCTGCTGACCAGTTTCTCATAGCATTCACTTCTAGGATATTCTAGAAAAAATGGCTCAGCAAAGATTCTAACTTTTGGATTAATCTACTGACATTAGGATGTTAACATTGTGGATTTCCAGCAAAGCACTTTGACCTCTGTAAGGAGGTTTTCTCAGTAGCAGTTTCTGTACCCTGTTTGGATACAGCCATCTGGGGCTTCCTGGAGTGATCCGTGGCATCAGCTGAAAGATTTTCTTGCCCTTAATCATCTTTAAAGTTGCATAAAACTCTTTCAATGTATTGGCAGTTGTGTATTGGTTTGGAATTACATATCTGAATGCATCAGAATCTGCCAAACTGTCTCAGGAGTGCTGCTACCCAGGAAGGCCAGACAGTCTGTGATGAACTGCACACTGCTAGAGGGTATAGTGTGCCGGTGGGATGTAGGGGTTGAGGGAGCCTGCAGTAACTCTTGGCTGCAGAAGATCAGGTCCAGTGCTAATAACACTGAACAGTATCTTCTGTTGCTCGAGGTAATGGCCAACTGCAAAGGTTACCCTGTGATCTGATGCTTTCATTTTAACTTACAAGAGCGTATTAGTCATAGATGGTCTCTAAAGTTCGGATAGAAAGGAATTCTAATATTTGGGTGTTGAGAGCGGATTTGAGAATGAGCCACTTTGCATCCATAGTTCTGAATTATTGGAATTTTGCCTTCCGTACAAGTGCAAAGGGAGGAAGAGGGGTGGTAAATGGGGAAGCAAGAAACTGGGACAAGGGTCAGATCCCTTAACTATTTCCATTGTAGAAAAGAGTAGACTAAAGGATTGAACAGTGGCTTCCATCCCCGCCTCCTCCTTCTGTTTACCTGACTATATATTGGAATAAAAACTTGTTTGTGAGAAGTCTAAAACACAGCTGACCTGGCTGCGAGGCAAACAGAGTCTGAGACTTTTCTTATATTTTAAAAGAAAACAAACCCCAACTGCTCACAGTTCCCCTCGAGTGGAGTCCAGGAATGCCTTCAGCATTTGACTCCAGATGATGGAAGGCTCACAGCTTTGACTGGAACCCAGTCATTGTGATTTGGGCTGTAGGTTTTGGGTGAAATGAAAGGATTGAAATATCGTTGTCTTATTTGAGGGGGAAAACCCATCATTCTTGTCATTGTCCAAATGCAGGGACTTTGAGCATAGGGTTTTTATGAAAGGATTATTCAAATAAGATAAATTGACTTCCATACTGGAGAGAATTGGCAAAAGTGAGTAGCTGTTATTGAACAGAGTAGAACATAAACTTTGGAAGTAGAAATGAAGAAAGTCCACAGTAAAAGTAACATGCCGTTAATAGGAAGCTGAATTTATTAAAAAACAGAACAACAAAGCTATGGAAAAAATAAATCTGAAAGGAAATGGGGAGAAGCAGTGCTTTCCTACTACTTTGCCCCCTTCGTTCTGTGTTTTAATTTAGTAAAGCAGTCATAAACATTGCTAAACAGTCAAAAAATTAAATGTTGCTGTATAATTTATGGTGGTTACAGGATACATGAGAGTGCACTTTAATTAGCAAATTGCATGTTTATTTTATTTGCTTAGCATATAATTTAGATTGGATAAATGCGCTTTGACTGGCTATGGCACCTAGGTATCCTCATTTGGTATAATTTTTAATCACATTGTTTTGGAATTTTATTGCAACATTATACAGTTGATATAACAGTGCACAATTAAGTATGCTCAGTTCACACCTTGCTCTTGAGGAAATTACTTTTTATCTGTATTTGGATGGAGCACTTTATATGGCAAGTGAGAACTTGGGAGTAATAAAGAAAGCTCACTGTGGGCGCTAGAGCTGCAATCTGAATAGTAAATAATAGTAGTAATGATGGTGCCCTGTTAGTGAAATGTGTTTGGGAGGAAGATTTAAAACAAACCCCTGAAAATAGGCAACTGGAACTGATCATTGTATGTAGTAGTGTATTGGCTGTATCATAACAATGTCTTGATGCCAGAGCTGAACTGAGGGAGGGGTGAGGATTGTGCTCGGTGCTGTACACAGCCTGAGGGGGAGAGATCTTCATCCAGCAAACATGAGCAGACGTGGAGAGAGGGTGAGTAGGTAGATAGAGTATGTGAGAGATCTCAGACAAAACTGCCGTCTCAGTCTTGGGTCCTGCTCCTGCACCTCCACTGTGCTGTGGCCCACGTCAGGATGCTGACCAGCCTGGACAATGGGATGGGCTGTAAAGATGAACTGTAAAGAGACAGGACATGGGGGAGAGGTAGGCTCAGGCATGGTGGGTGTTCCTGTGATTCTGAGACTTGAAAATATTTCTGCACTTCTTGGTTTGTTTACTATTGTGTATTTGATCATGCTCAGGGAGTGTCAGTCAGGGATGTGTTCATGGTGTTGTGACCTCGATAGGCTTTGAATCTGGAGCTTTGTTTTCCCTGTTGTTCACTTCACTTTTTTTATGTGGTGACAGGGCTAAAAGAAGGCTGTATCCATGCTTTGGGGAAATTCAAATTTACCTTACCAGTTAAATCCCCACTTTAGGTAAAGGAGCGGCAGCATGTACAGCAGAGATGCTGTAGATGTTACTGGAGAATGTAATAGAGCCGAACTTGAAGGTTCTGGAAAGAAAAAATAAATGAATTTTCTTTAGCAGAAAAATATTCCTTGAGCATATAATCATTAAAAAAAGAATATTATTTTTGCAGCTAAAATATGGAAGGAACAGGGAGTGTTTAATTGAGATCTAGAATGTATCTTGGCAGTCTCATTTTCTATAGTAGTTTGACTTACAAAACTCTGCAGAAAAGCCCTCATTTTCTCTTACATCCTATGGACTTTTTCCATAAGGGCTGCCTGAGTCTTACATATATGCCAATTGGAGATCCCAGGCGACTCTGTGTCGGCAAAATTGACGCTGGGCCAGATTATGCTTTCAGTCACATAGGTATAAATCTGGGGTAACTCCATTGTTCTGCTCCCACTAGAAGAGGATCTGGCCCACTTTCCTCTCTTCTCTGCCTGTGGGTAATTGGCCCCGTAATGCACCAGTGCTGCTGTGGTGTGATTGGCACTGATCGCTCCGCTGTGACAGGACGTCGGCGGTGGTATGTACTGCTCCAGCACTGACATTCCTTACTTTGTTACAGCGTGTTTTGATAATGTTATCTGTAAAGAATGTTCCTTGCACTGATTATGGTTATTAAAATATACAGAGATCAACAGATATGGCAAACAGCTGCTTAGTCACAGCTGATGTGAGAAATTTGATTTAATGTAAGTCTCACCATTTGAAACTATATCCTCTAGAAAAACACAGGCGATTAATCCCTCCTGCATGCAAGCTAGTTGACTTTGTTTAAAATAGGATTATATCAGGATGATAAACAGGGACTAGAATTAAAGCACCTTTTTGAAGATTGAGGAAACAGAGAAGAAAAAACACAGAGGAGAGTTTTTCTGGTTTGGGGGTTTTGTTTTGTTTTGTTTTTTTCTTTTTGTACTGATGCACTGGAGTGTTTGGATAATATTTATGGGACCTATCATGCAGATGTCATAGTGCTGTAAGAAAATATCTGTGGTATTTAGAGCCAGCGATGCAGTCCTTTTAAATATCCGTATTGCTCTATAAAGGCAGACAGTGCTTCCCAGCATTCCTTATGGAACACAGGGAGAATGGCATGGACCTCTTGAATAATTAATATGGTTTTCAGAGCAGTAGTCATGGAAACCCAGGCAGTGTCACATATATGGATTTTAGGAATTAGGCACGTTTTGAATTGCACATTTAGCCAAAAAAGAGCATGCTGTAAATCTGAAGATCCAGAAGCATTTTCTCAGTGAGTCTCTTGTTTACACTGACAAATACATGTATCTTATGTATTTTTTGATTTAAATAATATTTGGATTCCTAAAAATTATATGATAGCTATGTAAAGGGCTGTTAAAGGCACTAACTGCCATAAGTCATCTTTTAGATGGTTTACTCTTTTCTTCTTTTTTTTTTTCTTTTCTTTTCATCCTAGACCCCTGAAGTTATTAGGATGTAGGTTTTAAACTGTATGGCCAATTGCTGTTCACTTAAAGGACCACAGCTTTACCACTAAAGTTGCTAGGCCCTTTCTATTAGTTCAGTTGTGTGGCTTTTTTATCTGTTTCAAAAAATGTCTCTTCAGGATCAATATCGTCATTACCTTGGGTGTGTATGTGGAAGAAGTCAACCAGGCAGCAGTGAAAAGCTATCATCCAGTCCTCAGTAATATTGTACGTGTAAAGAATAAAAATACATGGAAGTTATTTATAGACCATAAACCCTCTGGTTTCATAAACCATTTTATACTATTATTTGCCCAAGTCTACAGAGTCTCTCCTGAGTTCACAGCACACTCAAAAGCCTGTTTTTTATTTCTGGCTGTTTGAATTGGGAAATTAATTAGAAATACACTTAGCAATTTATGGACATGAAAAAGCCATTTGGCCCAGTAAGCCTGCTTTCTTTTACCTTTTTTCATCCTCATTTTGTTTTGTCGCTCTCTTTCAATCTACTCTCTACTAATAAAGATATCAATCTGTTTCATAAACTCATTGAGACTTTGTGGCAATAATATTACTTGGCAGCATAATATGGCATGTTCATTACTCTCTAAGCAAAATGATTTTTCTTTACATTTTGTGATCCAGATTCCTCAATTAGATGCACACTTGCAGCTTTCATTGAAATCAATGGGACTTTTATAGCTGTCACTGATAGCAGATACTGGCTCTTTATTTCCAAATGTGAAATGATGGCCACAGTTTTGGCCTTATTTTATTTCAACTGGTAATGAACAGGTTCTCCCCCTCTCCCACATCTCTGTGCTATATGAAAATTTTTCCTAATCTGAAATGAAATATTTCCGTTCAGTGGTTTCAAAGTTATCTCTTTCCTAGCAAGAATAAATTCAATCACTTTGGCCTGTCTTGACGTGAGGTCTTTAAGTACCCAAGGTTAGTCAAGGTTTCTGAAGTTGCACCCCCTCTACAGTAAAATTAACTTATCTGTGTGATGCTTAAAATTGTGGACAGTATTCCAGTTGTGAAGTAGTTATTAGAGAAATCACCTTGCTTTCTATGATTTGTATTGCAGCCCTTGGTTGGTGCATTTCTGTGTCCTTGTTGCTGTTTCTTTTACTGCAGCCATACACAGAACAAATGGCTTCAGAGATTTTTCTACACTAAGCTCTAAATACCTTCCCAGTTGCTCTGAGCACTCTTTGCCTGTTTCTTTTCGTGTGTATTCCCTCTTTCCTGGCTTATTATGCTACAACACTCCCAGCTAAGTTGTCCACCTGTAGACCTTTAAAAAGATGTATGTTAGTAATAGCAATTGTAATAAAATCAAGAGGACCAACTCAGAAGGGTTGGATATCAGCTACCTGTTGGAATCCTCTTGTAATTCCCCCGGACTGTCAGGACTCAACCCCAGAAATCCCCTGCAGTTGATAATCTTCTCAGCTGTAGTCTTTGTTGGGAAGAGTCACAGGGAGTTAATTAAAATGCTGAGACTTTTAGAGAGATCAGAGAAGTTAAAGGAGAACAAGAATGTGGTCCAGGACTGTAGCTGCATGCAGGACAATTTACTGGTGACTAAAATTGACATTCCCATAAAACTCCCAGCTCAAGTTACATGGGAATTATAACCACCTGAAGAGCTTGTCTTCACAGCATGTTTGGCTCTCCTTATTTTTTTGCTGCCTTTCAGGTAGGAGTCCAGTATTTTGGTGCTACATACCTTCCTTTTTCCATTGTGAACGGAGACGTTCATGGAACCAGTACTGTCCTAAACTCTTTCCGTCGTGGAGTTGTTTTGCTTCCCCAGTCATAGAAGAGGTCTAAGTTCATGACAACTTCCACAAAAAATCCAACTGTCTTCTGGTTTTAATGCAGAAAGTTATTTAGCAGTTTAGTTTCTCCTCGCAGAACTATACATATATTTTTATGTACAGAGACACACACAAACACTTAATATTATAGTCTCAAGAAATTGATGCTGCTGTCATATCTGCAAGTAATCTGCAGCACCATCATTGCCGTGACCTTTCAGACCACTGAATGTAAATCAGATCCTTTCCCTCTGGTGGGCTCTGTGGCACACTGAAATTGCTCACAGATTGTGTTCGAACGGTGCCTATCAAGTGAGATGACAATGCAGGAAGCAGTTCTGGTTGCACTGGCACATTTCCAGTGCTACACCAACTGCAGTGTTTTACAGTGCAGTCTGTGGTTTGTCGAGGAAAGTGTCTGTGCACCTCTGTTTGCTGTCACGTGCCTGCTCAGAGCCATTGTGTTCTCCCTGACTTCTACCCCCTGCTGATGGAAATCCCTATTCTTGGTCTTAAGCCATCAGATCTTTGAAAATATTATTAGCTTTGTGGATTTGGGGTTTTTAGATCGATGTTTACAATGACATCGTACCAGGTAATGGAAGATACTTCACATACAGTATTAAGCAAAATTTTCATCCTGTACTTACATAGATATTTTGAAGTCCAGGCAAATGTTTTAACACATGAAAATTCTAAGTGGGATGCAATGCCAGGCTCATGGGAAGAAGGCAGTATGAAACAAGGCAAGTGCAGAGTAGCAGGGTAGTACTGGAAATTCTCCTTGTGGCTTTTAAATCACTGTCTCCTAGCATGATTATGTGGAAAAATGTGAGTGCCTTAGGTTCTCCTCTGCAGAAAGCAAAGTGACCGTGACCACAGCTTTCGTTCATTGCTAAAGAAAGGCTATGATTATAGAGAGGGAATAAGAGGATCAATAAATATGATTTCCACAGAAATTGGTAGGTAGATGAATGAAGAGCACTGTTTTTTAGTTTATCCACTGTTACTTCGCATGTGACTGTAACAGCAGCAGTCTTATCATATCTTGCCTTTGGTAGACCTTTCAACTTCATAATTTGTCAGTTTTCAGCAAAAGATCAAACAACGGGGTAAATAATTGTGTAAGCCAATCTAGTTTTGACCTCTAGGGCTTTGATGATCCAAGCACTCAAACGGGACAGGGGGCTTGAACTGTAACTCTTATAATGACGTTCACCATCTTGGGCTTTCTCCAGGATCCCTCTCTCCTCTCAGACGTGCAGTGGAGAAAATCAGGTAGGACACTTATAGTCCATCCCTTTTCTCGTTCTCTGAAATTCTACATTTAAGTGGATGTGGCTGCAGGAATATCAAGACTTAACACATTTGTTTCTGGCTTAACAGAAGAAAAGATGTGTTTGTTTGGGTATCTTGGTGTTCCTAGTATGTTTTCATCTTCTGCCCAGAATTGTGTAAAAGGGGCTGGTATGAAGCTAGATTAAAGAGACTCAAAGCACAGCTGATCTGGCTTTTAATACATTGTCAGTAGAAGAAGCTGTCTGAATGCTGCTGAGGGCTTTAGATCTTGGTTCCATCAGCTCACAGAGGAGATCAGGTGAGCCACTGTACCTCATAGAGTGAAAGAAGCTGAAACCATGGTTCTTTGCCACATATCTACATGGCACGAGGCCAGTTAAGAGCTGAAATAGGTTGGTATTAACGGCAGGGAAGTCTGGAAATGCTCTAATCATACCTCTCCCAGCAGGGCTCTTAGTGCAATGACAGGATGATCGTCTTGTCAGACTTTGAGAACTTTCTTCTTTAAACACACAGAAAATGGGGGGGCTGAAAAGGGGAGGAGGGAGAGGGGAAGGCAGAAAAAGCTTTAACTCTGCTGATGTGGCTTCTTTAATTTGCTGTCAGTGATGCCACTGATGTTAATTCTGGCAGGGTTAATTATGAGAAATTAAAAAGCCGCTCAGAACAGACTGTACCCTTCGTACTCCAATAAAGAGGCAGCTCTGGCGTGAGAAAATTTCTTCATTAATATATATCCCCAAAGGGCTACTGTGTTCAGCTTTTGGAATATGAATCATAAACTCCCAGGGACCCTGCAGGAAGCAGGGGAGATAGGATTCAGAGGAGATTGACTGTGTTACTTTTACTGCTTCAGGAGAATGACACTCAGGCTGGCAGGAAATCACCATGCCAGTGACATTTGGAAAGAAAAATTTATTAATTTGCATGTTGGCATGTTACAAGTTTTGAAATATGGTTTTAAATGTGTTCTGTGCAGCCCCTGCTGTATCAATGTTCGGTGTGTCAGTCTGTAATACATGCAGCTGTTAACACGGAGCTTAGCATAAGCATTGTAATTGTTTACCATTTAGTATTTTGCAGAAATGGCTTTAGGGCATGCATTTATTTCTCAGGAAAATTTCTCTGGCGTCTCACAAACTAGGCAGTATATACCCTTAACCTAATACGTTATACTAAATGGCAGTGTGGTTATACCACATGCATTGTAGAAAGTAAACTGCAAAGAATACCACATACAAATTGTGCAGCTCTAAAATACAACTGAAAAAAGAGTATATCCCAAAACAATAATCTATAATTTATATTAGTATAACTTGGCAAAGCTACATTGCCAAGAAAATGTAAGTGCAAATGGAGTTAGATAATAGTGAAATACCTCAGTGATGTTAACTTTCAGCAGAAATAAAGCCCTATTGTTAGAAAACTATGTGCTTAAACCATTTGCAGTGTAACTCTGATGCTGACAGGGTGCTCCAAAGTGCTGGTGCAATTTTGAAGTCTCTTCCCAGGAAACATATTACGGTCTGTAAGTCATTACTACGTAGAAAGGAGCTAGACAAAGTTAGTTTACAGTACAGAGGTCTAAAAAGAGGCCAGAGAATTAATTTTCATAAGAAAAACATGTATTTTTTGCCTCCTCTAACAGCAGTGAAGCACTGATATACAGTGTGTAACCTTTCACTCAAGAACCTCAACAGTGTTCAGAAACATTAATTAATTAGCCTTAATAGCAGCTGCAGTCCATGGGTGTTATTTTGAAATGTGTTGTAAATGGTCATTCAGAGGACTGAAGAAATGCAGTTGAGATGGACCACTAAGAAAAATGAAACATTACTTAGAGCAATTGAGAGTGCTTGGGAACAACCTCATAGGAGTTGTTATTTCAGCAGATTGCCTTTTCAGGCAGGCTGCATTGAATATTCCTGTTGCAATTAACAACTTTGGGCAGGAAGGGTCTGGAATAGAATGTTAGAACCTGTGGGTAACTTCTGCACATCTGCAGTTCCAGAGTGCTGGGATCTCTTTTTTGACAACTTAACCCTGCCTATGGATACCATATTTTTCTAGATGCTTTGTTAATGTGGAGCTAGAGGTACAGGTAGACAACATGACACATACAAGGCACAATGTGATGTGGTACTGTTGTGGCTGAGGAACAAAGTCACAAAACCTGATGGCCATTTTTTTTGTTCTAGCTCTGGAATACTACTTTGTACCGATGTAACCAAACATCTGCTATCAAAACTAGGGGAAAGATTAGGTATGTGCTATAAAAATGGCATTTCCTTTGCCACTGAAAAATGACTTTAACATTTCCAGGAATAAAGACCTCCTTTGTTTTCTCTGATTCTAATCCCTGTCTCCAATTTCACCTTAGAAGTGTATGTCCCTCCCAAACTCTGAATCCCTGCTGTCACCAGCTGTGCATTTCTTGGCAGAAACCTACTTATCAATGTTAAGGATGAACTTTGAGGCTCATTGAATCATTCATTGTAATCACCATGTAACAAACATAACATTTCAGCAAGATTTCTAATTACCTTTTGACTGCTTTTTTCATAATGCCCAGTTGCTGTTGGAATGGCTCTCATGACATACACAGAAATAACATTAGACTGTAAATCTATTGACTGGAGCAGTGGAAGGAAGAAAAAAATGTAGAAGGGGAGAAGGTCGTTCTTATAATTAGTGTAATACATCAACATGCTGGGAAACTGAAATGGGAGAAGTTGTTAGAAATGGAAATTTGACTGAAAGCGAAAGTTCATCTGTGAGTCTCTTCTTCCCCCTTTCCCTACTGTTACCTTACCTCCAAAGCAACCTTTCTGACAGCTCCAGCGTATGCTGTTCTCACAGGCTCGATCTGCAACCCAATCCATGGGCAGGATGAGCTGCTTGTACCCTCCTGAAGGAGGACTGCTTTAAAATATTCACACAGGAGACATGGGCTGTGTTCTCAAATGACTCCAAACCGCTGCTTCCCAAGCCCTGAGGGGCACAAAGCAGCTGGCCAGTGCAGGGCTGGGTTGTGCAGCTGTGTCTTCACTGCTTCCCATTCAGGTCTGCATTGATCAATTAGAGAGCCCTGTTTGTGCCCAGTCCTTGCTAATTGGTGACCAATGGACACCTAGAGGTTCCCAGCATTAAAGGGAGGACGAGCAGCCTGTATGAGTCTGAGATCCATGGTGAGGGTGGTCAAAATCTAGTCAGAAGTGCTAATCCTTATGTACACACAGTATCAATTGGGAATCAATATACAGGCTACTGGAATTGGCAATGGCTGTCCTAAAACCCTTTCAAAATCTTTTCATTTCTAATAGTCTGTCCCAGACATCAGGATATTATCTAGGCAAAGATCATGAAAACTGCCCTGTTTTCAACTGAGTTTTTCATCTAAAATGCAGCTCACTCACAACTTGTTACTGTCTAAAGAGAATGCTAACGCTGCCACATTTCCTCATTAGCTTTGCATAAGACAGACTCCTGTGTCACAGCTGATGGAGCCTTTATGAGCCTTTTAGCCAAATGACTGATGTTTCCCTCGTTATGTCAGATCTGAGGGCACTGCTGGCATCTTTCTTTATTCGCTGTCTAACACCATCAATCGAGCAGCTGCCATGCACCCATGATCAGGCTGATTATTAAAATGTGCTCAGGAGGCTGCTGACACCAATTTTCTTTCATCTGAAGAGGCCAATATACACTGGCTCAAGCCGACAGTTATGTACATGTAATATTTAGTGTAGGAACCAGCAGGTGAGACTGAGGCTAATTCCACAGAATCTGGATCCAGTCCATTGAGATTACCACGAAGACCTTATAGAAACAATGATGATGTTTGCTCTGTATTTTTTTTTACTCTTCTTTTATAAATAGGGAATTGTTCTTTTTGTTGGGGAGAACTTTCTCTAAAACACAGCCCTTCCTCTTACACCCAGTGTCCCTGCTGATGAGGGGTCATAGTCATTGAAGAGCTTGTTAAACCTGAGTCTTGCTAGAACCAGGCTCTTGTGGGATTGCTCACCCCTAAGGTTTATCACAGCAGTTTTGCTCTGCTGTCTCTTCCTTCACTGATATGTCAGCCTCTTTCAAAGGGAGACAGCTCTTGCCTTCTTTCTGATGATGATAGTGAAAAAAGCCTTCTGCAAACAGCGTAGTTCAGAGCCATGGACTGACCTGGCATGTCAGGGATTCGTCAGGAGCTCAGGCTCACCTGGAGTTTCCCTGCCAACAGCAAACACAGCTTGGCTGCATGTTTAGTTGTGTGGCTGTTAATCACTTCTGCCTTTGGAGTCTCTAATCTTGGATATTCTTAATATGCAAAGAGTAAGTTCAAATCTTTATTTCTAGTGCACTTGTCATTTTGATATTTAAGGATGACTTGTGATGGCTTGATTGACTGTGGGGTTTTTTTTAATCTTAAGGCCATATGTTTTTTAAAGAAGTATTTGAAGTTTAATGGTTATCAGATGTAGTTACATCTTAGTACAGCAATGTGGTTCCGTGTGACTACAAGGTATAGCCAAATGTGTGTCATATTGAGATTCTGTATATAGGCTCATGTAGATACTAGCACAGGAGAGAAGAAGGGGAAAAACCTTTGCAGATGTTAAACAAACCAGGCTGCAGAGCAAGGAGGGCTATCATTGACTCTCACCAAGTTCTTCTTGGAAAAAGTGGGGCAGAAGTTTTGTGCTCAGCTGTGGTGGATCCCCTCCTCTTGCCTTTGTCCTTCCCCAGTCTGTTGATGTGCCCAGACCTCCCTTGCTCTTACCTGCCTTTCTGATAGACCAGTGTGCTTCAGAAACGGCTTCTGCCTTTGTGAGACTGTGTGTTCTCTCCAGATGCTGCAGAGTTTAGACCCAGTCCATAAGTTGGCTGGAGAGGAATTCTAGGAGCAGTTCCTCCCTCAGTTTGAGTAATTTTATACTGCCTGAACTGTATCCCACCCTATAAATACATGCATTTTTCCACAATTCCGTTTGTTGCTTTTTTTCCCCTCAAAGAAAGAAAAAGTATTACTCTGCCTGTGTTCCTAGGGGATGGGGAACCCTCACAGGCCCCATGATTATCAAAACCACCCTTAAACTCATAATACTGCTAATTAGCTACACAGTACTGCTAAGCAGTTAACACTTTTATTGTCTGTTTCAAGCTCACACCCAAGAGGTTATTTCTCTTGAAAAAAGCCCTCTCCTAAGGGGGAGACCAGAAAGGACCAGATGAGTGACTGAATTAACAAGGTGCTGAGAGTGAAGCCCCAAGTTACTCTGAAACCTGGTTTGTTCCTGTGAACCAGGAGGAGGGTTTGCTGTGAGAGAGTATAGGGACTTGTCATAAAGATGACAATTGCAAAAAGAAGAATGTTTGATTATGGTCCTAAATCTCCAAATAACTGTGTGTCTGTGGTGCCTTTATGACAGTCATTTTGCGTGGCTGAGTGTGCGTGTGTGTCTGTGTGATGTGTGTGCAGAAAATTCAGGCCATGGTCCTGTGCGGTTTTTTAAACTTTTATTCTGTGAATGCTTACAGAATCAATCCAAATTCTAATTGCATGATATTCTATGGCATTAAGAGAATATGCTTTACGTGGCCCACCTGCTAGTGTAACTAATTAACAGCCATTCTCATTAATTACATTGATCAGGATCATAAAATAATTTCAAATTGCTGAACATGATCAACAGGAGTGAAATGGTTTCACTTTAATCCCTTAATGATTTTTTCATTATTAATCAAACAAAATATGTAGTTATTTGATCAATTTTTTTCTTCTTGGAACTGCAACTCAGGGCAATTACAGCACACATAAAGTTGGTGCAAACAGAACTACATCTCATCCGGTAGCTAATTAAGCAGTAAGACACAATAGGGTAGGGGGATGTGTGTGTTAGGAGAAAATCACTCCCCTGAGGATTTAAAAAAAAATAAATGAGGACCTTTGCTCCCTCAGGAGTCTGATTATCTTCATACAACCACATCCCTGCGATTGCCTTCTTGCTAGCAGGAAGTTCCGTAAGATTTTATACAAAACTGAATTGAAGGGGTGGGAAATCTTGCCAGAGTCTGAGGAGAGAAATGGTGAGCTACGCTCTCAGCATCTAGCTGGAAGACTCACCAAATCAGAAGTCATTTACATCTTGGAAATATCAAGTCACCAGCTTTTCTCAGTAAAACCAGCGTTCGCTGCCTGTTCTTTGGATGTTGTATAGATCTCTCTTTTGACGGTACGTAGCTCTTTTTGATGTGCAAACAAATCTGGCCTTTGGTCACATTGGCTTCAGATAAAACCTGAACTCTGGCAATTGAACTGTGATGTTAAATATTGGTAGATAAGCTATAAAGAAGCTTTGTTATATGTATGTGCACAAAAGAACATACGAATCAAAAAAATGTTTACAGTTATGTTTGCCGTAATTTACTATGATGTTATTGGTCCTCATTATCCCCGATTACTGACATGTTAAGAGTGTTTTGCATGGTCACAGAGCTAGAATGGTTTATAGCAATTATATGGTAAATTTATTTTATATATATATATATATATAAAATATAAATATATATAAAAATATATTTATATTTATTTCCATCATATGGTAATTCACAGATAGTAAATAAATAAATATATATATGAAGATGGCATTATTTCTGATAGTTCTGTGCACATGAGCAGAGTTGCCCAGACTTGGAGACTTCAGGTATCTCCTAAAGATTAGCCTCTCCCCTCATGGAGAAACATGCCTACTGATCCTGGCCGTACCTGGAGCAGGTGAGGTGGGCTGCTATTGCTCTCCATGTATGCCAAGGAGAGAAGGGGACGTGATGGATGACATTGTTACTGGACCTGGATGCCCAGGCAAGTCAGTAATTTGTTTCTGTAGAAAAGTTACCGGGCAAACATTTTGTTCTGAAGGCTTGGAGATTTTTCCCTGTTTCGATCGCTTGCGGTTGGACTTACTGCGGCTTACCCAGCTACAGAAATACAAGAGCATAGTCTGTCATGGTAATGCTTTCTGTGTGGTCATAAAGATCTACAGTATTTAACCTAGTTTTGCATGAAATAACTAGATTTAGATCAATCACCGTCATTTTGTAGAAGGGAGAGAGAATATTAACTTGGTCTGGAAATGTGATTAATTCCAATTTGCTATTTTCAAAGATAAGCGATGCTCACAATCCTGTTAATTAAAAAATTTGGATTTTTTCATTTTACTTCATGCACGATTTTTTAATGAAATAAGTTTGTCTTTCTTATTATGACTGATGCCTGGCTCACCATGCCACAGGCTTCCTGAAGGAAAAGTAGTGTGTACTTGTTGTGACCCTATGAAATGAAGATAAATGGTTTCATGCAAGATACATTATGGGCTTTATGACATGCATAAATATACAGTAGATTTTATCCTTTCCATAAAAATGTTCTTAGATTTCTAATATTGTGTTTTAATGCAGTTTTGTTAACAGGATGACAAATAGTGAAAATATGTAGGTATTAAAATAGGATCCCAGATTTGTGTGCTGTTCATTCAACTGTCAGCAATTGCTGCTTCTCAAAGAGCAGTCTGACTTTGACCTTGCTAAATATTCATTTCATGTCTCCAGCATTGCTTGATTAAGTCAGGCAACTTTCTGTGTGTAGCTATACTTGGCATGAGTCTGACTGCCATGTGGAAACACTTTTTTGATCAAGGTTAGGAATGAGCAAGACCTTGTTAAAAACTAAACAAGCACTGGAGTTAGGAGATTTGCATGATCTAGAAACACTGGTTTCTTATGAGAACTATTGGTTTCACATCTTATCTTTAGTGCACAGCAGTTGTCAGGCCTGCATTATATGTTAGAAGAGGAAATGTCAGTTATTAACATTTTTATTAAGTGGCCTCACTAGGAATACAAAATGACCTTTAAACTAAAAACCACAAAAAAGAGGAGGGAAAATAAAACAGATTTACTTTCTAATTGGCTTTAGTAATTTTTATTGAGAGTGTTTGGCGTTTGGATATTACGTCTTGCTTACGCTACTAAACTTGGCTAATATTAAAAGCAATGATGACCATACCAATAATAATTCTTTAAAAAAGTTGTACTGTGCTGTGAGTGTGTATGGAGGGGTTGTGTGTAGAGTTTATTTTCTGCCAGTGTCCACATTGCTCAGTCATGACCTCTGAAGCCCTGATTGAAAACCACTGTTGCTGACAGGCCATCCTGTGCTTAAGTGTAAGTCACCCATTAATTGATAGGCTGTGGGATGAATTCCGAATGGGCAGAAAGTTGTGCAGCTGGTACTCTGCAGTACTCAGTGGAGTCATACTACCTGACATGAGCTTAGCGTCTGATCCTGTATCTTATTTGGAAGATGTTACAGCAAAAAGTGCATTTTTGATATTGGATTGTCTAATTATTGTACTTAACTCAAGAAGGCAACAGAGTGTAGGAATGTTTGTACCTGTAAATATCCAGGTGTTTTGCCCTTTTGAAGTAAGCAGTAGTCAGAGTTGATAAATGTCTTGGCTGGAATTTAGCAACACAATGAACCTCTGTATAGATATCCCACATGGTATCAATTGAAGCTCCATTTAAGACTTCAGCGTTGGCCCATACAAGCAGAGGAAAGCTTGGCTAGACAGATGGAAAGAGCTGCTTTAAGAAGGGATCAGAAAAGGCATTGCTACTCGGCTGGCCTAAATCCACTAATCTGATGTTATTATTAGCGATAAGGAGCAGCGACCAGGATAAAATCTCATTCTCTGCAAATGTCATTTAAATAGGACTCTGATATTTTCCAGTCAAGTAGACAGGCTTTAGTCAAATAGTGAGCACTTTATTTGTAAATGCAGGAGGAAAAGAAAAGCTTTAGTTCAGCAAGTTCTTAAGATGTCAGCTTACCAGTATTGATTAATCGTTCAGCAGTGGCAGCTGCTTCTTTATTAAAAGCGTAGCTCTCCATACAAAAGATATCAGATGTAGGAAATGTTTGTTGACAATTTACCTTTTCTCACAATGTGGCAAGAGCTCAGTCTGTTACACATTCCCCTGCTTTCTGGCCCCGCAGCTCAGATAATACCCATGAAGGAATGTATTAGTCCATCTGCACGGGGTAGATTGCGGCAGCTGGACTCCGCTGCAAATGTCGTTCCGTTTGAAACAGACCTGCAGCACTGCTTCCCAGCATGGGAATTAATTCATGGAGAGCCAGTCCTGCTTAGGAAAAACCTTTAGTTTGGCTGTGTATGGATGTGTTTGGAGTGTACACAAAAATATGGCCTGATGAAGCCAGAGCGAAGAATGAGACAAATGCCTGAATTTCACACAGTGAGGGATATAAATTGAGTGCATCACTGTCTGTTTGCATTTTGAGTGGTTTAAAACCTTTGATTCCACCAACTGCTGAAACAAATGGTTGGTGTGGTAATTTGTCACACCGTACAGGGAGCTGGATGTGTTTATGGACATAGGGAGCTCTTTACAGGAGGATATTCCAAAATGAGCATTTTCTTCTATGTCTTTGAGTAAATTTCTCCTTGGACTTAGGACATGGCTTCTCTTACTGAATTTATATTGTCTGATCCTGTGAACTCTCTCCATGGAAGAATATAGGCAATTGAATGCATTTCAAGCTGAAATGATTCACCTTTGGGGTCCCCCCTTTGTTGTTTAGTGCAAGGGAAACCTGTGTGTTTAGTGTAGACTGCTGCCACCTCATTTCTTGAATGTATTTCTAATGAACTAATGAAGTTGAATGCACTATTAACTGCTGGTGGAAAAGTGGAAGCAAATATTGTACAGAGTGCCAGAGCACAAGCCAGGCTTATCCTATTGCTTATATCTTCTTTTCTTGCCAGAGCTGGAGAAAGAAAGAGTTGCTTTCCAAGGGTTTATAAGGGATCTTAACTCACATCAGCATACATAATGTCTTTTATTATAATTTAAGTATAGTTAATAACCAAATATTATTCTGGGAATTTGAATAGTTTCTTTGCTGTACACCACCCTTGGCTGAATCTTGTGTCTCCTGGTTCCTCTTTTTGGCTTCCTCTTTCAATCTGAGCTCTCCTGCCATGTTCCTCAGAAGTAAGGAAATTTGACCGATACCCTGTGAATTTGGTCTCAGCTTTCATGGAGGTAGGGGAATTAAATTGGATTAAAACTGATAAACTGTTGCCTCACCTCCAGCAAATACATAGCTGTAGAAAGAAAAAAAGAAAGATGCTTTTAAATCCTTGTAATTGTTGAATGCTGAGCACTCCTGGTCTTGGATTAGTATCCAGGGTTTTTTGGATGTCGAAGATATCTCAGGCTTGTGCATCTTGGTAAGAACATGAGCATATGAGGTGCAGTTGAAACTGTTCAGTGTCTGAGCTGTGGCTGAATAAACCCATTAGGGACTTACCCAAATCTGCACTGTCACTCCCAAGTCCTTGGGACACAATAACTTAATTGATACCTGTCCTTTTCATTTATATTATTTTCCTTCATACAGCAAGCCAGCTTCTAGTAGATGTTAGATGCATGAGCTTACTCCCTGAAAAACTGATTCATAGTTTCTAAGAGCGTCTGTTCAAACAAAAATCAAAATTAGTTTTTGAGCTCTTTGAGGTGTTCACCTGTGACTAATTGTCCTAAATAGTTTTGCAGTAGTTCACAAAATATCCTTAATTATTCCCTGATGCAGTAACTGAAAATTTTCATCCTGCAATAGTATTTATTCTGTGTTTTCAAAAAATGAATCATCTATGTCAAACACTCAAGCAGACCAGGTTTCATTTGTCTTCCCTTGTTACTGAGACCGTGATACTCTGTCTCAAATGCCTGCAGGTATAGTTTGGGCTTTAGGTGTTCTGAATGAGCAATTTATGGAGTCATCCAGCAGTAAATTCACCCATTGACCTTTGTTCATGCCGTCCGACTATTTATGGTTAAGAACCCAACTGGGGCGATCTGGTGGATAGTGTATATAACTGTGGTGTGTCAGGCAGTTCTTCTCATTTAGAAATTGAGAGTCATTTGTAAATGGTGTTTGGAAAATGGTACCTTTTATGCTTACTAACTCTCCTTACTAACCTGTTATAGAGCAATCAATAGGTGACACTACTGTATCTTTTTGTCCAAGATTTATATTTTAAAAAGAAGAATACTGAAATGTCAACAAAACTATTCATGACTGATATTATACTAAATTGAATAAGCAGTTCATTAGAGTTGACTATTTCTTTGGTTCTTTCAGTTACTTATAGTTACTGTAAGAAGTAACTTAAGTTCCCACCTGTAAGTCACAGTGAGGTAAAACATCTAATTGTCTTTATAGGGAAGTTGGTAGGATTTGAGGGCCTTCAGCTGTATTTGAATGATGTAATGTATAAAAGGAACTAATCACTTGATCAGGACAATAGTATTCAGGGCAAAATTCTGTTATCTGGTATACTTGGTATTCCTTTGTTACTGCAGTATGTGCCCACAGGTGACTGAGGGCAGCTTGTGGTCTCTTGTTTTAGCAGGAGTAAGACGTAAGTAAGTCAGCTTGATAACCAACCCCCCCCCTCTGAATTTAACTCCTGAAAGAAACAGATAGTTTAATTTTTCAAGAGCAGTCATTCATGACAGTCACCTGTTTTTAAGTATTGGATATTGTGAGTACTGGGATAAGGAAATGGAGAAGGAGGAGGGAAGTGCAACAGTAAGGTATTTGCCCACCATTTTTATGTGGCAGTCCCAGATACCACACCTCACTCACCTTTAGTAACTGACAAGTCAAAAATTACTGAAGTTTGGAGAGCCTTTTTTTCCTTTAATTAAGAAACAATGTTTAAAATAAAACAGTGTGAGGGACGTGTTTTATTGCCTTGGGCACAATCTGACAAATATTCTGCCAGCAGTGTCACTTCCTAATGGGTGGTGCTCCATAGTGTCCAGAAGGAAATTACTGCAGGCTTGGACTGCAGAGGGATCCTTTGCAACCTGTGCTGATGGATTTTAAAGACACAATTGTGCATTATTTTCTGAAACATATCTCAAACATAAGATGGTTTTGGTGCTAGCTCCTAGGGACTACAGGAATGCAAATTGAGAGTGCTGTATTTATAAAATAAACATAGGTGCTGGTCTGAAGCTGTCTGCTAGAGTAAAAATGAATTTTAAATTACATGTGCCTGAGGCTTTACCTTACTTGCCGTGGGCAAGGCAGATCCTCCAGCCATGGCACTGTATGCACAACTATGCTACTAACAAAACACTGCTGTGGGAATAACTGAACCTATACATTTTGTAAAGCTTTTTCTTCTGCTGAAAATATATTACCAGATTTTTTTTTTTTTGCCATCTTTCCTGCATTTTCACTCTGTCATGCTCAAGTTAATGCAGAGTTAAACACGAGGCTGAACTTCCACTCTGGCTGAAAGTGGTGCTCTGCTAATGCCATCTATGAATCTGAAGCTATGAGCCAGATTAATGGAAATGAGATGTTCCACTTTTCCAGCAGCCTTAAGTTCCACTTTTCCAGCAGCCTTAAAAGTGATTCCCTGCTTGGCGGGCTGAGTGCAGAGACTTGCTTTCTGCTCAGTATAATTATTGACTCCAACCAGAGCAGCAGCACTTGAAAATACCAGTTTCCAGAATCAAAATATCAGCCCAGTCTTGCACACCCTGGTTTTTATTTTTCTTGGAGCTCTTTGGTGATGTTTGTATTTTTAAGAGGAGGATATAAAACGCATATGTTCTTTACACAGATTTTTAATCAGTAGTTGTGTGTGGAAGCTTGTAAGCAGGAAAAAAACCCCAAATCTTTAAGGGTTTTTGTTTTTCCTGACATGCTTTCCAATGCCTGGGAGGAAGTGTCTCTGCTTAACTGGAAATGTGCTGCAGACTAGAGCTGTTGGCTTGAGTGGGATAGCACAAGTGAGCCAGGGCAAGTTCAGGTCTCTTTTTTGTTACTTGTGCCCCTGCTTCCTAGGAATATAAAATGTCTTTTGGCAATGGTAATTTCAAGTGATGAAACTAACACTGGAGAGTTTAGTATTTACAAAAACTCAGTAAATTAAAGAGCTCCAGAGATTTGATTCCTAAGTCCTGAAAGCAAGTATAAAAACCTCCCACATCCATGAATGTATGTTGAGCAGAAATGAAACATTTAGATTTTGCTTCTCTTTTTCTATTTGTGCCTTTAGGGGGCTGTAGTAGAAATGGAATACATAATCTATTGACAGGAGATATATATTCCACATGTGAGTACAGCTCTGAATCCTCTTGGCTTTGCTGTTTCTGAATCATCATGTCTTTCCTCAGTGGAGAGATAAATATGACATTCACTTCAACCCATTTAGCCCATTATTCATTTATATAAAGCAGGACCAATTAAGACATTCTTTTGTGTATTTGCACATTCTACATATGGAGCAAACGGGAGTTAAAAATATCTGTTGCAGCAAATGTGCTGGATGCTCTCTGAATACTGAACACGTTACTCCTGCAACTCCTTCGAGCTGTAAACTGACATTTGGGAGCTGCTGAAACACACCAACAGACACTTGTTTGCTTTGGTGTTTGCTCTGTTCCTGGATAAGATTCATACCCACTCACTTTTCTAAAAAGTGCATTCCTCTCCACTTTCCCAGCTGCCTGCAAGTGAGTATAGGCACAGCTCTTCAGCCATGGACAGAGGCAGAGGTGACCAAAGAGTTTCCAAGGTAGATGTCCCTGTGCCAGGAGGGATCTGTATTAGGTAGCGCTGGTGTATCAGAATGAATTATTTTACTGGCATAGCTGCTTTCTTTCAGAACATGTGTTTTGACTTCTTGCTCAATCTCTGAGAGTTTGAGAAGAGAATGAAGTTAAAATAAAATAATATAAAAACCCCAAGAAATTCCTGCTATCGCAGACTTAAGGAAATAAGGCAAAATATACATTTTCAATTCCAACAGCATTTCTGAATGGTATAAGACTCTGTTGGCTTAAGTGTTTCTTGGCACAAAATGCTGATTATATATGTCTCAAGGAGACAAACAGCATGTTCATACAAAAGTCTCAATCCCTAAAACACAATAACATGTGGTTGCCACTAAAGATTTGCTGTCGAAATAGATAAGGAAAGTTCTTCTGGATTACAATATGGGGCTTTACATTGAAAAGCTTTGTTTTGCATTAAAAGGTAGTTTGTGGCATTGTGAAGTGATGAAATGGTATGCAGCATAATACAGTTTGAATGGAGCGGAAATATGGTAAGATATAAACTGGTTTGATGGTATTTTTCCTAGCAACTCAGTAAAATTTAACTATTGCATTGCTGTCTGAAACAAGTCATTCCAGTCCTAACTGAGGAAGATGTGGTGCTGTGCAAAGCTTTTCCACAGGGCCTCGTGTACCAGCACTGTGGCCCAGTTGCAGATGGGCACCTGCTGGTTTTGCAGAAGGGGCTGCCTGGGAAAAGGCAGTGGAATGGCCCAATCTATATTTTGGTGGATTATATTATGCTTATATGAATAACTGCTGTCTTGTAGATTAATATGACAGTGGTAGATTCAAGTGCATCATATTGTATCTTTTGTGTCTGCTAGGCTGTTTTGTGTGGGTTTTTTTTTTACCTAAGATCCTTTCCAAATCTCCTTCTGTATCATGGCGTAGAACTTCAGCATCTTCCCGTGCACAAGTTTGTGAATGTCACTGTCAATGTATGCTGGAAACTTCTGGTCTGGTGGTTTTGTTGTGTTTCTGTGATGTTGTCGAGGAGTTGGATGAGGCCATTTATAAACAAGTCTGAGTTTCTCTGCAGCTCAGGCCAGGAGTGCATCCTTGGGGCTGTTTGGCTTGAGGCTTCATATTTCATCCTTTCTACCTGGGCCTGTGCCAAACCCTCTGTGCTGTAATGTACCTTTAAGAAAGATTTCCAATGCCTGTTTAAAATCTGCACATGGCCGTGAATCCCCCACTTTTTAGTTAAGTTGTTAAAACTGTTATTATTTTGTTATCATTGAAAATTGATGCTGCATAAACTAGTTTGAATTTGACTGGCTTCAGCTTCCAAGCACTGGATCTCATTACACCCTTTTCTGCTAGATTAAATACCCATCTGCTCTCTGCAATCTCTTTCCTGTGTAAGTATTCATAGTCTGTGATCAGGTTGCCTCTTAACCTTCTCCTTTATGAACCAAATAGGCTGAGCTGTAGTCTCTCCTTGTAAGGCAAATTTTTCCAGGCGCTCTAATCGCTCTTGTAGCTCTTGTCTGAATCCTTTCCAAGTGTTAGAGGAGGTAAGGAATAAACCAGCTAAGCAGGGGAGGCCCACTTTTGTTTGATTGAGCAGTTCGGTGTAAGGAATTGTTCGGTCCTATTGAGAAGATTGAGAGGTACATCACGACAAAGAAGGAAAACAAAGCAGCATGTTTCATTTGGCAAATGGAGGGGAATCCGTGGCTCTCTGTCAAGCATCGCTTTTTTAAGCAGTCCTGTCTTCTCAGTCATTCGCAGAAATTCCAGCTAAACTGTAGCTGCTTTTCCTTCTTGGTGCCTCAGTCATATATATTTGCCATCATGCTTCAGTTTCGAACTGTGTGGATAAGGTCTCATGTCCTCTGATGTCTGGGGTAAAGTTTCCATGCTTTGTCTAATGCCAAAATTAGCACTAAAATGACTGTGAGAGGTTCCCAGTAGAAGCATCTTAATAATTGCACAGTTTAAATTTTTTTAAGGGCTATTCTAAAATAATATCTATTATTTGTAACTTTAAATATATGTAATAGACACCCTATCTGCTTTTGTAAAATAAAGCATCTTTATGCATAGCTTAGCTGGTTTATTAATAGGGCTTTTCTGTACAACTTTAGGGTGCAACTGTCGTAACAAATAATAGTATATATAATATATATAATTTGATATAACTATAAACCAGTGAGTTGAGGAAATATCCAATTCCCTTTTTCTGATTCACGTTTTCTAAATAGAAAAATAACTGCCTGTAGGCAGATGTGGCTATATCCTCATGCCATACAATTAAATAATTTTTAATAATACTTTTATCATATAATGTTCATCAGTATAAACAACAAATGTGAATAATTGAAGATCTTAGTGAGGTCTCCATGTTGATTGTCTTGCCAGTGGTTTGTTTGTCCTGAGCATTTGGGATTCAATGGAAATACGGAGTGACGGTGTTCTGATTTAATGCTGCTCACATTTAAACATGGTACATAGTTAGGATGAAGCTTGAATTATTGAAGAATCAGAACAACTAATCCTTGATAAAATCAGAATACTTTAAAAAGTTTAAGTGAATACTTTGTCCTTCAGATTATATGACCTGAAAATAAAAGTATGCAAAAGGATTTAATAAAACATAGGCTATCCTGCGTGAGAGCTCTCTCAAGGCTTTTCAAGGAGTAAATGGTTACCATTACCAGAGGTAATGTACTTCATTTGCTTTCCTAAGAAGCTACTTTGATATTAAGAGAAACTCCTGAGCTAGGATTGGAATTTAAACTCCTGAAGGGTATTTCATCTTCTGCCCTAACGTACCAGTTTGATTCTGAGGTCAGCTCTATTACTGGCATCAAACTGGCTTTAATAATTTCAGTGTTATTTCTCAAATTTTAATTCTTTTTTTTTTTTTTTTTTTGTTTCTGCAGCATCAGTAACAATTTTTAGCCATTATGTGCTGTGGTTACAGTGTAGCTGGTGATGGCTCTGTTCAGAGTTTCCCATTAAAAAAAATCCTACATGTATTAATATTTTTCTCCCTTACTAGTTCTGCATTTTAAGTGCAAAATTTTTTATTGTAAATAGGAAGGTATAGTAGCTATTTCTCTTTCATTACACAGCTATAGTTGGCTCCCTAGAGTACTTCTCTGAGCAGAATTTCTCAAGGGAACAGTACTACATGGGTATTTTGAGGGCGAAGAGATTCCCCTCACCTCCCTTCTCAATAATGATTCAGTGGAAATATCTGTGTAAAGAAGGTAATACATATCTGGGTGTGTTTAATTAAAAATCATTTATTCTTCTGTGTAACAGCTTGTATTTTGGTGTGATTTTGGTAAGTACTGTCTCTTTGCAAAATAAAGCCATCCTTTGACTGTAGTAGGGCCTGATTTAGTGTTTGCTGTGGTCAACAGAGAGCTCCCACTTCATTTTTGAGGGATTTGGTTCTGATGCACAAAGAGGTATAGCTGATCCACAAGACTGTTCAGCTGTGCTTGGGATAGAAAGAATAGAAACTGCACACTGGAATATGGTACTTACCTTTAGGCACCTGGAGATGATGACCCAATGGAACTGGAAACAAATACATTTTTGCCATTTTTGCCATTTCAATTCCTATGTTGTATGAGAAAGTTGTAGCCCATTATACTCACTGCTTAATCTTTGAGCTGCTTTTTCCTCCTTGCTTTAAAATGCTGCACCAGTTCCAATACAAAAGATCCCTGTTTGCCTCCTGGGTTTCTCAAGCACTTGCATGTATGATCTTTACATGCTATGTTTCTTCTAAATTTTCCCCTTTGGTAGCCTTTGTGGTGGGAAGTGTGAAGTGTAAGGTGACGGCTCTCAAGGAACTGGTGCAGTGTAAACACATCTTCACATATATACCTGCTTAGAAATTTGGCTCAGATGAACCAAAAACACCCTCAGCAAAGACACCCTCTTTGGTGTTTTATACCAAGCCTTGTGTTGACAAGTGAAGGTATGAACACTGTACATAAACATTACCTCTCCTTCCCTTGCTTTTGGCACGAAGAAATGCCATTGTTTTAATATATAAAATTCTTCTGTTTGGCATGGTAGGCGAGTTTGATTTTGGGGCAAGGTTATGGCTCCTTTTTGTTACAGGTGTGCATTGATCTCATTTATTTATAGGTGTAAAACAGAGACTGGAATTTCATCAGGGGCCAAATCCCCCTCAATTTGTTTAATTGGACTTGCTGTATGCAAAGGAATGGCAGGCAAATGCATTAAGTATTCATATTGCACGCTGGTTTCTTAGGTAAAAATAAAAACTATTCTACTCTATCATGGTCAAGTAAAAGATAAGAAAACTTACTTCCAGTTGATGAGTGAGGGATTACATTCTGACCTGCGTGTTGGTTGGTGCTGATCAGTTACTTGGCAGACAGCAGGGAAGCTCCAGTATTTTGTGTTGTATGCTACTGCACAAATAATAATACTACTTCCAGTTCTCACAAATTATGATTATTACCCAACTGCTGATGACTGTTCTGTTTTCTTAGTCTTCCCTGGAAAGCTCTTTTTTGCTGCCATAGGTCTCTGCATGCTTCCCTGCAATCCTGCTGCTCTCCAGTAGGATTCTGTCAGTGTTTGCTGGATTACCGGGATAATTTGCTTTCCTGGCATGTTTTTCTTGTCCGTGAGGACAGACTGCTCAAAAGAAGAGAGACCTAACCTGGTGCATCAAGATGCAGAAACCAGTAACTATCATTAGTTGGGAGTTAAACCCTCCCGGTGCTGAACTCGCAGTCTTCAGGAGCAGCAAGATTGATGTATCTGTTGCTGGTTTAACATGCCAGCCTAGCCTGATTCCAAGCTGAGTTGTAGTGTTATTATCCTTCAGTGACAGATATGTGCCATGATGGTGATCTTTGACCTGCATAAATAAGTCAAAGGAACAAAGCAAAACTTCAAAGACCACGAGTGTGCCCAACACTTTCAAGCTTATGAGAACAAACTGTTAGCGTGAGTATTGCAGAGATTTAATAATTTCATCTCTACCTTAGCATGTTTTTGTAATTAGAAATCAGACAGTCAAATTTAGAGGTTGAATTTCTTTTTCTCTCTTTTCTTTTTCTCTCTTTTCTTTTTCTCTCTTT
>NW_024581134.1:854309-1173038 GCF_017639235.1 Corvus kubaryi | reverse complement strand
TCTCTTTTCTTTTTCTCTCTTTTCTTTTTCTCTCTTTTCTTTTTCTCAGCAATCAATCCTATGCCTTGATTTTCTTTTAACATTTTGCATATCATATACTCTGATTTATCACAAAAAATGCATGTTGCATATGCAACTAGTAAAGAGCACTTATGGTCCTGCTTTTGACAGAACAAGTCATTTGAGCCAGCTGCAGTAAAAATTTCCTGATTTGGATTAATGAGCAGGAGAGTGATTGCAAATTCAAGAATTTTCTGATGTAGGGAGCCTGGAAACAGCTATAAAACACAGAACAAATGCACCCTATAATGTACTTCGTTCATTTATTTTGTACCATAAGGATAGTTTTGTTTTAATTATTTATGATAATAAACTTGTAAATAAGGCATTCTGCTATATTTTGTAATGATAATGAAACTTGAGTGATGCAGGGCCTCTCCACAGCATCCTGGTATTAAACATCTCTTGCAAACAGATTAAGGAGTTGGTCATGTGCGGTTTTAGGAGCTGGTTTGTTACTTAAGTAGGGGTTAAAACCTTGTTTTCTCTTTCTCTCTTATCTTTCCCCTCCCTTCCAGTTAAGGGGCCTAATGCTGTTTCATCTATCAGAAATAGCCACTGTTAGAAAGAAGCTCTTAATTTAGGCTCAGTATCCTGCACCTTTTAATGGATGAGAGCTCAATGAAAGCATCTTAACATTTCCAGACATTCTCAGCAAACTTATAGTGAGTGTCACAAATCTGCTCTTGGACTGCTTTTATTATCATGCTCAGTGTAACAAGGAGGAGTCGGAAATACAATTAAAATGGCCTTTGCAGGTCACCTGTAAAATCTTTATGTGCAAATTATGGCAGGTGCAGCTCAGAGGCTCTACAGTAGTTCATTTCTAATGGCGTGACTTCTTTCCTCTCACTGGTGATCTATTTAAGCAAAAGTTATTGAAGCAAAAGGCATTTCCTGGGGAATTAATGATTGTGTGGGAGGAGTTGATAACCTAAAGTAGAAGTGAGGGCCATCTATCCCAGCCCATCATTAGTCTCCAGAAAATGCCTTGTAAATCAGATCACTGATTTACTGATTTTTTTTCTTTTTAATATTTTTGACTGTTCAATTTCCTTTTTTTTTTTTAAGAGAAAAAGATAAAGAGCATTACCAATTTGCTGTCTGTGTTTTTAACGATGCTCAGATACTGTGCTTATATTTATTTAATCTGTTTTAACCTGGTAGATTGATGATGTACTAAGCAGTGCTTAAAAACTTGACAAATAATAATAATGTATGGACCATTTATCCAGAATTAATGCCTCTCTTCTAGCCACTCGGAGTACTTTTGCATTTGTTAGTATTTTATTAATTTGATATTTATTAGCCTCCTGAGTGCTAAAATTGAAGTGTTACTTTGCTGTTGGTGATAATGCAACTAAAAAGTGAAAACCACTAAATAGAGTATTTATGGGAACATTCAGTTTATGTTTAAACCCTTG
The DNA here is from genome assembly GCF_017639235.1 of Corvus kubaryi. Taxonomy (NCBI): domain Eukaryota; kingdom Metazoa; phylum Chordata; class Aves; order Passeriformes; family Corvidae; genus Corvus; species Corvus kubaryi. The sequence continues at coordinate 1,171,554 of NW_024581134.1, read as the reverse complement.
CAACATGAAGAGGGGGGTTATGTTTTCTGGTACGTATTGCAAATAGAGATGCTGTAATACCAACTCCTTATCATTGAAAAGGGAGGTTAATTGAGCTGTAGGTACCAGGACTAAGACATGGGCAATAGGAAATGGTTCCAATCCTGCTGCTGCCACTGATGAATCCTGTGGCCATGAACCAGCCCTTTAATTTCTCCATGCCTCAGTTTCTCAATGCTTGTTGCTAATGGCAATTAACTGCTTAACTAGTGTTTGCGTATTGTTTTGAACTAGTAGCTGTTAGGAGAGCCTTTGTTGCCAAATTTGTAAATATTAACAACGGAAAAAAATGGGGGATTTATCTGACAGCTTCCAGGTTTGGTTTCCGTCGTTTGGTGTGACACACAGTCCCAGTTTCTCCCTTTGGCTGATGATTTCTGTCAGCATTATGAGATGGAGGCCTGTAAAATATTAAATCTTATAGATCAGATCTGACTAAAAAATCCTATTTAGACTAATACTCTGATGTGATTGTGTTGTAATCCAGTGAATTAACAGGACGATTTTTAAAAAGTAAGCTATGTTTTATTCAGGGAAATACTTAACCAGAATCTGTGCAGAATTGAGGAGTGTAGTTGGTACAGTTTCCTTAAGAGGGTTTATCCTTGTTGAGCTGACCTGACAGAAACCCATGAGATCAGTAAGAATTGATACACCTTGCTCTCCATAAGGGCAACTGAGATATGGAGGGACCAAGACTATTTCTGTTCAGGTAGTGAAGCACTGACGCATGGGAGAAAAGAATCCAAGGAGCCATATGAGCAGATGCTTTTATATTTATAGAGTATATTCTTCCTGATATTAATTTGGTACAATACCAGTTAAAAGAACATAAAGCTGTAGTTCTGTCTTATGACTGCTCCTTAATGTGTTTAATATCTGGCCAGCAATAGTGAAGAAATCCACACGGCTGCAGCCAGATGACCTCCTTGAAGCTGAAATAATTAATTCAGATGTTTAAATCATCAGAATAAGCAAAGGTAGATGTGAAATGAGGCTATACATTCCCCTCAGAGGAAAGAGTGAACTTTCTAGCTGGTGTTTGACTTCACATTAGGCTCAGTTCATTCTGCTCCTTTCCTCAGCTCTGTCAGGGCTCGTGGTCTGATGTTGGCATCATGGCTCAGGGTCAGGCTGGATCTGTCAGAGCCCTTGGTTTTGTCTCTTGGGATTGTCTGAACAACTGGTGGGTGTTACATGGCTATAAAATCCACTCTGTAGGATTGTTTTCTTGAGCAGATGTTACACTGGCTTTAGAGCTGTAATTATTCTTTATTTTTGTCTGGTTGCTTGAAACTGGCATTTAAAGAATGACAGGTTCTGTGGTAATATAGAAATGAGGGGGGTTGAATTACATATACAGTGTGTTAAGTTAATGTGAGGAGAATAATCCACATTGTGAAAATGAGAGAATCCTTCCTAGACCGACAGAAAAACACTTTTTTTTTTTTTTAGGCTTTCGGTGTAGCAATGCAAGACTTTCAAGTGGAAAATTGTTAGTTTACTATAATGAATTGAAACGTGAAAAAAACAAATATTTAGTTAATTGCCTCATAAATCTGTCTGTTACTATCAGTGAAATTAAATTGATAAACAGTTCTTTAAAATTAATTTCCACATGGCAATGTGCAGATTTTATTTTATTCAAACCCTATTAGATATTTGTATGAAAGAAAACATAAATTTAAAGGGTATGTGTGACAAAACACACATTTCCTACCATGGGTTCTGAGGTTTTAATACATTTGGCGTAATGAGGAGAACTCAACATTTGTTATTTTCAAAGGCAATACCAGCTGAAAATTGAAGTACATCATATCCTTGTGATTGTATCATGTCATTTGCTGTCAATACAGCTGAACTTGGAGTCCTTTTGCTGCTGGGGTCAGAGGGCCGGGCACAGGATGCTTGAAGGTCTCATGTGGGTTTGGGCTCCTGCCAGGGCTGAAAGTGCTGCAGGAGCCCGAGGGGAAGGTGGGATCTCTCAGGAGGACTATGAAGCTTATTTCTGGTGCTGAGAGGAGGAGTTTGGTGTTCTGTGGTCCTGTATTGCCTCCACAACCACAACTTTTCCCAATCCTGAGCCTGCTGTAGTAGCTCTCGCAGGCCCTTGTTATGAAAGGAGGTGGGAAGCTGAGTGCTCTTGTACTTTAATCACCTAATGACATTATGCCCTGTGCAGTATCAGTTTGTCAAAGTAAGTGGGGCACTACACAAAATTAAATCATTTGATATACTCCATCCTTCCAGCAAATGTAATAAGAACATCCTTTCTGACCTCTCCCAGTGACATTCAGCAGGAGAAAACTTGTCTCACGGTGTATGACCCAGTGTTCTGGAAAGGCACATAAAGATAATTCCTCCTTGCTATGTGGTGGTGTTAGATAGTCTTAAATTTCAACTTGGTAGTTGTCATCTCAGAGCTCAGAGGTGGATGAATGGTTGCAAGTTACAGCTGGTCTTAGGGTAAAGTTTAATGTCTGAGAGCTGGGACTCCTCAGTTTTCTTTCCTTAGCCATCTCTTCTTGAATGACTGTCATCACCTGGCTTAAATTTTCATTCCCTCAGTTGTTTTGCTTGACAATAGTTGCTCCATCCCAGAGGTGTAATTGGGCATGGCTTGATCTGATTCCTAAAGTGCTTTAAGATCCCCAAAGAAACCAGCTTCAGGGACAAAATATTAGTGATAACAGTGACCTGTAAGACTTCAGAGGAAGGAGGTTGCAAACACATTTTCATTTAACTTTAATAATACTTTAATAATCAAAAGAAGAAATGTAATGTTTAATATTTAAACAAAATTGCATTCCCTTTCTTCTCATGTTAAGTGAATATTAAAGCAGGATGGAAGCTAGTTTACATATTTTTACACTAGACTATTTTATTATTAAATAGTGAAATGCGCTGGAGTTGGCCAGCCTCCAATGAATATGATTCAACTTACATTGCATTTTAATCTGTGCATGTTACATAGTATAATATTTCTATTAGACAAATGGTTGATGGTAGTGAATTAAAAAAGGATGCACTTTTGTTAAGTATCCCATTGTGTTCATGTTGTAAAAATAAGTGATACTCATTTGCTGATTGACAGCAGAAGGGACAGAAATAGGTTTTTGGAGTGCAAATAACTGTAATTTAGGATGCAGTAACCCCTGTGTCTGGTCTTAAAAGTGCAGGGTATTGTTAATGCTGGGGAATGTGCACATGGGATTCTCCAGAGACTAAAGAGCACAGGAGCTTTCTCTCTCTTTGCCTGTGGTGCCCCCCAAAAACACCTGTGAATTCTCTTCTCACGTGTTCAGTACAACAGAATCTTTTTTAAGCAGTGACATTTTTGGACCTGATGTGAGTAGTAAACCTCATTCGAGTTAAGACAGTAATTTTCAGATGAGTTGTGCAACTCCTTGCCACAGCATATTCTGTTTGAGAGCATTCTTTGGAGAAGAGTCTTCTAGAAGTGCTAAATATAAATATTCCAGGTCCTCTGTACTTAACACACAGCTTCATGTGCCCAAATTTTCTCAGGGCCATGGCAGTATTTTGGGGAGTGCTTTGCCCTGTTCCCAGGGGCTTTACTGGGCCTGGGGCCTGGTGCCTGTTGTCAGAGGCAGGATGGGTTAAACAGAGCTTTGGTCTGACCTCCTTCTGGGAGTCTGGCCTTAAGTGGCCTTGTTTTCTTCGTTGTGATATTTCAGTCATTCATGAAGTCAGTTATAGATGTGAGGTTTCAAACACATTGAAAACATAATGGGGGAAACAGATACAGTTTCTGCTTGTCTCTGGGGAGCTGCAGTACTGGGATAATCATTTGCATCACACCCACCTTAAAAATTCAAGTAATTTCAGACATGAGGTTGTAGTTTTAGCCAGTCTAAATAACATTTTTGTTATGATTTTACTCTGTTTAAAGAAGTATTTTACAATATTAAGTGCTCATTTTTAGCTTGCAACTCCCAGAGCGTATTTCAAACTTGTGTAACACCTACATGCCATATCCCTAATTACACAGCATTCCCTTGTCGAGTTAAATTTAAGGGTGTTGTTTTTTTCAGGGATCATGTTACATTTGGTTTACTTTTTCTCTGTGACAGGGTCTGTGATCTGCTGCTTGGTGTGTGTGTGTGTGTGTGTCTGTGTCAGTGCTTATTGTGGTATGGAGGCAAATTTGATTATTCCCCTGTCACTTAGTTGAGGTTTCATGTGCACAATCTGTGACATCACTAAAACAAAACAAATATGTATATGTGTATATAATTGCTCTTTAGTTCAAGGTGATAATGGTTTGTGGGGTAGATTAGGAAACTTATTTGGTATCTCACTTGATTTTTTTTTTTTTAAAGAAATTCTCAAATTTAATTTATTTACCTTTGTCAACCAGGAAATCTCTGCCGTCAATATCTATTGCACGCAATGACCATGGGAGTTCTGTATCTCTGGCATGTGCTGATTTGTACTTAGGAGTCTTTAAACTCTTGACAGTGGATAAAAAAATCTCTGTTTAGCATGAGGAATATAACAGAAAATCTAGTTTATACCATGAAGTGGCTGCGGCTTAGAGCTGGCTGTGTTTTGAGACCTGGCTTTTTTGTCATTATTAAATGGCTTGGTCCCATCCAGCCCTCATTGAATTCACTGGGAAAATTGCCAGTAGCATCAGTTGAAGTTGAACTATGCCCTTAGAGAGGATGTAAACCTCAGCAATGCTGATGAACTTTGTGCTGGTTTGGTTAAATTATTTTGTCGTACTGTATCCAGTGTTTATAAATGAGGAATAAACATTATATGTTTGCTGAAGGCATGAACAGTATTTGTTATAGATTATCTCCCTCACTAGAAGCCAAGGATGATGATAATCCATTGACCTGCTGACTCTGAATATTGTTAGGAAAAATAAGCAGAAAATATTATTATTCTCTTTTAAGCTACGTATTGAGGAAGTATACTTACAGCTTTTTACCGGCTAGGCTCATAGTTCAATGCCTTAGAAAGCCTCAGGCAGCCTAGAGAGGTAGCACAGGCAATCCAGCATTTCAGTAGCTCTAAAAGTGGCAAAATGGTAGCTGCAAATCTAATACCACCAGCAGACTCAAAGAGGGTGATATATAGCTTTCAGCTTGTCTAATTTCCAGTTAGAAGCTTTCAAAAAGAAACAGATGACAAGATGTTTGCAGAAAGAGCACAAGCCAAAGAGGGCAGGCCCCCTCTCGGGTCCTTCTTTTATTGGGAGAAGGGGAAAGGGGCGGACTGGGGGCGGACCCGGGGTGACCGGCCAATCAGACACTGCTGTTAAAGAGTTTGAGTTACATTTGGTTTTGCCCTCTTGGAACAAAGGGATTCTGAGCGCATGGCAGAGGCAAGTGTCTTGGAGGGGGAGGGGAAGCTCAGAACAGGCAGCAACAATGTATAACAGGCACCTTGTTTCTGTGAAGCTTTTTAAGGTTTGGTGGAAGAAGGTTGAAAATTCGGAGCTTGAAATGTTCTAGGTTCTTTCCATCCTGATGAGCACTAGGTCTTGTGAAGCTGAAAGATCACTGCATCTCCTGCAATTTGGTAGTGCCCAAGATGAGCAATATATTTCACAACAGCATTGAAAAGGGGATGGAGGTGGACTTGAATTTAAATTGAGAGCACCTTGCATTTATTTGATCATCTCTGTCCTTTCCTCTGGTTCTACTAAAACACATGGAGGCAATTATATAGGGTTTCAACTGAGAGAAGAATAATTTATGTAAAAGATAATTTCTTTGGCCAGACAATGTCTAAATAACAAGCAATTAAATTATATTAGGCTCACAGTACTATTTTTTGTGCACTGCAGCCTCAATCAGCCTGTACGTGTGCACTGCACACCAAGACCTGCGTGAACTTCTCCCTCAGTCTAAAATTGATGAATGAAATAGTCATCCTACTGAATTCTTAATTTTCCTGTGGTGGTATTCTTCAGCACACGTTAAGTTTAAGAACATGTGGTTAAAGAGCTGCACAGCATGTGAAAATACTCAAGGGAGCAGAGGTGCCTGGTAGTAAATGAATGCATTTATTAGAGCTGTAGCAGCACACAGAAGCATTTCTGCGATAAAATACCCAAGCAGTTGATTCTGCTGATTCATCTGTACCCAAAGGTTGTGTTAATCAGTGATTGTTTTCTGACTCTTTTAAAAGACTAGATTTATTTCTGTCTATTCTGCCATCTCTTGCATATCATTGCCAAAGTTTCAAGCAAATACAAACATGTAGATTCCATTTTTAAGGAAGCATCCTACAGGTCCCCAGGAAGTTTTGAGTTGCAGTATTAAAATTAAAAAAAATTATATTTACAAGAAAAGATAAAGACAAAACTAGAGTTCCAAAATGGTTTTCAGCTCAGGTGTAAGAATGCAATCTGTACATACTAAGTGTTAAGTTAAAAATTTTGAGTTTCTAGATATTAAAATGCATTTTAATCTTTGAAAATGGTACATGTACAAAAATAAATGGACATTTTCAAGAAATGTTTCACAATTTGAGGTGTTCAGGTGAAGGAAAAACAGACTGTAACAAGCACTGTCAGAAGATTTTTATTGATTCAAATTAATGTTATGTCTTGGGAGTAATATATGTAAAATATACTCTTTGTAGCAGTGTTATGCCACATTTGCTATTAATGTGTATGAAGAATAATGCACAGCATGCAACTAAACAAAACTGTATTCATCTGTAGTACATTAATACAAAGTGCTGGTGCTGATGGGCATGTAAAGTATGATGGCAGCTAGGAAGTTGTTAGGAGATATCTCTGAAATATAGTCCATGCTTTGGCAAAGGCTTAATGGCTTCACTGCCTTCAATGAAATCATAACAAAACCCCCAATCCAAAAAACATTTAGAAATCTGTTATATTCTGTTAAACTCAGGCAATGAAACTGAGAGTTAAGGTTTCCTATTTTCTTTCCTATTCAACCCCTTTGTAGTAATCAGTCCTCTTACAGTCACAGCACATTACCCATTTAATAAACCTTCCTAATCCAGCCCTAGTGTCCTGAATGTAATTCATTTGATGCCAAAAATGCTCTTTAATTTCACATTTATGTAAGTTTGTTAGAGTTTATCAGTGGTTTATTGCAAGTCATAATTAGAATAGTGGATTCCAGGTGTTTCTGGAAAGTTGATATCAACACCTTAATGTGCATTCATTTATTTAAAGAAAAAAAAATACGACAAAAATAACCCCATAATGTTATCTTAACTAGCTCTTTTCTTTATGAATCCGATGTTTACTCTGAGAAATACCACATGTTGGAAAGCTATTTTATGTGACTGATGTTCTAATGACTGTTTGTCTTTTTTATGTCCTTCTGAAGATGTGGTTATAACCATTTTTCTCTTTAGGTTCCTTTTTCCCCCCTTCTTTTTCTTTCAGTTTTGCTTTTGTTTCTCATACCACAAATTTGAACTGACAAGAAGACTGTAATAGGACTCCAAAACATACCTTGAACACACATTGTTAAGCAAATTACAATTGCTGATGTCATTTACACGTGTTGCCTTTCAAAGGATGAACATGTTCATTTAATTTGCTTTTTAAATATCCATAACAGTGTCCCCAAGCATTTTAATAAAACAGAAACAGTTAATTATTGCCAAATAAGGGTACCCAAATATAGTGATCTGCAGCTTGCATTTAAATGTCTTTGACAGCACTTCTCCCTTGAAGAGAAAATTGTGTAAATTGCCAGTTATTATATTTTTTAATAAATAAGTCTTGACTCTGTTTCTCTTTTCTTCCCCACCCCTCTGCAATACAGTTCAACAACCATACTTTCAGTGGGACCATTTCTATTACAGAGTGATTGAGCTCTGATTTACACATCAATTACCCAACTTCATGGAGATTTTCATGCTCCCCTAGCTGACATCAATGAAGCATAACTGCGTAAGCGCTTTATTTCATCCCAGTTTTTGATAACTCAGACTGATAACTAATCATATTGAAAGACAATGTGCTACGATACAGGAAACAATAAATGCTCCCCTTTGAAACCTCATCCGTTCTTTATATGCTTACTATTCAGGAGCTTATCTGTGCCATCCATTCCCCCACAATCGTTCCTTCCAAATTCATGGTCAGGAAAGGTTTGGGGCTGCACAATACTAAAAACAGGAGAAAACTGATGTAAAAATAGCATTTTCTAGGTACTTGGTATGTGTGGGAATAACTAAAAAGAATGAGGAATATGACAAATACTAGGCAAACCCTTAGCTTACATTTCCATAATTCATCCAGGGGTCTCTTGGGCGTTATTTTCTTTGGAGGCTTCCATCTTCTGTATTCTCTATTAAATGGGCTACAGGAATGGCATTGTTTGTAATGCAAATTGTGAAGAGACTTAGGTTACATGGATAGATAACCACTGACCATCTCAAGTGTTTCTCTGCAGAACTGTTGAACATCAAAGTCAGAATATTCTATATTTTAAAATAAATCATTTATCTTGAAGTGCACTGATAGATATGTTCTGTGCAAGATACTCTCAGTAACTATTCATGTTATGAAAAGGAAGACAGCATTAAAGTAAATGTTAAATATGAAAGATACTAAGAACTTGTAAAGCTCTTCTATCATGGCTTGATTTTTCCCTGTCAAGTGGGAAAATTACCAGGACAAAGATGTAAGCTCAGTGGTGATAAACAGAGGAAGAGGAATTTTGCTATTTTAAGTGTGGTAGTGCTTATATTGTTTATCATTAGTGAAACAAAGACTTCAGATCAGCAGGGAAGATATGTTAAGTTGGCCATATTTCTGCTTAAATATCAGATTTTGTAATTCCTCTCATTTACTTAATACATTTTATGACCTGCGAAGAAATTTAAGACCTGAGGCTGCTTTTTCCTTTTTTCTTTTCTTCCCCCCCATTTGGAATAAATGCATTAAAATACCAGTGTTTATACTGGGAGAATCTGCATAGATGAAGGAAAGCAGTTTTTCTTCCTTTGTACAGTGCTGTGGTACTCTGCTTTTACATGAAATCAATGGAGTTACGGTGAGATAAAACTGGAGTTATGTACAGGTGAACTCCCACTGTAATGTATTTGTTAGAGGTAGTCTTTCACCTAGTTTGATTGCCAGGTGAAATGCTTTTTGCCTTACTTTTTAAAGGAGAACTGCACAGGTGTGGAAAAGCAAGTATGTGTTTTAATCATGGGGGATATCCTTGTTGACCTGAGTTGGATTTCTCATGTAAGTTAAATACACTCATGAGTGGATTTTGATTTGGGATGTTTAATACCTTGTGCAGGCAGGCATATGAGTTGGTTTTCAAGGAAGCCCGATTTCTGAGTTTACTTCTCCAACTTCCTGAGTGCTTGTGGGCAAAGTGAAAACTATGAAGCAACAACCTTGGGAAAGGACTTTCAGTTCTCAAATTTGTATAATTTTATATCCACTGTGTCTTAATTTAGAAGCTCGTGTTTATTTCTTGCTTCCACAAATTACAAACATTTCAGTTTGAGAATGTCTTTCATCATTTAGGCATATCTGATATTTTAAGGGGGGGGGGGGGGTGGAACTAGTGCAGGGAAATGTTTCATTTGATCGTAGTGTGTGTTTTTGTGAATTGAGACATGTTATTGAGAACAGCAACTACTTCTTCCTTAACTTGTGGATAAATGCTGGCTTTTTTGAATGTCATTCATTTATCCTCGTGGATGTATTCTGTCACTGCTATAAAGCCTCTCTGCTCCTGCTTTTTTATTGATTCTTTCCCTATCAGGCTCTTGTTTTGACTGAATCAACAGAACTGCATTCTGTTCTCATTCATGATTTGTCTGCAACATGAGGTGTTTGATCATTTTTCTCTCTTCGACTTTTTCTTAATATCACAGAGACTACTCCCTGAAACTTGTCTGGTCTGACTTCTTTCTTCTCCTTTCTGCTCCTTCTTCAGTCTTTCAGGCTCTTTCCTAGTCTTCTGCACTTTGGGAGACTTCGGTGACTTTAGTTAGCACAACTTTGAAAATAAACCCCAAACGCTAGGGCTCAGCCTTTAGCTGGTGCTCTCATTTCATCAGCTTCCCTTTGACTCTTCCCTATAACCTCTTACTTTGTTGCAGTCTGTCCTAAAAGGTTTTTTCTTTTTCCTCCAGATCTTTTGCACCGCATCCTCTCATTTTCACCACAGATGACTGCGCTGTACTTTCCAGTGCCCCAAATTTTATTCTCCCTCTAGTTTTCCTTTTTGTAGCCAGCTCTCATCTGACTTTCATCTCGTATCACCAGATCCGCATTTTTAGCTTCCAGTCCAAAAGCTGCGTGCATGTCTGTTATCTTTTGCCTTGCTACAACCTCCTGCCTCAGCCACCTCCTCCTCTTCTCTGTTCTCCAGGGATTGGGCCAGATTGTCCCTGCAGCCGTTGTGGGCTGCAATGGGGGTGAAGGTGCAGCTCTGCCGTCCGCACTGACACCCTGCAGGCTCACACTGTGGCCTGAGCACCTGGCCTGTCACAGGGCATCAGCTCACCACTGTCCCTTAGGGTGCTGTAGCTGAGAAGAATGACAAATGGATGTATGTTGCTCTGATTGCAAAGAATTAAATACCAAATGCTGTTACTGAAAACGCATTTGCAGCCTGCCCCCAATGTTAACATACCAAAACAACAATACGGTTGTAGTTGCTATTCTTTCTGCCATATGCAGCACACTGGTAATTTGTAGGTTGGTGGTCTCATGTGCTCCTGTACTATTCTTACTGCTCGCCGTTCCTGATTTTCTCAGATCTATATACAGACTTGCCCATTCAAATTCAATTATTAATCTAATAAGTGGTAACAAAACAGTCGAGCTCATGTATCCAAACCGCATTGTCATGTAACAGTTGTGTCTAGGGAACTGTCCTCTCGGATATAGTGAATATTGTGACCTACAGCTGTTTTCTTCTAAATCTCTTTTTAAAAAATGTTTACAAAAGTCTGTATTGTGATATCCTGCTCTCCTGGCTTTAGAGGAGTCATAGGAAGTATTTTTCATACTAGTGAGAGAGACTGAACTCTGGTGTTTCTCACAATATCTGACTATAGTTTTCACTGACACCTTCACCACTAATCGCATATCTGTATTTCACAGAACATTAGTTAAGCTGAAAATTAAACATAAGTCGCAGAGATTGCATTGTGGCCACATTAAAAATTTCTGGAGAGCATCCCATTAGATTCTCAGTGCACTGCAGCCTCAAGATCTAATCAGCATCTCTCTTTGAATTACAGCATCTCTCTTAGAATAAATTGTTATCCTAATCTGTGTACAATCTTACAATATTTGACTTCCCATAGCCACAATCAGTGCCATGTCAAGCATTCTCATAGCAAAACTACATTTGCAGAGAAAGAAGCCAAGTAATGGACCTGACAGGATGAACAACCACTTCCTTTTGCATAGATACTTCCTTTGCTTTGCCATTTGACTCTGCCAGTGGAAAATTTGAAATGCAGAATGCAGCTTTAATTTATTCTCTTTTGTGTTCTCACAAGAGAATATGTGAGAGTGAGATTTGGATTGAAGCAGAGGTAGCAATTTACTTAGGGTTTTGCTTGTGTTGTAACATGGATTCTCACAGTTTTGTAGTCTGTAAACATAGTTGGGGTCTAGGGCTTGAGGTGTGCCTTTGCACTCACCTCTTGGGTGCCTGAAATAGAAATCTTTCATACACACAATAAAAGAGAAATACCTTCATTATGTTGTGTTGGAAAATACTGTATTTTCAAACTTTTAATGTTAACATTCCAAACACTGTGTTAAGTTACTGCCTTTTAAAGTGATTATGCCACTTTGAGTTATGCCAATGCTGTTTTCATAATTTTTGAATTTGTGGTTTTGTAATGTGTCATAAAGCATATCTTAGTAGTCATAGGGTCTTTGCTGCTTTTTCTCAGATAGGATATGGTATAATGCCTCACTTGGTTTCCTAAATACTTTGCATGCTTGTGACCTTAGCTGGCTTTTAGATAACAAAATTCTGGAACCTCACATGAAGGGTGAGATGTGTTGTGTGCTGTACTCTCTGTACTCACTGTGTTCAGTGGCCAGATTCAGTTTGATTTGAATGTGTCCAGGATTTCACCCTGAAACCCCAGGCCAAGGAGGCCATTGGGAAGCTGTAAAATGCAGCTCTAAGTTTCATGAATAATTCTTTCTGAAGTGAATGCTGGCAGTCCTGGGATGGGACTGCTCCCATAGCAAAGATTACTTATGCAGGATATAAAATCTTGCTTAGACTAGATCCGTGAGACTGGGTTTATAACTTCACCATGACCCGATCTTGCTGAACAGTCTATGGGTCAAACTGCCAAAGAAATCTCTGGAAAGATCCCCCATGAGAGGGATAAATACAGTGTGTTCCTACTGCTCCTGGGCTGGATTATTTCTGGGTTAACCCCACCCCTGACTCCAGCAAAGCTGTGGGGAGAGGTGGAATCAGCCTTGGCCTCATCTTTGGGTACCAGTTTGGGAGACAGCTTGCATTCACTTACTCCTATACTTGTGGATTATAATCTTGATTTAGTATATGAAAGGAAGGGATACTCATTCCCCCTTCACCTTTTAGTGAACAGGTTGCCTGTGATTTACAGTGTTACGTCAGCAATGTGGTCATGTGTAGAATAGTAAAGTGACTGTCCTTACAACAATTTCTCTTCTGTCTCCCTCAGGAATCCAGGAAACAGTACTATACCTTCTGCAGAAATACAGCATTGATTATAACAGTGTTCTGGAGCTTGCTTTTGGTGTTAGTGATGTCAGTACATCAGGAGGTGTTATAAACAAGTAAATTAAATAAAACAAAACATGGTGTATTTTCATCCTTCTGATTTGTAGAAGGAAAATGTAGATGGAAATCATTCAGCTCAGCCTATGTAGGTGGCTTTGCATTCAGTTTACAAGCCATAATCAAGCCTTATTCAATCCAAGTCTGAGTGATCTTGAATTGCTTAAACCAATTATTAATTCATATTTTTTATTTAGAAATCTCATTGTGGCATGTCTTTTTTTTTTCTTTATTTCCCTGTACAAAAACAAATGTATAAGTGTAAAGCTACATGGAGTCATCAGGCAACAGACATATGCTTTCCTGTGCTCTCCACAGGGCTTGCAGGTTCAAACACAACCTGCCTGAATCATAAGAACTTTAATTGAGTAGATAAAGAGGTCCTCATAATTATAAACTGCAGTAGGTATAACAAGAGGCTAAATACATAGCTGTGGTTTTAATTAGCTGGTGCTTCAAATTAGTAATTGTGGTTTCACTCAGAAATCAGTGACTTTATACACTGTTAAAGCCTCATCACTGTGCAGTTCATTCCTCATTATATCTCTCGGTGTGAAGCTTTCAATACAACATCATGCTGAGCTAAAAAGGCAAAAGTTGTAGATATTTGGTTATCTTCCAAGTGCAGTGGAGCTCTATGGAGATTTAATTCATTCTTGCCAGAGATAGGAGAATTAACTGTTCTTTGTTACAGCTGTAATATGTGTGTTTGTATGTAAGCATCTGTACATACAGGCTGTGTGTTGGATGTGTGCACGTATGGCCAGGATCTATCAGGGAGATAGTGCTTACTGCAGATAACATCAGGGCATGCACCGAATCTGCTATTCAAATTGTCATCTGGAATTCGGGAGCTAATTAACTGACACAAAGCAGAGCCAAAAGCCTTGTAACAAATCAGATGCGGGTTGAAAGCACAGAAGTGTCCCTTAATGCTTGTCACATGAGAGGTTGTCAGTGCAAGTTGAAGTATGCATCTTTTCCTTTCCTCTTTCCTTTGCTATTTTTCCCCTCTCCTTCAGGGTTTTAATTATATCTCTTCCCTCAGAGGAGCAGGAGGTAGTTTGCAGAGCCAAGAGACCAAAGTACTTCAGTGCTATTCAGGGGAGAAGTGAGTGTGGTCTCTCAGCCTGTCATCTAGGTCTGGCAGGTGCACAAAGTAAGCTGACACACAGATAAGTGCCACTCACCATTGCTACCCTGAGATGCTAGATCCTTTTCTGTGTTTGTGTGTAGAGTTATCTGATACTGGAATCAACCATCCTAAAATCTCTTCCAGCAGCCTGCTGCTACAAAAACACTTCTTAACCCCTCCTTGACATCTACAATGAAGCCGTACATAAATTTTAACAAGAAGTGGGACAGAATTAGGTGGTCTAAATCACACAAGGCTGAACTGGGATGGATGTTTAGTGTAATGGATTTGTAGATGTTGCTGTGCTTCCTTGCCTTCACATTTGCTTTCCCTGCACAGACACATGCTTTGTGGGCACACGTTTGTGTGTTTGTGTGCAGGTGCACAGGTGTTTACAGACTGTTAGTACAAGGATGTCAGAATGTATTTTATTCTTCTGCATAATGCTCTGTTAATTTGTAAACAATATTTGCATTGTTTCATTGAAACACTTTCCAATGGGCATGTCCTACTGCCCAATTTTGTGTAGTTTTATGGTTCCGTATTTAAATTTGGGAAAATTATTCAGTGGCTGTTTCTTTCAGAATTATCCTCGGGAGTTGCATTATTTCTGATGTTTTGTTGTCATTACTGATAGTAATAAACGTGTAACAAAATTATGGGGAAAATAATGTGTTGTCATTTTTATCTTTCTTCAGTCACTATGAGCAAGACCGGAGTGCACTTAAGAGGAAGGAATGGGAGAGGAGAAACCAGGAAGTCCAGCAAGATGAAGATCTCTTTGCTTCAGGTTTTAACCTCTTTGGGGAACCCTACAAGGTAAATTACATTGTTATGTTCTGCATTTTCAGAATGTCTTATACAAATACAAATAAAGCTTCTCATCACCTCTAAGAAATTGAAGTATTGCATCTGCCTTGGTGCTTACACTCTTGAATACACTGATTATCCAAATCAGCATATGGCACCAGACCAAACTGAATGTGCTGCCCAGGTTGCTTTGGCAAAATGAGGAATTTTGGTTACAGTCCAGCTTAAGATTTCTTCCTCTAAACACACAGCAAAGTCCTGCAGTAGAAGTATGTGCAGCTGATATTTCTACAAGTGGGTTTGTACCTACAAAGCTAGCACTAAGTTATTTTATTTTTAAGAAGAAAATATATCTGAGTTGTTAAAACCAATGTCCTCTCTATAAATAAAGAGTCCATAATCTCTCTTGTGCAATCATAACCATCCAAAGAAGTCTTTTGGGAGACTGAATCTTTGGGGAGCATAACAAGGTTATGAAAGGGACTTTTGTTACAAGTCCTATTCTCTCTAAGGAGCTTTGCTGCCTGAGATTTTCATCACCAAGGGATGTCCCCCTTTATGATTTCTGCTGCTTTGATTTTCAGTAAGACATTCCCTAAAGAATTCATCAGAATGTAAATTTCCATATCTCTTTCTCCTCCCAATCAGTGACATCCATTGAAAGGCTACCACTTCATCTTTCCATTTTACATTGTTAGCAGCTGTAAGGGAGGATGAGGGCTCTTTGAAAATCACCCAAAAAGGAGGAGAAAAGACTGTCATTATTATCAAATGGTGTCTAATAATTGTAGACCACAAAACTGTGACGGATGCACTCGACTTCAGGCTGTACTTTGGTTCAGGCTGGCTGAGGAGCAACCGGCCTTTCTTCCTTGGCGTGAACTTGCCAGCTGGAAAGCCCCTGGCTCATGTTCAAGGGAGTGAAGGTATCTTGACAGGTATTTTAAAAGGTGGTTTTGAAACCCAAAAGCGGAAGATAACCAAAGTACAGAACAAGATATCAAAGCTAAAGTGAAGACATCCATCTTGTCTATTCTATTGATTAGCAGCCAACTACTTTACCCTGTAAATACTGCCACCAGGATGGGCCCAATTTGGTCTCTCCCTGAAGTGCAGCTGGACTGCACCCCAGGTGGCCCTCTGCTTGAGCTGGGATGCTTCTCAGGGGTAAAGATTCCTTCCTTACCCAAGGCAGAAAGATCCCTTACCCGTGACAGATAGTTGGTAAGTGATTGATACCATGATAAATTAATTCTGTGGAACATTACCAGTCCATGTAGCTAATCAATATTATTGTAAATAATATTGTATGGATAATTCCATTAGACTAATGCAAATGGTCATTTGGATTTCAGGAAGTAGACCAGTATGCAAAACGGTGCAAAATTTTGTGTCAAGAACTAAAATCATACACCACCAATATCTATTGTATATTGCATGACAGTATCTGATTTTAGATCTGGTTAGTGTGTATGTATTTACACCAAGTGTACACAGAGCATGTGTTGGTTTTTTTTTTCAAAAATTGAAGAACTAAAAAGCAAAAATTTATCCAATTATCCTGGTGGTCTTTCTGGGCAATTCTCTTTTAATTGCTTTTCACCTACTTGGCAGAGAAGTTTGTAAACTTTGTGTGATTAAGCAAAACATAATACATTACCTCCATAAAAAAAGCATTATAATTATAAATTGTGAAAGATAAAAATTGAGAGGAAATTGCATGCAAAAATAGTTAAATAGCTAGTAGTTAAATCTGTCTTAAATTTGAAAAAACAGGTAGAAGCAAAACTGAATAGGAAAGCTAGGTCTTGCCTACACTTTACACTATGAGGAAAAAAGGGATAAAGTGATAGACCACTATTTCCTTTTTAAGTTCTGCATTGCTAAGACCCAGCCACAGTATAGTTTCCTAGGCACTAATAAAAGCTGAATCTAACTCTTAGTGGATATGTAGTGATTTGTATTCTTAAATAAGTGCAAAACTAAATTTAGGGTTTTGTTTGCATTTATTCTAAAACAAAATGAAGAGACCCTGACGTGAGAACAAATATCCTGCACGTGCAGTTTGAATTTCTTCTCTGAGACGAACAGATGTTTCTGTGTTCATGAGACTCGAGGCCTTGCGCGCACAAGAAGCTGAACTTGTTTCTTCTGGTCACACTCAGGGGGAGCAGAGTGAGGTAAAACACTGCCCAGCAAAGTGTTTTGGCCTGTGATGGGCACAAGGTCCCCATCCTCACTGGGCTGGCTCTGCTAATGAGCGTCAGCTCTCGGTACAGCTGGTACATTTCTGAAAGATCTGGGGGCATGAGCTAGCATGGAGACTGCAGTGACAAAGAAAAGGTTGGGAATAACAGGTCTCAGGAAATTGGAAACATCTCTTTTTCTTTCTTTTATTCCCAGACCTACTGTCCTTACCTGTTTATCATTTCTTCCTCATTTGCTTCAGCAGTATCCAGAGGAGGGACTGTCAGGGTAGGGAATACCACCACTGCTGTTATTGAAGTTTTAAAGACTGAACAATTGGCAGCTGTTTGAAGATTGCACTAAGGTTGGGGATATTAAAAGTTATACAAAGACAGGAGCTCAGATTTTCTCATGGAGCCTACTGCCATTGTGTATCATGAGATGTGTGGAGTATCTGCCTTCATCTGTCGTTTCTCTGCTCTAGCCTAGCTGTTACAGCCTCTTTCTTTCCCTCTGTCAAATAAAACATAGGTGTTCATTATAGTTTTGGACAAATGTGTGTTTCTACATTGATTCTTTGTAGTTTATGTGTGTGTTCACTTACATGAAAAGAGATACTTATTTCTGTGGGTGTATAAAATATATTTTTCCATGCTTGTTAAAAGATAAACATCTCCTTTTGAAGCTCCACTGTCTCATGTAGGAAAACAACACCTTTGACAAAGCGATGACATCCAGCATTATTTTGGGAAGGTCAGGCAGCAAGGGCTGTGTTGCTCTTTAATGCATGTGGGTTGCAGGTCCTGCCTTCGAACCCTGGTGCAACCTGCTCATGCTTGATTTTGCAGAAGGGATCAGAGAAGGGCCTGCAGTGTAACAGCAACAGACATTTGAAAAAGCAATGTTGGAGTTTTCCTGAGAGAAACTGTAATTTTACTACTGAATTGTTGATATCTTTTAATGTTTTGAATTAGTTAAGAGTTTCAGAGATGAGTATTTTAAAAGAAAACAGTAGGAGTATTTTTGCTACTTTTCAAAGGAATTGCCTCAGAGGAGTTTAACTTAAGAAAGAGAACCCAGTGGGCATCATTTCCATTGCGGAGCCTTTGGTGAACATTAAATCGTTTCTCTTTCTCAGGTAAAGCCCCTCCATGCTTTTCAAGCTTAGCATAAAAAAGATCTCAGCTTCTAATCTGTGGAGATTAGTTTAACTATGAGGCATAAAGAAGTGAATGAATTATGAAACCTCAAGTTTCACACAAATTTTCACAAAACACTTGTAAATGGGGCCTATAAGTTTGAGTGCTTTAGTTCTTTTCTTTGAAAAACTATAATGCAATAGCTAGCTAGCAAATTAGTCTTCCAGTAGGATTCTATTACAGATAGCTTTTGAAAGAAATAGAAGCAAATGCAGGAAGATGTGCATTTCCTAAATTAACAGAAGCCTAGAATGAGGGGGAATGCTACTAGCCATGAGTCATAAACCAGGCATATAATTTATGCCTTGGAATACTGAAAATGCTGCATTTCCTTGATAGCAACAAAATTGTGATTCAGCATGCTGTTCAAAAAATAAGATGTAGAGCGGTTTTCTTTAAGAAATCAGCCAATTATCTGGAATACGAAGGTAGAAATTGTCCCCAGTCTGGAAGTAACAAAGAGCAAGCAGAAATTATGACTGGATTTTGTGTTTCTCTTGCTGGTATCCAGGCTTGTCAAGAATTCTGTGCTTCTCGTGAAAGCCCTGAATTTGTTGTGGAAATAAAGTAAAAACATTAATGTTATGCCTTATGTCTTAAATGCAGATAGAACAGTGCACTACATGCCTGAGCTCATTCAGGTTGTAATGCCCAAGTCTGGTCTTAGTTGTGTGTGCTCTAGTTTTATTTAAGCGTAAGCCAAATTACCATTCATAATGGTTTTTTTGCTTTGCAGTCTGGTCCAGAGGCTGCTGAAAAGGGTCATTATCCTTCCATTGACTTCAATAGCCATTGGATATGAGCTTTAGTGTACTTAAAATACACTAAGGGTGTTTAAAATAATTTAATCTCCATGGCTTTCAGTAAATATATTTTTATTAATGTTCCCAGTAAAAGACTATGAATAATAATGCCTAACATTTATACAATGTCTTTTATCCCCAGGATGTGAACATTAGGCATAAAAAAGAGTTAATATCAAGCAAGGTTATATTTATCATCATGTGACATGTAAAAGAAAATAAGTTGAGAGAATTAGGTATCTCCAACATAAAATTATAGAAAAGATCTACTTTCAAATTAAAATATTTTCTCTGTGAGGATCTAGACAAGCCATGTAGTGTGCTGGGATGCTGGTGTTACAGTGATGATTTGTTGTCAGTACCTTTTTTTTTTTTTTTTTTTAACTTGTGCGTTCTGGAAAGTAAGCTAAATGCACCCTGGAAGTGCAGCTGAACCACAGAGGTGAAGGTTGGTGGTCAGGCTCTTTTTGATAATGTTATTTCCCATGTTCTATCCCATAAGGAGTTAAAGTGTTTGGGCAAGGAGGAAATAGAACAAGTATGTAAGTGTTTAGACTTCGAATCATAATTCCTGCTGGGCCCTTAAGCACAATGGAATCTCCTTGTTTTAAATTTGGGGGTTGAACAGAGAGAGCCTGGTTTTGGCTGCTGCCCAAACAGCTCATTGTGCAACTCAGTTGAAGGAGACTGCTCATATACAAAGAGCTTATTCTTGGCTTAGCTAGAATATAATTTTTGCCACTAAAATGACCAACCTAGGGACTTAGTTAGTGAACAAAAGTGATTCGTGGTTCTCCACAACTGGGATTATTAACTGTGTCACTTAGGAGCACAGGCAAAATGTATAGAGACGGGAACAACATTGAACAGTTAATTTTTAAATCACTGCCTCAGTGCAGTGCTAATATATGTTACAATCCCTGAGAATGAGCAAAAGGAAATTTGCATTTATTATCTTCTTTTTTTTTAACATTTTTTATGGCATGTTCAGTACTCTTCTCATCCTCTGACTAGTTCAGCAGTGGGTAATATAAATAGATATTTCAGGAGAAATCCATGCATGAATTTTTTTCATCACTCAGACTTCTCCTTAATACTTGAGGAAAATGGGATCAGGGGCCCAGTAGGATCCCTCACCAAGGACTGTGACGCTCTCTAACCAAGCACAAGCTGATAATGCTAATTTTCCCTGTCTTTATGGCATGATGTTAAGGCGCCATTGGACTGTGGCACTCTTTGTTTTATTGAGTGAAAAAACACCTCCAAACAGAAGTAGAGCTGGCTGTATCATGACATAACTTTGCCATTTAATTCCAGATTGTAGAAACAAACCATCTGCTTGAACAGGAACTGTAGTTTGGCTGTTTTTATCCTTTGAGTCTTGTAAAGCCGTAAGCATGGGGAATAAGGTGTTTTAGTTCTCTGCTGGTCATTTCAGTGGAACAGAAAGGTCAGTAGGAAGGCTGGTGTTTTGGGTCTCTGTGGGGTGAGTTAGAATAGGAAGAGAAAGGAAATCAGCTGTGTATTAATTATAGCTTCCAGCTTATTTGTCCAGCTTTTTACAAGTGAAAGGGAAAAGGAAAAAGAAACTTCATGCTTCAAAAGGAAAAGTATAATAGCAGTGAAACAAAGATGAGTCAGTATTTATTTAATAATTACTGGAAATCAAAGAAAATCAGGATTAAGAAATACAACCAGCCTACAGACGGCGGAAGAGTCCCGATGCTTAAGAATGTGGCAATCATGTCTGTTTATGTTCTATGAGAAAACATTTTTGTATGATCTTTTACTTGAACCTATCATTGCGTTTGGTAGAAGCTTTTTCTTCTCTGGATTCAGATGGTAGATACTTCAGGTCAAACTGTACTTTCTGTGGAAAAGTAATTGAAGTAAAACTGGAGTGAAGAGTTTGGTGCTCTTACAGACTACCCAGCTTCTATTTATGACTGTGGGTCAAGGGGCTGATAGAGCAATAACATACTTACATCAACTTGTCTGATTGCAATTCAAATGTTCAGTAGCCAGTAATTGTACGTTCTCGTTTTGCACAATATGAAATGTAAAAGCCCAACATCTCAGACGTAAACCCAGCTTATTTTGCGCCTAACATCCATAACTGATGCAATTTAAACACTTCTCTGAGAGCATATTTAAGAAAATGGGAAGCAGTAGACAAGTGTTACTGATGCAAGCCTGTTTCAAGAGGTTCTTTGAACACAGTTATTGATAGGTTTGTCTTACATAACATATGCAAAATGTAATTGAAATTTAATTAAATGTCAGCATGACACCATTAAACAGCTAACATTTGCCATCTTCTAAGACAACTATTCTGAGCAGTAACTTGTAAATCAGGAATTTACTCACGCTTTTCTTGTCTTTTTTTTTTTTTTTTTTTTGATATTTTAGACAAATAAAGGCGATGCCCTTGCAAACCGTGTCCAGAACACATTGGGAAATTATGATGAGATGAAGGATCTGTTAACCAACCACTCCAACCAGAGCCACCTTGTAGGAATCCCAAAGAATTCTGTCCCACAGACACCCATTGACAAAAATGAACAGAACTTTTTCCCAGAACCGAGAAACAGGATGATCCCATCTCATCAGATCAGCGGTAACACATCAACATCAATGCCTCCGCCTTCTTCATTGTCATCTAATTCTACTTTGCTACACAGTCACCAGAGCAGCAGGAAGTCGAGGACAGACTGGTCACGCAGTGGTCACAACTCCAGTGGGGCCCAGCCAAGCCAATCCAGTGGTCAGCAGAGTCGGACAAAGCACAGCTCTTCTCATGACCAGTCACAGGGCAGGTATGAAGATCTCTATAATTGCCAGAGTGAGCAGCATAAAAGTGGGGGAACTGAGGAAGCAAATCCTATGGCAACATCTTCACATTCAAGGAGGCACACTCATGCAAAGTCAGCACCTGGAGAACACACTTACAAAGAAAACAGTCATTCGAAGTCACCCACAGAGCTTGAGTTTGTAGGCCATGGTCCGGGATCTCCACTTCCTTCCACTTCTTTGTTAACTGCAAACAATGGTCTTTCGACTCAGAATTTCCCACCAGGACTTCACTGTAAAAACAGCATGGTCCAGCAAAAGCCTACAGCTTATGTCAGGCCTATGGACGGTCAGGACCAGGTACCCAATGACTCACCTGAACTGAAACCCCCAATAGAAATTGAGAGTGGATATGGAAATCAGTCCTTTGGAACACTGCTGGAAGGAAAAGTGAACACACCTAGTTCGAAGAACAAAGTACCAAAGCTCAACATTCCTCCTGTTAGTGAAGTAAGTGGTTTAAAATATCTTCTCTCTAGTACTGCTTGAGTATTACATTCACTAAATATTTTTCTCTAGAAATACGCAGTTGCATTCCCTGGAATTACAGTGTAAAACATTCCTTCTTCTAGAATGTGCATGACTTCTTTCGGCAGTTTGTTGTGATAGTCCCAGTAGCGATATTTAAAGTAGTTTTTAAAGCACAGTTTGGAACACTAACATTTCTGGTTTATGATTAATATTAAAAGGCTAGATCTCTGTTGGGTGTAATATATGTATACCAGCTATACTGGTTCTGGACAGGGAACTCTTAATATCTCAGTTCATCTGCAATTTTCACTCTTGAATTCTCAGTTAGGAGGTAGTTTGATAGACAGATTGCTGTTTTAAACTCTAAGGAAAAATGGCAGTGTTCAAATTTCAGTGGTACTAAACCATCCTTCCAGTAAGGAGTTTATTTGCAGAGTTTGCTAAATTCTTTTTTTTTTTTCTTTTTATTGGAATTAATGTGACTTAAATTGTGAATAATGCTTATGAAAATGTGTCCCATTGAAGCTTTTATGCATTTTGAAGAGCTCTTAATACTGGGATGCAGTCCCAATCTCTGCAACCAACAGTTTAAGCTGTTGAATTTTGTATTGCTGGTCAGTACAGTAGTCCTGTGAGGAACATTTTAGTTGGTTCATATTTGTGTCCATTCCAAGCACAAATGTATAATAAGGATACAGATTGAACTATTTGTACTCTATATATTTTTTCTCTTAGCCTGAGTTTCTCTAAACCAGTAACCTTTGCAAGGTAGGTGTACAGTGTACATATGAGCAGAATTGCAGGATGTGTTTTTTATAGCTTTCTGTTTTCCCAAAAATATTTCCGTGCTTGGTAATATTTTTGTCCTAGGAATGAGGAGCAATGCATTCTTAAACCACTTTATTAGAAAAGGTCAGCTTTTTCTATTGGAATAATTGTTTCAAGCCAATAATTTGTTTGACTATTTAAAAACTTGATGTTATTTATTAACATTCCAGGCAGCAACAAAGACTGATGTGTTTTGCAGTAGAGCTTGGAATAATTTTCTGGGAACCGCATCTGAAAACAGTAAAAGGCCTATTTATATCAAGTGGAAGCTGAGGGTTGCTTGCAGATGGTGTTTTATTAGAAAATGTATTTGTTAATAAACGTAGCTTTCTGCAAGATTACTTTACAGATGTTTCTGTTTATTTTTACCTTGGGTTAAAAATCTGCTGGTGTAGATGACTTCAGAGTCTGCTGCGATTTGTCGCTAGCATTGTTTGGCAAGTAAATAATTGCATGCAAAGGAAATAATGATGTTGCAAAAGCAAATACTTTTTTTCACTCTTGCCATCTATTAATGCTGTGAGTCAATAGAGGCACTTTAAACTGCAGCATTAATGCGAAGTATTTTTGGAAATAAAATGTACCTTTTGCAGTTTCTGTCAACTGTTAAGAATGCATTTTTAATTTCTTTATTTTTGAGTGAAATCCTGGCACTATGAAATCGATTGAGTTGTTAGCAGTGTTGTTTGGGCGCAGAATTGCACCCACACTCTTCTTGCATACCTCTAGGAACCTCTGAGGTGAACGGTTGTGCTTGGAAAGATTCCTAGTTTGCAAAGATGAAAAATTGCATTATGAATGTGTTGCTACTTCAGTTTATGTCCTGTATAGTGAAAAGTATAGGTGTATAATTAATTTCATTTATATTCAGATAAACAGTAAACTCTAGGCAATTTAGAAATGAACATAGATAATAATCTTAAAGCAGTCTGCATTTTGAGAGTGAATAATAATTTGAAGAGGGAAAGAAAACCCAAAGCTTTGACAAAATAACTTTCCTTTCTGAGACAGAACACAGGACAATAGCCAGACTGATGGATCTTTTACAGGCAAATCTCTTCCTGAGTTTGGAGGGTTGGATTTTTTTGCCCGTGACAGAAGTGTGAACTTTGGCCCTCTGTGTTTTTCCACAGATGTGTATCCTGAATTTGATTTACCTTGCATTTAGCTATAAAACTCCTTCCAATCCAACATTGTAGATAACTGGTTTAGTTTAAGCTTAATCAGAACTGACAGTGCACACCTGTGAAACCCATAACCTTTTCAGAATGACTGCAGTGAGTGGCTCCGTTGTAATCTTTATACAATTGATGTGGAGGCTTACGATCCTTTGGTGGTGCTTATCAATTTATGAACCTTCCCAAGCCACTTCGAGCCATAGTGATCTGCTTGAAACAATTTTGCTCCTACTCCACAGGTTTCCATCATAACACTGTTCCAGGTGCTGGTGGTGATCTTCTCCAAGCTAGCAGTAGGAGAGTTACTTTTTTGGGGCATTTCTCCATGATTTGTTCTGTGGTTTTCCTGTATATCCGAGTCCGTTTTTTCAAGTTGCTGACTGTATGCAGATAAATGGCACACCAAAAGGTTCATAGTGATTCTCTCAAAATTTTGCTTGCTCTTAAAATGAGGAATTCTGTAAAGAAATAAAATTCTTAGGTGATGGTCCTGCAATAATGGCACCCATTAGGGCATGCAGTGTTGGAAAAGAAAAAGACAGTTCTTGCTATCTTATGGAGAGACAGTGGAATAAGTAACCAAATATTTGAAGAAGCAGATTTAAAAGAAGTGCTCCGACTGATGTGGAAATACGGTGTCATTTATCACAGCTTAATGGAATAGGATGTTGAGTGCCCTGGAAGCATTCTGCCATGTGTAAGGAAGTGATCAATTTTATAACATAATTTGTGTCACTTGAGGTGTTGCTCTAAGAATCTTTGCTCGTTTGCTGGGCCCAATTCTGCCATCAGAGGTGCCCATCCATCTTTCAGCTCCTCTGCAGCAGACAACATTGTTAATGCCTTGCTGCTGGCATGTCTCTGCCGGGCGATGGATCGTGGGTTAGTGATTTCTGAGGTCATAGAGATTCACAGTAAGTTCACAGAGACCCACCAGGTTGGGTCAGGAGGTAGAGTTAGCAGCTCTTACACACCTGTGGACTAATCCTTGCCTCTTGAGTGGGTGCTGCTGTGTGATTTCCAGACCTTGGCTCACCCCCTCAGAGCCTGTGCAGACCTGACTGCACCATGCATGGCCATTTCTGGTAGAGAAATAGAAGTACCAGAGCTTCTGTAGATTTTTAGTTATATCATGGAAGTTTTTCTTTGCGATTTTGTGATCCTATTGATTTCTTTTACCTTTTTGCTTTGTTTTTCATATCAGTACTGTTTTCTAAGGGTGAAGGTAAAACATTTCATGGTTCAGTGCCTTGAGCAAAACCCAGTGTAACCACTAGTGCCCAGGCCTGGCAGCCCCTGAGGTTCAGAAGTTGTGGAGCAGATCTTTATGAACTGGGAAGCCATAGGGCTATTGTGTGAATTCCTGAGGCACATGAAGAAATGCACCAGATCTCATGACATAGAGTTAATAGCAATGGCCTTGGAGCTAAAACTGGGAGAGAAAATGATAGAAAGCCTCAAGCTGCAAATGTTATTTCCTGTTCCCTTCCTATTAACTCTCGTCTCTTCGGTATGTATTACATGCATACTTACATACACACATGTATATGTTAATTTTGAGATTGCATTTAACATGTGATAAATTGTGGCAAGCCTGGAATACTTCACAGAGCTTTTGTATTATGCAGAATTCCACCTACTTAAATCCTATGATGGCAGATGATTGTTACTTACCACTTGAAGAGAGCTGCATAGTTAAATCCTATGCATTTCTTCAAAAAAGTAGATGTTAGAGACCACAATAACAGCTGATCCTCTCTCTGCTGCTTTAAAATCCAGAATCTTGATACATGTATGTATATTTAAACCTCTAGGAATCAGATGCTTACAAATTATTTCAAATTTACTAACGCAGCAGGTGACAGCTGAAAGCAAGCCTGTGTTTTTCAGACTGGGCTCAAGCACAAATTACTGAGAGCACTGAGTAAAGCAGAGGGTTTTAAGGTCTGTGGGAACATCAGAAGCTGCATTCCTGGAAAACCTTACGCCCAGTTCCCCAGAACAATGCATGGATTTCCAGTAAATGTTTAGGGATGGGGAATCAAGAGCAATTGAGATGATTTTTGATTCTCAAGGCAAAGTTTTTAAAGCTCACTACAGAATTGGCCTCATGTTCCTGCAAAGTAGCAAATGCTCATGTATGAAATTTTCCCAAAAATACAAAGCTAGGAGCAAAGCCAAAAGGCCTACGACATCTATGTCACCACCCACTTAAGGCATAAAAAATTGAGAACTTCTATTTTCACTTTACTTCTAGGAAAATATTTTGACGGGTTCAGTATACTGCAAAGTGATAAGCTTCTGTTACGTGTTTCAAATCATTCTGTTATCGCTGCATGTATTGATTTGCTCGGTGCTTTCTGAGCTAGCTATAAAAAAGGCTGTTCTCCTTCTGCATTAAAGAGCAAGAAAAATTGACAGGTAGATAACCATATTGATTGAACCTAAATAGTAAATGCAAGAGGCTTATATATGACTTATAAAACTCTTTGGAGGAACCAAAGCCAGCATAATATCTTTTTTTTTTTTTTTTTAAATTAAATAGAAAGTAGATGCCTTTAACCAGCCCCACCCCTTTTTGATATACATGCTACTCTAGTTGCCAACTGTAGTACATTACCATAGTTCTGGGCAAATCACTTTTTTCAAATGCCAGCTTCAGCTGTCCCCCAGACTTTGAGCTTGGAAGAAGAATGGACTGAATCACGCATTAAGATGAAATCCCTTTGCTTGGTTCATATTTCAAAAGTCTGAGGCCAGAAACAAACCCAAAGAGCAGTATTTCTTGCAGTATTAGAGGTTACAGCCATATGTTTTTAATTTGTAAATACTGTGAGAAGTAATGTTCTTATGATACTTCTAAATGAAGACCATATGACACCACTCGACTGAAGACCTCTTATTGTGGCCTTTTGAAGGCTACTGTCCAATGGTCTGGACAATGGCTAGCAAAGCTGTTTTGCAGGGACAGCAGGAGGACAGCTTGTCTATTTTAAATCAAACATAAATAAGCATATTTAGGGCCTGATTTTGAACCACTGTGACCAGTGGGATGTTTGCATTTCAGAACAGGGCACTTAGAGTCGCTTGAATAAGTGTGGCTAAAAGAACTGACCATGTGTGTTTGGTTTGGAGAAAGAAGGGTTAGGTTGCTTCTTTCCCATTGTGCATTTGTTAGTGGGTTTTTGTTTTGTAAGCTACTCCTAATTTTGACTTGCTGTGAGGAAGAAAAAAAGTCTGAGTGAAGTTAGAGTTAACTCTGTGAAGAGTCAGACCTGTGGTGTCTTGAAGAGTGATTTATTTTTTTTTAAAACCTTTTTGAAATTCCCTGTACCAGAGTAATTGCTTGTCTCATTTGGTGTCTTATGAAATGTCACAAAGTAAAATGACCTCAAAGGCTTTGGGGAGAGCAGTAGAAGTATTTGTTTGGCTTGAGCAAAGATGTGAAGGCATCATTCAAAGGCTGCAGGGGGACTGTAGGGTGTCATATTCATAACTTTGGTAATAAATTTGGTGTATGACTATGGAAGAGTCACTTTTTTAAGGAAAATATCACAAGCTGTGTAAAACCAGCATTAAGTCTTGTGTTATCTTAATGTTGACTGTTAATGTACCTTTTCAATAATAACCAGGAGTTGGTAGAGCTAATTTTTCAGCACCTTGTATCCATCCATCTGACATGCAAATGCATAAGGAAGGATGTTCTTGGATCTTGGTAGTCTGCTTAGTTGTCAGCTAACAAGGGCATTCTTTTAGGACCAACCTAGCAGGTGGAACAAAGTTGAAGCCTTTACACTATTTTTTTAATACTTTTCTGGAACATAGCCTACTTTAATAAAAAAACTCTCTCTGAACAGTGAAATAAGCAATGCTCATGTAAGAAAAGATGGAAAAATGCCATTTTCATGTATTTGAATGTTTCATGATGTGTGTTTTCACTCTGGGCTGTGATCAGCCTTCAGGTGAACAGAATGCATGCTTCTTTCTGAGGACAGGATGGGCAGATATTCAGGTATCAGCATTTGGCCTTCTGTACTACAATGAATGCCCATTTGTATACTTTACCTTAATCTATGTTAAATTTTATTTTATCTGATGCAACCTCTAAAGTAACACACAGCTACTTTGAAAAAAACCTACCTACATATTCACTGCTCATTCCTGTCATAACTTTCAGATATTTTTTTCACAAGCCTTATTCTTCATAGAGAAGCTAAGGTTTTAAATAGTCTGAGAACACAGAAGTCACATGTTTTTTCAAGTGCAGGCAGGAGAGTGTGCACACATTTCTGCATGGGCAGTGACAGCTGTTGTGAGTCATTACTGGGACTGAACCTGGGGCTTCTCAGGACAGCTTCTGCTTCTTGAACAAGAGCAGGGACTCTCCCTAGAAGCTATAATTTACTTTCTCTCAGTGCCGCTCATTTGGTGAATATGATGAAAACATTGCATCCAAGACACACCTGTTAAATGTGTAAAAAGAAGCATAAAGAAAATCAGTGGGTGTAAATGCAGACTTGGAGAAGAAAGTTTTAATCCTGATGAAAATGTTAGTCAAGTAGAAAATTAGACTGTGGTATCTGGTAGGTGCAGATCAGTAAGGAGCAACTGGAATGCTCTCTTGCAAATGCCAGGAATCTGGACAGCTGAATGGTGTAGAATGTGATTGGGTATTGTAGACAGAGTAGGAAATCAAACATAAAACACTTCAAATGTTACATGAGCAGTTGAGACAGAAATACAGCTAGCGAAAGGCAAAGGAGGAGGGACAGCACCATATCTTAGAAGATGAGTGAAGATTTACAGAGAATATTGCAATACATAAAACGCAGGAAAATAATCAGAAGAAATGCTTACATAGGTGAGGAGGACACAAAGGAGATGTAGGTGTGATGTGAACATACAGTGCATTCTGATTTGTCTTTCAGTAGGAACATGCTGACCACAGAGCAGAGGATATACAGTGGGTGTAAGCACAGCGGAACTGGACTCACCTTATGGGAGAGAGGAACTACAGTACTCGGGTGTGGTCACCTTTCTGGTGGAGATCACAGGAACAGAAGTGCTTAACTGCTCTTAAGCTGATCAGACTCCATCTCATGAAAAGCTGGATCAATACTCAGGTCACTGCTCCCTGGTCCCAGGCAGCCTCTCCTGTTTTCTCTCCCGAATTCTCACAGGTGTGAGGTGCTTACTCACATGCACACCTCAGGGTGTTTTCTGTGCTTCAGTTTGTTGACATGCAGAATTACACTCGGATTTTAAACCATTGCAACAACACAGCATGAATCATTTTTATAACATACCTTCAAAATGTGAAAATCAGAGGAGGTCTTACATGAGCATTTCTGGTGTTATGGCCAGAGCCACCCCACTATAAGCTGTAGTCTCTGATTCAAGTATGGAAAAGCATTTAGGAGCTGCAAGTGAAAACATCATATGGGAATACTTTAATAAAAAAAACCCACAGTGAAAGAAAGTTGAACATAAAACTTGGCAATGCTCCATGAACTGCAGATATAGGTTAAAGTTATTTAGTTGGCAGGAGATTGCTGGTGTATTAGCAATGTTGGGGAAAAAATCTAATTTCTGTATTTTGGCTTGTGCAGTAAAGAAATTCCTCCCACATAAATATGTTCATTTCACCTTCTGGGAAGTAAAGAAAGGAAACTGTAGCTGCAGTCTGTTATTTAATCTTCCTGAAATTAGCATTTGGTGCTCAGGAAGATTGAAAGATTTAATGCCAATGCCTTCCTCAAAAGAAAGAAATGACACACCACATATGCTTTAGCACTGGTTAGACTGTTAAATGGAATTAATCAAAATCCATGTTAAAATATTTCCATGTGTTAATTAGCAACAGTTTGGAACATTAAAATACATATTGGCTTGGGAATAAATTAGTGAAGAAATATCAGATTGAGTTTGTGGGTTTTTAATTGCAACATAATATACTGTGTGTTTTAGAAAGGTAAATGTAAATACACTCCTCTGAAACACTGTGGCAATGTGCATTTAAAAATGGGCAATGAACCAATCTAAAACAGGCTTTTGTTATGGCAGAGAGATACCATTTCCCATTTTAAAAAAAACATTGGATTGTTCCGTCATATAATAAAGCGAGAGAAAAGCAGTTTAGAAATTCTAAGAGTTTCATCTCAGGCCAAAAGAAATTTTAAAATCTCCCCTTTGAAAATCAGTGTGATGTAGCAAATACCAACACCAGGTCTCCTGTTGTGAGTAGAGAAATTCACTTCTGCCTTTCTCTTCCTGCTGGGTCATTGCAAAGTTTGTTTTCCATTCTCTCATACTGAGTCTTAAGAGCAGCAGAATAGCATAAATTTAGGTAAGTATGTAAATGGAACAAACAGTATTCATACTATTAAATTAGTACACACAAGGCAGGTAGAGAAACCTATTATATCATTATAGATACCAAACTCCTAACTGATAAGAGGCCATGGTTGGCCCACAGAGTATCCATTCCTTTTCCGAGGGAGGGAATGACTGTTCTTTTTCACGACAAAAGAGCATATAGTAACCACCTCCAACAGGTTTCTTGGAGTTGCATTTTAGGTTTGATCGCCCACAGTCCCATTAGTGGGGATGATTTTGTGTATGGGCAGTGCAGGAAAGTTAGAAAAGGCATGTGGTGATTTTCATTTTTTCGATGGGTGCTGCTCACCTAGCTATTTGTCCTGTAACACTGAGCTTAAAGAAAAGGTCTTGGGGAGCCAAGGGAGGAAAAGGCAAGATAAGTACAGATTCTGTCACTTTCCAGGCTAATGAGCCTATTTTTGCTTGGATTCACAACGATCTCTGAGAGAAGTCAGCGATCATAGGTCTAAGCCTCAATCCCCATTAATACTGCCAATTAATACTGCCAGTCTAAACATATTTCAGTTGATACATGCTGCTTTCCCTTGCACACGTCAGAATAATTTCCCTTTGTTATATCCCCCAGATGTGTAAACTTGTTGGGTTATGTTTCACTGAACTGCAAGCTGTGATGCTTAAATCCACAAGACAAGCTGGAAATTACTTCTGCTGTTTGTAAATACCCAGGCATCCATTTACATTTGCCAGTATTTTAAATATAAACATTGAGATAATTCTTTCTTAAATATGTTAAAACACTAATATATACTTTGTAAACTTAGAAAATCATAAGGATCCTCAGGTGGCCTGGGGGAGTCAGGATTTGGATTTTCTTACTTACGAGTTCACCCTGAATGAAGGCTTCACATCCTGGTCAGTAACCTTAACTCAGTTTAATCCTTTTTGATGTCAAGAAATCTAACCTTCATGTCACCAGAAACTAGAAACTTCCCCTAAAAATATAATTTGTACTAGCATATGCTACTTACACTTGAACATGGTTAATTTTGAACCTCTCTTTGCATCCAGGAGTAGCTTTCTTAAGCGGCTTCCTTGTGAAGAAAAACTTCACAGTTTATTTTGCATTGGAATAAAGAGAGATTGTAACATCTTTCCTTCCCGCCAACACATGCACTTACACATTGACATGAAATATGGCACAAATTTAGCTAGGGAAATACTAAAAAGGGTACTTTTTATTCAAAACAATTATCCTAGCAGCCACATCATTTGCTCCACAGTCCCGTGATCACGAAGGTCACCATTTAACATGGGTTCATGGCAAGCACCATGCACTGTGGTGTCATGGACCACAAATGGTTTGCAGATCCGAAGTTTGGAAATCAGGGATTTCGAGCTTTGCCAGTATTTCTGAGAGCAAAACTTGGCCATTAAAGTTTCCTGAAGTCTGTGAAGTGACAATAGCCAGTAAGCGGATATACATTGCCTGTGCCAATGGTTAACATTTTTTCGTTGTCATAAATTATTTCTTTCACTACCAGATAGAAAATGACTGGGCAGAGTGGAATGGAGGCAGGGCTGCATTCAGCCAGTTTCTGCATACTGAATACAAAGAAGTATGTTTAAATCCCACTATATTTTACATACAAGTGCTATTGCTTTTTCCCTTCCATGTAGTGATAAACTGGTTCTTGTCAGTTCCTTGACACACAAAATACCCAATTCACTGTGCTAAAGCTAAAGAAAATAAACCAGACTGAGAAGCAGATCCTTCTCTGTGGGGTATCGAGGTGATGGTGAAATACAGCCAGGCTAGACCTGTCCTGCCCTTTTGTGACGGTATTGCTGTGGGTAATCCCAGCAATTCCATATGAGGACTAAGGTTTTCCAATTTTGATTAGAAGAAGTTAAATTGGATCATAAATGATCAGTCTGAATACGACTTATTTAGGACTGAAAGCAAGAGTAGGATGTAGAGAATTATTGCTCTTCAGAGGAGAAGAAAAATTAAAATTTGCAAATGCTGTTTTCGTAAACACGTTTTATTAAGATGTAACTGCACCTGCATTTCATCAAGAAAATTGTTTGCTACAGTTTTTAATATACTTTGATATATTGAATATATTTGATTTATTTTGATAATAATGGGTTTTTTTCTGCTTTTATTAGAATTCTACATGCTGTAAGTCCCTAATCCCAAGTATCAGATTCTGTGAGAGATGACCTGTTTACTTATAATTTTCATACCCCTTTTTCAGAGCCAGTGTTTTAGCTATAATGAAGACTTCAGATAAGCAACCAGGTTTCAGATGCTAAATGGTTTAACTAAATCAGGAATATCCTATTACTATTGACTTTGCTTGGTTGCAAGAGCCAGGTGCTAGAAAGAAAAATACTGCCTTTCTGTTAGCATTTTAGTTTTTCTGAGGAGCACACTTTGCAAACAAATCTGAGCTTCCCCAGTTGCTGGTTTTTGGTTCATTGAGGAGTGGTCTCTGAATATGTGAAATAAAGTTCTTTTGGTTGAAAGGAAAACAAGAGATGTTCTGCAGGGGTGCCAATAACATGCTCCAGCTGCTCTCTGGTGCTCAGGAGGAGTCACACTAGTGCCACACAGCCCCTTCTCCCTCCTCCTTTCCCCCAAGACATGCACCCTGTGTTCTCTGGCTTCTTGGCACCGACTCTCTCCTCAGATTGACTTCTGCCATGCTGCATTTCTTACTAGTGGAGATGCAGCTTCCTTCTCTGGCCCTGGGACAGGTAGTGAGTGTCTTGGGATAAATTACTTGTCCTAGTAGTAGAGAAAGGGCACCTGAATTCTACAGCTTCCCTGTAAGAGCCAGAAATGCCTGTATCAGCAGGTGACAGGAATGGAGAGGACCCTGCCTTCTCCTCACCATGGCCTGCACTCTCCAGCTCTTTGAGAAGGGAAAACTTCTGTGAGTGCTAGAGGCAGCTTCCAAAACTAAGCACCTTCAGAGGGAACTGATCTTTACAGCCAAGCATGGAAGATTTTCCATGACAAATCTCAGATGGGGTTTCAGAAGTGGGTGCTCAGAACAATTCTCTGTGTTTTTGGCTGGTCCAGTCATTTTGGTTTCTAGGGCAAGGCAGATGGCAGGTCACTGAAGGATAGAAGGGAACAGGGAGAGGGATTTCCCCTTTATTAGCCACAATAAATATGTTTGTTCAAGAACAAATAGCTGAAATAAGACAAGCAGCTCTGATGCTGAAGAAAAGGCTGTTTGTATCAAATACATAGGAAATACTGTTCCCAGATGAACCACTGTAAGGATTGTCCTTTAATGAAGCCAAGTTCACTTGGGATCCTGTGGAAAGGCCTTGTATTTTATTTGTTTTCCTATTAGCTAACACAGGGTGCTATATGATGAGATGTGATTGTGGGCACCTGTTTCTTCAAAGTACTGGAAGGAAAATTGTCTTCTGCACTGTATTAACTTGAGCTTTTGTGGACTTCATGGAGGATTATTTTTCTGGCAGTGATTCACCAATTTGTGTTCTTTGTGTGCATATGTATAAATCCAAAATTATAGCTAAGCAGTACATAGACAGTCAGGTGAGCACTTAAAATACAGAGGTTTGAAAGGCTTTTCGTGGTACAGTGCTATGATTTCACAATAGATCACACATGATAAAAGTGGGAAGGAATTACAGATTTTGTTGCTTTGTCTCCTGTGACATGGAGCTACATGGAGATCTTCACTGCATCTGGTTTCTGGTTTTGGCCCTGAATAGATGAATATCACAGCCCCTAACAATTGTCATTTCTGGTCCTTCCACCAGAAATTAGACCCAAGGGAAGCAGTTTTCAGCTGAATGTTCTCTGTTCTGTTCAATGCTTAAATTTACTGGCATTGCTTGCCTGTCCCTTGCTGAGTGGGATCATACAGTTACTTCTTAAATTTTTTTTTGTTCCCACAACTACTTTCCTACTTAGTCCCTTTCCAAACAAGGCAAGGTCCCTTTTGCCCACAATGTTGATGTCCCATTACTCTTGGGACTTACTGTTTCCCCTGTTTCACTCTTACATACCATCAGATGCAGATTGCAAATAGCTGGGGTGTTGTGCCAGCAGCACAACATGTATGCTGTTGTCACAGAAAAGTCTGAAAATTTTAAGTGAGTGCTTTGTACCTGAGAAGCAATCTAATACCTTCTGTTAGGAAGCTTTGAGTGAACAAGCTGCTCTTAAACCTTGAGGTGATTATAATACATGTGTATGAGGTGTGGAGCCAAAGCTTCTGTATTTATGTGCATAAGAGAAGGTATTCAAATATGTTCTCCCACCATTTTTCGTGTATTTTTAGTGGTGATGGCTGGACTTTGCATATGGATTATTGTAATCCTACATCCTTGTAGCAAAGTCTCACCTTGGATTGAGTGTCACATTGGGCAAAGAACATAGGAGATATTTTGGAACAGTTTTCCTTCATGAATGATTCTTTCTCTCTGCTCTGAGAAAGGGGGGGAAAAAAAGCCACAGGACTGCATTTACCACAGCATTGTGTTTGAGCTAATAAACTGTGCTGGGAGCCTCAGCTCAGGCTTACACTTTATTTTTTCTAGCCTGAAACACAGACTGACATATCTCAGGTCTGCCCACAATAGACAGCACAAATATTCCTTGAAAGGATTCCAAAAGTTTCAAGGCCTGGATAGCTGTGGCAGGAGTTTGTGTATTTAAAAAGATGTGCCATATAGGATGTGTATAAAGGTACTTGAAAATTAAACAAAATATGCACACAGCTCTGTTGAGATTTTGGGAAAAAAATTGGTAAATTGCAGAATTCATTTGAAAAGACAAAACACCAATCTTCAACAACAAGAAAAAAGAAAACAGCCCACATCCAGAAACAATGAAAAGCCACCAGTGTCATTTTGCATGTGGCTGTTATGCAAGGCTCCACAGGGATTACCTTTATCACTGGGCTCTCCAAGTTGCTGCATCTTGCGTAACACACTTGCACAACAAGCACCACTTCACAGGAGCAGGTTTAGAGCCAGGGCAGCACTCACTGCCACTGACATTGGCTGCAGTGTTTTGTGAGAATGCTCTGAGCCATTCCAACACTAAGGGTAGAAAATGGAGTAAAGGAGACTGCTGGGGAAAAAGGAGAAAACTAACCCACTACATATCAGTCTTGCACAACTAAAAGAGATACAAGTATTTATTTCAAAATCTGGTGTCTAAGCGTATTAGTTTTACCAAAAAGGAAAAATTAATTCATTTTCTCCTGGAGGATCTGTTTGTCTTCCTGCCAAAGTCAGTGTAATTTTTATTTTTGGCTTCATGGAAGCAATTTTTGAAAACAACTTTTAGCCCTTTAGAGTTAAGCTTAATAGATCAAAAGTATTCTGCATGTTCCCCACTCTCATACGTAAGGTTAACAGATAAAAAAGTGTTCTCCACTTCCCTCCTCTCTTACATCTATACCTTCTCCATATTATGCCAAACAGTGAGATCCAGCAATGAACCTACTCTTCTGCAAAGATATTATTTATAAGTACCAAATTACAAACCCACAGTTGCTTACAGAAAACTTGTCATTGTGTTCAGTAGTGGTTGAATCAAGACCTGTAAAAATAAATTCAGAAAGGACCATTCTAAAATTAGCACATACCAATGATGACTGCATTACAGAGTGGACTGGACTATTTATGCTATCCTCTTATGTAGCACTTCAAAACACAATTTCCACTGAAACAAGCTCTTGGGAAAATAAATGGAGAAGTTTCCAAATACTATCACTGTTTCAGTATTCATACATAATAAACCCAGCTTCTGTAAATAACTCATTTTATCTGTCAAACATTGTAGGCACATATGCCACATTTACTGTCACTGGGGTCGTAAATAAACAATGTATCTGTCTACACATTACTTATGTCTGGAGGAAATGAACAAGTACACATGAAGAACAGTGTAGAACGTATTGTAATTGTATAATAAATAGTTGGTGTTGCTATTGCTAATTATTTTAATTACATCTGGACTAAAAAATACAGTTCATAATTCAATGCAGGATGCAAAAGGGTAATACTCAAACAAAATTAAGTATCTATCTGTTAAATGCATATCTACACTCACTCAAGTACAACTTTGGATTTGAGACATTTTGTCTCTTTATTGTGAACAGAACAACAGAAAATAGCCCCCTCCAAACTGCACAAGCAGCACTTGGATCCAGGCAGTAACTGATGCTCTAATGATGCTTGACTTTGTAATTGGAATCTTCTTGAAAGGGCATTTGCAGATTTTCAATCCCATCATGGTCAGTGGTGTTCTCTATGTATACCCATATAGAATTTACATTTGGGTTTAGAGTGTAGGCCCTGACTCTGGTTTACTTTGTATCAATGAGCCAGACTTGTCACAATGGACTCTCCTTTCTGACAGTGTTTGCAAGTTTCTGGTTAAGTTTGTACAGTGCCGCTTGTTTGTGATCACATTTAGGCACCAGAGATAGAAGGAGACTTCTAATGAGATGCCAAAATATCAGGAGTCTGCCTTTGCCCACTGGACTATCTTGGTGGCTAAGATATGTTCTGTACACTTTTAATTTTGCCTTCTGTAGGCAGCATTGTCACTTAAAAGACCAATTTCTGAGCCTATCTTAGAATTATTTGTTTCTTGATATGTGCTAGAAAACAGGCAAATCCAAACCCAAAACTCAGATTCCCTTCAGCCCCTTCTAAATGTATTGTACTTTTGCTAGGGAAAAAAAAAGTTCATCAACCAATTAGGTATGGATAGGGGTAACACATTTGATTTATGATAGAGTAAAATTAAGCTCTGAGCCAAAGTGATAGTAGACCTTGTATTTATATTGTTAGATCATATTTTCATTATTAATTATAGAGTTATTATGATCTAATGTCTGTACTAACCACTCATACTGCAAGAGAGACAATGTTATAAAACAAAACAAAAGCCTTTATAAATTTTGTTGATTGGCTAAAATACACCTTTTTTATTAATAGTCTTTTACCTAAGCTAATGAGCCAGAATATTAAGATTTAAGACATTAGTGCTATTAATGTAATAGCTAATGATGATAAAATTCAGCCCTTAGGTATTTCCATGGATCTCTTGGTAACTTATGAATGAGCAGAGCTTGACCCTACTTGCTTTGCTGAAACACCAAAACACCACAATAAAGGACTAAGGTAGATTTAATCCTGGGATGATTAAGTCACAAGGTAGCTGTGTCATTGAAAAGAAACAGATTTACTTCTGTCTGCCATTTATGTGGCAAGAATCTATTGTGTGCATCAGTGGTATTTTCCTCTGACATTGTTAAATATCTGATAAGTTGTTTTCTGA
Source organism: Corvus kubaryi (assembly GCF_017639235.1). NCBI lineage: Eukaryota > Metazoa > Chordata > Aves > Passeriformes > Corvidae > Corvus > Corvus kubaryi. The sequence continues at coordinate 1,133,573 of NW_024581134.1, read as the reverse complement.
CATGCATAACATTGCAAGTGGAGTGCCAGAAAGCATGCACATGTGATCTGTAAGGATCTGGATTATAACAGCATTGCAATGAGAATTCCAGTGCAGGCATGTCTTGTTAACAGCCCTTCCATAAGTGCTTAAGTTCAAATTAACTGTTCTGAAACCCAAATTAGAGTCAAATCTGATGTGAGCCAATTTACTCTGCACAACAATCATGGGCAATGAAAAGTGTTCTGCTAGATTGCTGTTTAAATCGGATCACTATAGCTCCCTCGGTGGGAAAGGAGTGCAGGATAACAATGGCCAGCAGCTAAATGTAATTTAATTATTGGGTTTACATATTGGTTAGTTCTTGCATTGTTTAAAAAGAAACATTTTCCAGCCAGGTGTACAATGTCTGGCCAATGTTAGAAATCATTATAAAAAGCTGGAAGAATAATAGACTGCTGATCTAACACATTTAAATTAAGCAGGGTCTGATCGTTGAATGTTGAAGGGTGGGGAGTTCATTTCCGTCGAGGGCTGACATTTTGTCCTCTTTGTGTATTGCATCGTTAGTGGTATAATACATGCAGAAATATGATGATGAAAGGCCTGAAGACTCAGTTTGAAAATACAGCTTTGTTAGGGCTGAAATATCTGTTGTTTCACACAGTTTTTCTGGTTGAAATCATGTGGTGAATTGGAGACCCTCCATTTAATATTTACAAACCAAACAAAAATCTAGTAAGATGTCAGCCCAACTTTATCTTTCAGCTGTCCTAGACTGTCTCATAACTGAAAGACACTACAGGTTGCTGAGTGTAAGGTGGAGAAGGGTGTCACTGTACTAATACTGCACTTTTTTCTCCAAGTTCCTTCTTTTGCATCGTAACAGCAAAATTCCATATCACATCCTTGTTTGATATGAAATTGCTTGATAGGGTGTGATGACACATTCATTTTATGTTAGCAGCATAATTTAACTGCTCCATTTTTTTAAACCATTTGCAAAAGTGCCTGAAATGTGTGCCTTATAAAATAGGGTCATTACAGCTATGGTTGAATTGGCATTTCAGTAATAAACCCTTTGTGGAGGGCTAGATGTTAATGCAAAACTTCTATCATTATAAATACGAATCTGTCAGCAACAATATGGAGTGACTTCAGTAAATGGACCTGGGAAAACCTGAATGATGGCACTGTGGCTCTCAAAGCCCTGACATCATGCCACCAAAATGTTTGCTAGGGTGATACAAGTGGAGAACATGATTGGTTGGTTGAGGGAGGAATGCTGCTCATGGATCAGGCAGCACCCTTGGCCAGGAGTGGCTGGCACTCCTGTGTTTGGAAGGCAGAAGGCTGAATTGCTGTCCTCTAAACGTAGCCCCAGTCTGTGCCTGTATTTCATACAGGCACCAAAGCCCATCTCAGTTTGTGCCTCTGTGGCATCAGGGATCCAGCCCTCTGTCTTTACTCAAGTAAAGCCTACTGCAATAAAAATGAGTGTCTCCCAGTAAAATTGATACAGCCCTTTGTGCTCTCTTTCAGGAGAATGTTTTTCATACTGTGCTGAGAATAGCAGTCTCTGGATTGCATATAGAGAACTGAACAAAATGATTTGTGTGCCAGAGCTTCTTGTCTCATTATTTTCCTGCCCTTTTTTTTTTCAAGGAAGTTGCTTCAGCTGTGCTTCTCTGAGGGATAAAAGGCATCCCCATGGTAAACTGAGAGCATCTGCTGTTGCTCAGAGAAGGCTAAATGCAGATCTGAGATTTGGATTTGGAGTAGGTTAGTGGACACATGAAGAATCCTTCCAGGTGTAGCTGTCTGAGAGCAGAACCTCATGTATAGTCGCAAATACATTTCCCTCCTCTTTTCCCTGAGATAAGGGATGGAAAGAACAGTTGCCTCAGCTTCACCACCAAAGCTAAGTCCTTAAGGAATTTAAATATTTGCACTGACTTAGATCTTGTCAGAATTTAGACTTTTGGAGGTCCATCTTTGGAGGAGTACCTGTTACAAGTCCAGGAGGGGTGCCAGCATGGCTGGAGATGTAAACACAAGCTCACAAAAGATTTGACTACACAGGTGGGGTGGAGAGAGAGGGTGGCTGTGGATCCTGCCTGTAACAGGGCATGAATAACACAGGTGATAGACATGGTACAAATGCTGCCTCTGGTAATTAGTACCACAGATAAACACTTGCCAGTAATCACATAGTTTATGTTGTCCTTAGGAGATGGAGCTCCCTTTCTGCACCTCCACTAATTCTGTTTTACAGTCTGACCATGACACCAGCTGGTAAACTCAAAAAAAAAAAAAAAAAAAAAAAAAGCTTTTACTGCTGAGCTTTTTCTGTCTACTTGTCATTTAGTAGTACCTTTTGTAATCTGTGCCATAGTCTTCTGTGTTCTGTAGTATGATCCCATAGAACTGGTCATGTAATTTCTTTGGTAGAGGCCTTTTCTGTTTGTAGGCTTAATGATTTTCTGCATCTTTGTCAGGCAATGGCATTACCTTCAGTTGAAAAACCACCAATAAAATGAATTTCTGCTGTGTGATAAATTTTGTGTCACTTAGTATGTTGGACAAAAGGGGACATTTATGAATGTTCATAAGGAAAGTCCATTCTCTACTGTATGTCCATTACAAAATGGAATTATAGAATCTGGTCTGATTATACACTCTATTATTTATAGAAATTTTGGCTTTAAAATATCAGTCTTTTGTTATTAGCAAGGCTCTTGTGGTGGAAGCACATACCAGGTACCAGGTGAAAAAGCAAAAGACATTTCTCAAGTTCAGTTCATTTTGTTTAAATTTACAACAGTTTTGGATAGCTTTTTAAATGTTTGTTCACACAATAGGCATGTAAGTTATATCTGCCTGCATGGTCTATTTACTTTTTAGGTCAGATTTGACACATGTATGTGTTACTTCAGGAGTGTAATCACTCAACTTGTTGCTGGTTTCAGGGAATTCTTTTATGCTCGGGTCCTTGTGAATTGTGTTAAATGGCTAAAAGATTAATTTATTGTGGACAGTAAACAAATAGATTGATGGATATTATGCCTCTAATTAAACAGGTTTAATCAGGGAGTGGATTCTTTATGTTTCTGACTGAAAGGCCGAATGTTCCAAGTGTTTGAGCCAGCCCTCGTATCTTAAATTTTAAGAAGCTGAAATTAGTGGGGTCCTTCTAATGCTGGTGAAGATCTGCCTGACCTCCGAGGTATTAGCAGTTTGTGAGTCAATATTATTGAAACCTGTACCTTAAATGAAGTAATTTTCCATGTTGAAAGGGAACAGGGCATTTCCAAAATTATAATATTGTAGTATGTATATGCAAAATCTATAGGTGTTCTTGATGAATAACAATGCACTGTGACAGCAAAGAATCAACATAGAAAAATTAGGTCACAGCAGCTTGCTTGCTCTTTACACTGTCATGGTTGATTGGTTATTCTCATCACCCTTTGTTTAAAATCATTTCAGAATTAATTGGCGTTCATTAACGCAAGTCTTTGTAGCAGAATTGCAGAAACAGTCATTAATGTAGCTAATAAACATAAAAAAGAAAAAAGGATCCTATTACCAGGTCCCTACAGGCTGTTAACTAACATTTTGAATAAGAATACATAAACATAAATTAAACATTTTTACAAACTGCTAAGGATGTGGGAATTTAGCATGGTGGTCTGTAGCAATGCTTTGAACCAATTTGTTATATTATGTCGATTTTTTAAGGTTTCTGCTGTAAACATAGCAGTGCTGATGAGCTTAGATTTTCAGTGCAGTCATGCAGGTTTCTTAAGAGGTCTGTCTGCCTCCACCAGCTACTACATATGAGGCCCTGATCCTTCTCCCCTGAGTTCAGTGAGTGTTTTTCTTGTGGAATGTAGATGTTCAGGTTTCTTTTGTGATGTTTTGAGAAGAAACAGAGCAAACTTAGAAGCCAGAAGTTTTGGTTGAGGGCCCAAGAGCAGATACTGACTGGTGCAGTCATCATCTGCTTCATTTGTGTGGCCAAAGGTTGTTTGCTGACTTAAAGGGTGCTCTGTCATGTAATCTCCATGTTCGTTTGAGCTAGACTCAACTCAGAAAAATGCACTCTAAATTTAGTTGCGTGTTAATTACAGGATTTCCCTCGTTTGTGCTGTTGGGCTGATTTGGCGGAGGATGCCGTTTAGAATCTCTTAAACAACCACCCCCCAGCCTTTTTTTTCTAATGGATCTCCCAAGTTAAGGGTCAGTAATGGTTAAGAGCAAGTGATGTAGGAAAAGTCACCTGTGCCCTTGCACACGTGGGAGGAGCAGGGGTGCAATGGTGTGTGCACAGCTCTCGGTCTTGGAGGGTGTTCCTGCCTGAACCCATGTCTGTCTGTGGGGATGCAGCAGTGCTCTGGCTCAGGATCCAGGGCTGGGCTGTTTGAGGAAGACGGGCTTGTCCCCGTGCTCCCAGATACTTCTTACCCAAAACAGAGCAAGAGGATGCTTACACTTTACATGGAAGGGAGCTGTGTTTCCTCCAAGGGTGATGAGGGCAGCCAGGGCGCTGAGCAGCAGAGGCTCCCAGCACAAGCCTTGACTGGCTCTTTGGGATCTCCTTCCACCTGCACAGTAGCTGCTCACACTGCCCATGGCTGGGCAGCAGAGCTGGGAGAGGGGCCAGGCTGGCCACATTCGTCTGGGCTGGCACAGCTTCCTTGTGGGCACCCTTCTGTCCCCTGGAGAGTCTGTGGGACATCTGAGTCCCTGATTTGCAGGCATGATGAGGTTCCTTAGCAGCCAAGTGAGCGTGGCCTGGGAACAAGTGAACAGAAATACCAAATTATTTATCCTGAAGTGTTGTAGACATTGAAATGGAGCCCTAGTGAGGGGCAATTGGAAAATGTGTCCCCTACTATTTAATTTTCTAATGTCTTTGCTGCAGCTTACTGGATATAAAGAGGGCAATTTGTAGATGAAGCACCAAAGCTAGTTAGTTGGTATATATTGAGGGCACTGTAATGGTTGAGCAGTATTGACTGATGCACTTTTAACTTTGTGTAAATGCAGTCTCCATGCAAATGCAGCCCTGGCATACACAGTAAGTTACAAAAACATTTCAGCTACAAAATCAACTAGACAAATATATTGCTTTGTATGTCTGACTTTTGATACACGGTGTCTATATACATTCTGACATACACAGAGAAACATGAAGGCTTGCCAGTGATCCATATACATTGCTTTTTATAGCATACCATTTAAAAGAATTCAAGCCTTAAGTAGGATACAATTGGTAAGGGGACAAAACATATATTTACCCCTGCAATTAAAATATAATAACAGAAAGACTAAAAATTGTTTTAGTCTAACTTTTGTTTATTGACTAGAACATATAAATGGCTTTAGGCACTACTAAACAATAAAAAAAATGTGGCTCACTATTGAGTCTTTTATCCATTTTAATTTATTTTGATGCTGCATGCAGTTTCTGAATATCTTTTGTGGGTTGTAATAAAATAGCCGCAGTGCAATTTTGCATGTATGTCAAGCGGTGCGTGACCTGATATGCAAATTTAATACCAAGGTGCCAAAACTGAATTCATAATGTTTCACATCTACAGAGCTGTTTAAGGCAGTTTAGAAATCAATGAATATGTAATATGAAGGTGATAAGACCTAAATAAAAACCTTATTTATCTACTATGAAAAGTATTTATACACAGAATATTTAGCACAAGCAGAAAATGGACAGAGTTTCCAGTTATATGGTTTGCATAAACAAATGTTGAACCATGTGCTTAGAATAGATAATAGCACAGCTAGTTCCTTTGCATTATACTTTAGAAATGTTTACAGATGTCTCTCTCTTAGTGTATATATAAAATGAAATACTAAACTGAAGCAGCTTTTGAAGAAAACCTCTTTGAGGTCTCTTATTTATTTTTAATTTACAGTATATGGGGTGCTTCATTACAGGTTTCTGTTACTAGTGTTCAGGTTATTAAAGATCAGTGAAATAAGATACACTTTTGTGAAGTCTTGTAGTTTATGGTGAAATAAGGGACATAAATTTAACTGGTAATAAATAAGAATCAAATGTTTTCCATCTGCTTACCTTTAAAAGCAGAGAAGATCCAATTTTGGAAGCATTTAGACTTTTGAGCTCTTTTCCTGCATTGATGAACTGATTATTATTTTGTCTAAAATGTTAATCTAATAAAGTTTCAGGAGTTTACCAAATGATACTGAGTTAGATTGGCCTTTCACTCACCATGTATGTGCTGTGCAGATAGACTGGGAATCCAAGTCTTGATTGATGGCAATCAGTCCCAGCTATACCACTGAAAATATATACTGTCACCCCAAGGAGGAAGAGGGAGTGTGTGTTTGATTGGCTGGCAGCATTGTTTTACAGCACCCTGCCAGTCAGCACAGACAGACATTTATATCTCTTGGCTTGAAATAAGTTGCTACAGTAATGACTACCAATGTGTTGAGCAATCAAGAAAAATGTAGGGGTGCAGTAGATTTTGAAAAATGTCCATCATGCCATATTGTGTACTGCTGGTATTTGGAAGTGATTTTTGTGTTCACCTTGCTAGAGGCCAAGGTCCATTGTGGGAAAAGTCAGAGTATTAGACTGACAGATGAAATAATGATTTGAAATAGATAGTAATTAATCTTTGTTCTTGTGTAAAAAACTAGAGAAAACTCAGCCCCAGGAGAGTATGCTTTTTTCCCCACTCCTGACCATAAACCAGCTCAGGTATAGTTTTCCACTCTTGGTCAACAGCCTGTTGGCTTAGTCTTGAACCTCAACAGGGGTTTAAAGTTCTAAATAAATTTAAACATTTTTGCTGTCTGATCAGATACAGATGAGCAGAACTAGGAGGTGGATAATAATGAAGAAGATCTTAGGTTTTGTCCCTTGTGTGGCTACTACCCCGTGAAATTGCTGCCTCCCTCTGAGAAATGAGTGGTGGGGTCATTTTTTGTTTCTGCATGAAGGATTGTCTATGTTTCATCAGGAAGTGCTAGAACCATTCATTTTTATGAAGCTTTCTTTGGCTTTTGCCACTATTTATTAAAAAGAACTTGTATGAAAATCTAGTAGCCAGCATACTGTGTGTTGTACTTTTCTGGGAAGAGCCTCAGGTTAATTCTCTCTACAAAAGATCTGCACTAACGTTCCTGAACTGAGAGCATCGGGCTGCGTTCCTGACGGGGAGAACATCCGAGTTTCCCTCGCTCAGAGATGCCCCATAAGAGGATAATTTTAAAAGGATACATATGGCTCCTTCATAAGGAAATGGAAAGATCCCTGAGGCACCCCTCACAAAACTTTCTTTGCATTGTCTTCATGGTCCTGGGGAGCGCTGAGCTCTCATAGGAGACCACGTCCTTTCTGGTCCTAAAAGAAGCCTGCAGCTTAGGGCTACATTCACATGAACCCTGGAGTGGTACTGTGGAGAGATCTGCCTTCCTCCTCGGTGTGCTTGTTGGAACTGTGCAGCTGTGTTCCCCTCTGCTTGTCACACAGAGCTGCTGGAGGGGCTGAAAGGCCAAAACTTAAGAACTGATACAGTAAATAAATGAAATGGAATACATGTGGTTGAGTAAACCACTGAAATGGAATGTACTGGTTTTTTTTCAAATTGAAGTAAAACACATTTAATTCTCAGATAGAAATATTTCTAGTTCTTAAATCTTTTTCTGGAACATAATATCATAGTATTTGTGAATTTACATATAATATTAATGGACATTATAATGGTTTCCTGAGAATTTTTATTTTGATCTTGGCTGTGTTTTTCCCTTTCTGATTTTTGGGGTTTTTATGAAAGCAAAATTGTAGTTCCTAACCAAGTCACAGAGCACAAAATGATGACATAGGAAGCAGTTTGGGTTATTTTTCTCCAGAATTGTCATTTCCCTTTGCAGCCTCTTTCACAGTTTGGAGAACAGCAGGAAGAGTTAGTGGTGCAGAAGGACCTGGATGGGGCAGGAGACCACTACTTGTCTTTGTGCAAAGTCTGGCTTCCCACCAGAGTCTCTGGGCTGTAATAGAGGCTTGAGCTTTAACTGTTTGTTCCTGGGTTCATCTTTGAGGTTAGATGAAAACTCCGTTCTCATACCAAAACAGAGTGGCTTTGCACTGACCTGAGCACTACAGCAGCTGTGTTATGTGTGGCTTTGAAGTTTTCCTATATTTTGGACAAGCAGTTGGACGTGGTCATCAGTGCAATGACTGATGAGTCAGTGCCTCTAAAAATATGTGTGAAGTCTTAGTCCATAAGGGAGAGCTGGGACCTTATCTGATACTTGTGATCTGACACTTGGCTTCCCTTGGGGTTTCTTCTTGTGCAGAGAGGTATAATGCACCCTTTGTACTGATGTTGGCATAGAGACTTGAGCCACCAGCTCAGGGAAGCCTGTGCTCAGAAAATACCTTTCTGTAGGTTCATTGTGTCATCCTGGATTCTTGTCCACTTCATTATTCAGCAGTATCTAAACTAAAAATTAGGAAGACTGAACTATTCCTAAAACTGGGAGTATTTTTGGGTTACAGATTTGTTTAGTGACAGTTTTGCTGCTTTGGAGAATATCCATCCAGAATAACTGTATTGATAAAGAAATAATTCATCAACATCTTTTTCCTGGCAGCTTAAATGTCTTTATTTGTGATTTTGTCTGTCTTTTAATCAGTGTCATGCTGTGAAATCTGCTATTTTTGCCATGACCAACCCATGAAATTTGTCATTGCTGTTTCTGTGATTTGTATGGGACTTGCTTTATGATTAACAAGCAAAATTCACAAGGGTGTGTTTTATTTGCATGGATCTCGTATCTCAAAAAAATGCATGGCCTCTTAGTCTGGCCCCCAAACTAGACTGTAGACACAAGCTTTAATGTTTCTAATATTAATAGAAAGTTATTTCAGGTGATCTCTGAAAGTACTTATTAGATTAGGCAATGAGGTGCTGTCAGTGGAGCTTACCTGAAATGCTTGAGTTCATCACCTTTGTTTTGCAGCTTGTATTTACTCAGGTGTGGAGGGAAGCAGCACAAGAAGCTCTCTGCTGCTTGAACAGGATTCAGACACTTCAAGTGCGTGTCACACAGCAGAGCAGATTCACTGTAACAGGCTCAGCTAAGGGTTGAATCCCCAGTGTGGAGTGCAGAATCTGTAGGAGAAAGCAAGGTTTTTACTACTTGATATATAGTGATTGTACAGTGAGTTATATGATACATAGTGGGTTTTTTTTTTGCACTGAAGCACTGTCTTATGAGTCTTTTGGCCCAGCAAAAGATAAGCTTAGTTTAACAGTTAAATGATACTTTGACATTTATTAAAAAAACCCAACAGGCTTGGCTTCATTTTAAGTGTGTGGTCAGAATGAATTAATTTGCCCTTACTGGAAGAATACTTAACATAATGGATTCATGTGGTATCCATGTGCTTGTCACGTGTTCTTTTTTATACACATCCCTCTAATTCCATTTCAATGCCACTCTAATTTAGCATTAGTTAATGGACTCCACATAAAGGTTGCTCATTTTTTATCTGGATTCTCCAACTGAATTTCTGGTTTTTAAAACTGCTAAGCTGATGAGGAGAGCATTAAATATTAATAGCAGCACTTTGAAAAATTAGCAGAATTATCTTCCTTTTTGTCTGTTGATTCCCTTTTACTACTTTAAAAGTTAACAGGCAAAACAATAAGGAATAGAGATTAGTCATGGCAAATGAAATACGTAGTTGGAAGATAGTGTGCACATACCTACATGCACCAGTCATGAGTGTCTCCTGGGCAGCATGGGGAGATGTGCAGATCACCAGGGGTGGGCATGGTGGAACAAGAGCGAACAGAGTCACCAGTTCAATGGATCAGAGGTGCTTATATTGGGAACTCACCTCTCCATGCTTTCTGTAGCTGACAGAAGTCAGCACTTCCTGAGGATGAATTAGGAGCCTTTCTGCCCAAATTGTATGAGTTCATTTCTGGAGACACCAGCTTACCCTGGACACCCAGCTAACACTAAAGTGAGTGGTAGGAATGTCTCCTAATATAGAAAATCCACAGAGATCCATAGGAGTTATGCAGTTTAATTTCGCTTAATCTAGATTTCACTCAGCGGCTGAGGACCTGAAATTCTTGAGAGGACTTTGACTTCACTAGGATTTAGCATAGGTTGGACGGGCCCCCGGTGTGGTGTGAGACAGCCCAACACAAGCCAAGGTAGAAAAGTTCCATTATGATAGTCAGTCAGGAAAAGACAATACTTCAATGAGTAAATTGGCTCCAGTTTTTTATTATCTATTATTTATTATCTCATAAAAAGGCTTTATCCAGTAAGGCTGTAGCAGAGTTTTCATAGGGAGTTTGAAACAAAAGTGGCTTCATGTCAAATTTATGCTGGAAAGGTCAACATTAGTTTACATCAAAGGTTTGGGTTGTTGAGAAACAATAACATAAGGTCATAATTTCAGCTTGTTTGAAGAGCTGCGATGAGCTGTTTGCCAGAGATTCGATCTCTGGTAAACAGGCCCCTCTAGGCTCACTTGGAAAAGCTTGCAAATGCACGGATGCTCTTTGCCCATTTGGTTCAGGATGAAAAGCAAGCCTGAAAGCTGCCATTGTTTATATACAGAATTTGGTTCTTGTTTCTTTTCTTTTTTTCTTTCTTTTTTCTTTTTTTTTTTTTTTATTTTTTTTATTTCATCTTGAGTGAAATCACTTAGAGACAAACAAAAAGATGATGGAAGGTGGAGAGGAGGGAGAGGAAAGGGTCGTGACATTTAAACCCCAGCTTAATCTGGCTTTACAAGAGCACGGTGCAGCTGAAAGTTGCAATAAAAGTTGTTGATCCTACGGGGCTTTTTTAAAATACATGTTATAAAATACAGACTGGAGCCCCTTTACATCAGGTTGAGAATGGGTCAGAATTGAAAGTTTCCTACCACAGGGGAGGAGGAAGGCCTTGCTTACCTGAGGGAAGGTTCTCTGAAGTGCCAGGCTGGCACCTCTTCCCAGAGCTGGGATGAGCCAGCTTGGTCTTTTCTGGAGGCTGCCCTGGACTGCTTGGTGTTGGGCTGGTGTACCCTGGCCAGTGGTCATTCTTTTTTGGGAGGGGTAGTGTACCTGTTTTGCAGCGCCTTTGCCTCTCTGTGCCACTGCTCATGGGTTGGTGGAATGGGTGACCTGACTGCTCAGGTAGGAGCAGGTGAAGGCTTTCTTTAAGGCTTTCTTTACATGGTCAAGGTCTCTCACCATCCCCTGAAGAGTAATATTTCCCTCCCCACCTTTCAATTGCTTGGAGACCATTGAAATGTTTGAAGAACCTTAGCACAAATACTGCAGCTGTTTGTCGGGCTTTAGGAGTCCATGTGGCCTTGCACATTTGGTTATTGGAGTGATGTAATTTCCATTCCTTCACACACATGGAAGCTATAATATCTCATTACAGATGGAGGAGTCCAGTGATTGACACACAAAAAAAGAAGCTTTTCTAATTCCATGCTGTTTAGTTTAAGAACCACCTTTAAAAAAGGAAACAAGAACAATAGACTCGCGATGCTATCTTTAACTCTGAGTGAACTTTGTGAGCCTCATTTATTGGGGTAGAATATTGGGCCTCTGGGGCTTGTTGAAGTCTTAGAGTCCCTTAGGGTCAAGTGACAGACCTTATATTGGGAGTAACCAGTAATTACCCAAATCCTTTGAGTACTGTTACTCACAGTTCTGATTTTTACTCTAACATTGCTAGTGGTACTAATTTTCAAGTTTCTTCACAGACTTCTATTCATTACCCCTTAGTGATGTGCTAATTAGAGCAGCCAAATGCTACAAATGAGTCTGTGTTTGCGATTTTTCAAGGACTGGAGTCTAATCATTTTCTCCACCACTATAAAGATGTCATGAGGTAATGTGTAAAGTTATGCTGTGGGAAACCAAACAGAGAGAGAAGGAGATAAAGCATTTAAGGGTGTCTGATTTACCTCCTTTGAATACAGTCATGCTCATGCACTCTGGGTTGGAATGGCTGGTGTGCACAGGGTGCTCTGTAGCCTTGTACTTTCCGTTGCATCAGTGGTTTTCCCCTCCTAAGAAAGAGGCATACTTTAATACTCATAAACATCTATTTAATCATTTGAGTCTGGAAAGTGGCACCTCCAGAAAAGTTCCACACAAATGTCTGTTTTTCAGAATAGGCAATAAACAAAGTCTGCTGCGAGTCTGCCAAAACCCAAGGTCCACCTAACTAGACAAAAATCTATGAATAGAGAAATGCCCAAAGAAAATACATGGATTCGGTCTCTCTTCCTCTAAAATACCTTCTACAGTAAAGCAAAAACAGTCTATTTTCTTTCACAAACAAGCATTCCAAAGCAGAGACACTTCTCTTGCAAGCCTGGCACAAGTTTGGAAGCAACTGAGTACAGTATAGCAGCTCTGTGACACGTGGCCGTTCCATCAGCCTCTGGAAAGCATAGGCTTAGGAAATTCTGCTATGTAAAGTTAGATTTAAATTCTAGCAGTGTCCTTCATCCCAGCAGATTTTAGTCACTTAAAATACTGAGTATTTCGTCCAGGGTTAGATTGTCTTAGGGTGAGAAGTGTAGGTGAAAGATCTCACCTGTGTTGTCAGTGTAGCTTGAGACTACATTTCAGTGTACGCTGACCTGGTACTGTAACTTCCAGTAAGGGTTTAAAGTTTTAGGTGAGTTTATTCATAGGAAGTAGCAGTATCTTTCAATAGTGCAGATACCTGTTCTGCATGAAGAAGGTTGGTGGGATCTGGCCCCCAAGAAGCTAAGCACTCACACTTTGTTAGTGGGTTTGTCTGTGCTTGATCTAATGGCACAGAGCAGCTCTGTATATGTGTTAAGTTTAGAATTCTTTAGTAGAGAAGTGAGCCTATGCCTCAGCACAGCATGCAGACTTCCCATTTAATGCCATGGGAGGCTTGCCCTCAGTGCATTTACCCCATCCTAGAGCATCACACACACGCAAAACAGATACAAAAATGAAACTATTTACTCATCCAATCAAGGACTGAGCAAAACCCTTTTGAAAAAAAGTCATCTTGCTTATCTGGAATGTATTGGAAAAAATCGCTGTCTTCAGCAATTCAGGATTGAAAACTTGCCTCTCCATTGCCCTTTTCTGTATGTTTCTTGATGCTTTATAAAAGGGTTCCAAATCTGTTCTGTAACACTATTTGACTAGATCTATGATGATGTATGCCAGAACATGTCAAAATAATTGTGTGGTGACTATTCTGGGTTAAGAAGAATCATATTTAATGTTACTAATTTTCACATTATTTCACCCATAAAAATCTTTCTAGCAGCAAAAGTTTTATTGCACTGTAATTCAGAGTCTCTAATTTATTCATGGGATAAATGTTTCATGTAATGAATTTTCTAGTAAATGTATTCTGAAATTCATGCAGAAGCAGGACCACTGTAAAACTGCACACATTTATGCTAGAAGAGATGGATTCCCCCCATTGGAAAGTTTGGAGGGCAAATTGTGTCGCTTTCTACCCTTAATTCGTCTTTTTTGCCCTAGTTTCATCTTTTATTAAGGTTTTGTTAAACTCTTAACAGCTTTTTTGTCAAAATACTGCCAGGTAAAGTGTAAGTTAGGTTTTGAGTTGGTTTATTCATGCAGTGCTTTGCACTAACAGAATATTTTAAGCCTGATGTTTTTCTTGATCATGAGGCCTAACCACATTTTTAGTGTTTATTCTGAATTGTCTTTGTTCCTGTTTCACATCGTGGCACTCACAGGTCACAGGAGCAAGAGGTCTTGAAAGCTCATATTAGTGTTGCTAGAGTAAGGCCCTCTGTTACAGATATGCTGAGTGTTTAAAGAGGAGGCAGGGAAGAGCTCTGTAGAGACTGATTTTACAGTCTTTTGCTGATGTCCTGGGTTTTTCATGCTAAAAATGGCACCTCTGTGGAGTAACAGGTGCAGAGCAGCACACAGATCTTAAGGAGATGAGCACAAATAGTGTTAGTGCCCTTAGGTTTTTCCCTGAGTCATGTGAACTCACTTGGCTAAACTGCCTCTTGCTGTGTAGACCAGGTAAACCCAGTGTTTCCAGCAATCTAAAAACTTCACACTATTACAGCAGAGAAGTAACAGATGTTTCTCAAATGCATCACCTGTTGGCACCAGGCAAAATTCCTTACCTGAGAGATTGAGACTCTCAGGTATTACTAAAAAGGCAGCTGTAACTGTGTTGGGCTGCATAGGTGAAAAAAGGTGTGGGTAAACCTGCTCTTGAATAATAAAATTATGTCACAGGGGCACTTATCCTCAAACTTAGTAAGTTTCAGGGACAAATTCACTGCCAATAAAAGTGTCTATTAACAATTTTCAGCAAAGTAGATCTACACTACTGCCGTGTCATATAAAATACACACAGTGATCATCACTGACACAGTCATTAACTAGTTACCTCTCTGGACAGAAGTAATACCCATGTATTTTTGACTCCAGGTATGACAAAATACTGAATTTTTAAATGTTCTCTATTTAATAGGGTTAAAAATAATAAAGAATCCAGATCCTAAACTGGAGTCAATCAATGTCAATGATACTAGTTGAGTTTATCAAAAAGTCTACAGTCCACTATTCCCAATTAGATACAGTGCTGCACCATAGTCTACAAAATGGTCAAGGCAAACGTTAGGAGTAATCAGAAGAAAGAAGTATCACCAGTCTCTGTGGTGAATGGAAGGGACATCTGTAATGTGGATGGGTATAGTCTCCTGATGTCTTTTCTTTAAGGCTGCTTCTTAAATAAATGAGGTAACCTTAGCCCATTCCAGGGCTCTGCTGTAATATTCTTTTTAGGGTATGGAAATCTTAGATGTGAATCTCTGAGTGACCAAATGCATAGCAGCAGATATTAAACTGCTGCAGTCTAATTGATATATGCTGCCATCAGTTCTGACCCAGGTAATAGCACAGCTAAAACAATTTCAAGTGGGTCGAAACATCCCTGGAGTACTTACTGCAGTGATATAAAAATCTTGAAGCAATGTGTCTTAAGTCCTGTAAATCACGTTAGACTTAATGAAAACTCTGCAAGAGTATTCTGTATCCATAATGCATTCAGCTGCAGTCTGTTGACATTTTGTGTCGGATTTTAAGAATTACGTAAACTCTTGATGATGTGTTATAGCTGATAGGATTGGAAAATAGGGATTGCTTTTTAATGGTTCATTTTTGTGGAGATCCTAGTACTTGCAAAGGAAATTCCTGAGATCCAATGTATTTCATCCCAATGTTTTGATTTCTTTTGCCCAGAGGAATTTTTCCTTATGAAAACTTTGAAACCAGAGATGTGTCTGTTGTGTACACAATATCTGTTTCAGCTGGTTTGATGCAATTGAGTCAGACCAACTTCACACTCATGTTGCTTCAGTACATAAAATTTATCTGCCTTATATTTACCAGTGAGCTATAAATGTTGTCCTTTGAAAGGGAAGTTGCTAGATAATGGCAAGAGAGAGATAACAGGTGAGACTGCAAACACATAGGCACACATTCTTGCTTCCATGTGCACACATAAATCCTTTTGACGTTAATGAGGACAACATTGATGTAGAGAGGAAAGCAGGCAGGACTCCATAATAAAAGTTATGCAATGTGAAGCACGTAAAACACCATATCAGACTTTCTGATTTCACATGTTTTTCTTACCATTATTACTGTGCTTAAAATACAGAAAAGTCTTCATCTCTTGTAAATTAGGGTTGTGCTATGGGTTTTCCTAATTTAACCTTCCACAGTTTTTAGCAGTAGGCTCTTGCTGCTGGAAGAGAAGCAAATTCTGCTGTTATTGCAGAATGCATCTGAAATAGTTGATTTCACCAATACCAGTTCCCTGGTGTTGGTGAAATCAACTGGTATTGGTATTATTTTTTTCCAGAGTTTCAGAGCTGTGTGATTGAGAGCTGTACTCCACCCTAATGCACACTTCTATCTCATGTATTTGGGTACACTGCACAATTTCAAATGCTTATTTTGGGAGGCAAGGGAACAATCTAAGGGATTATAAAAAGAGCTTCAGTTTTACAGAAAACGTTCAGTAATTTTGGAATTAAAGTTGGACTTCCTCTAATTAAACCACACAGACCAATAATAATTTTGGAAAATGTGGTTTGCAGTGCCAGTCATCCTACACTGCTTTTGCAACCAACCATTTATCAAACTGGATTTTGTCACTGACACACACTTGGAAAAAAAATGGGGAAAAAAATAAAAGGAAAAGAAAAAAACCCAAGACAAAGGTTCTTTCTTAAAAAACCATGAGACTGGCATCATTATCATGACATTTTAAAATGTAATAAGTTCTTATGTGCTCCTATTTGCTTTCTGGTTTCCAAACGAATAAGAATAACATTCTGAAGCTTTTCTTCGGGACTATGTAAGCTAGAAAACTCTTAAATAAATTGAAACTGTGTTCTTCATGTGAATAAATGATGTAGTAGCTTAGGCTTTAGGTGAAACACCAAATGTCTCAGAACTCTGTGTAAATCTGGTGGGCTATCACTGTTTCTTCAAAGTTGGTAGATTTATTCTAATTTTTTCTAGGTGAAGGTGAATACCTTTAAAAAAAATGTCATTGCTATCTTAAAAATAAAGTTCCTTACTCCTGCAGTCAAACTGATAGCAAATAGATTCTGCTTGATTCCATAACTAAGGTGTTTTGTTTTATAAAGGGTCTCAGAATGCATCTTTTTTTCTATGATTACCTCAATCTTAATGAGCGTCGTTGTTGTTCTACTCTGTAACTCAAAGGTGTTGTACACTGAGCTGTTCTAAAGGGAATGGACATGCATGTACATGGAGAGGAAGGTGTGGAAAGAATCTGCTATTTAATGGAAAAAAACATTCTGGGTATAAAGCTTTCCAGTGCTATAAATATTAAGGTTCATAAAACCAGACCCTGCACTGGGTTCCTCAGTGTCTCACTGAGCTTTGTTTTTAGGACCATTATGCCAGTATTCCACATAACTCTGACTTCTTGTCAGTAGCAGTTTTGCTCTCGAGCTCTGCTTATGAACTATAAAGGACATGGCCCTGGCTTTGCCTCATTGCATCTGGAAAGGTCAGAAGAGGGGAGCAGAAGCAGCAGAGCCCTCGGTGTTGCAATGCAAGAGGGGGCACACCACAGATACCTACTGACCTTGTGAAGACTGTGAGATGCTGACAGCTCCCACCACTCCATGCTGTCTGGAATTTCTCCTCTGTGTAGGCTTTATTGTCCTACTGCCTTCATTACTGCTAGTTGAGTTGGTAAAAAGTCTTGAGCTACCAGTGGTGTGCCAGCTACATCAGAGAGAGCACAGGTCACTTTGGTTCTCCTGGGTCAGTGCGAGCTGAGCTCCGCTGGCTTCTGGCTCTTGCACTGCTGTGGCCAGAGCCTGGCTTGGGCTCTGCTGCTTCTCCCTGGGCAGGACCATGGCTGTCCTTCAGCTGGTGGCTCTCCTTAGGTGACGTCCTGCACTGCTCTGGCTCAGGCAATGAGTTCTGCATGGAATGGTGTGTGTGTGTGGCACCAGGGGGAACTTAGGGCACTGGGTCTTCTCCTTGAGTCTGTGCCCAGCTGCGATTGTAGTAATGAGACAGCCATTATTTGGAAACAAAAGTACATTTTGTTTTAATAGTATGTGAAAGTGGTTAGAAAGAGAAGGATGTAGAACAATCCACATGCATTTCCATCTAACCATGGGGCTGTTTATCCCCTTGCAGCAATCCAGGCTGGCCTAATGCCTTTCATCACCTTCTGTATATGTAAAAGTCAATACAGAAATCTGATTCCCCTGAGCAGTTACCACTCTGAAGGGAAATCTTGCTTCTAATCAGCAGTGGTTTCATGTTCCTGGCCATTCTGGGAGAAACCTGTCAAGTCTGCTTACTAGAGATAGAACTGTGGGATCTCAGCACATCAGTGCTGTGTGGCCATGGCTGACCTTGAGCACTTTCCTTTCTTCTTTGCTTCTCCTGTGTGTTGACATCACCTTACACAACCTGAATTGGCATGTTCATACTGTAAAATTGCAACTGAACAATCTGGTCAACTTATAAAATCCTTTGCATTTCCCTCAGGTTTAGGTACTCAGTAGCTGTTCTTGGGTAATCAGGCCTTCTTTGAAAATCCGCCCAGCATCACCAGTGAAATGGATTGATGCTGAATGTGTTTGAAAATCTGACCCTTATGAGAAGGCCCTGGAGTAGAGGCATTCTGTGGTAGGGTGTTGAGGTGGTCCAGACCCAGGTCACAGTGTGAGCACAGCTGTATTCCGTAGTACTGTCTACAGAGCACCTGATTAAGCACTGAGTTTTATAGTTTCTGGTTCAAGCCAATTAAAGGATCCATCCCAAGTACAGTTAGATGTGAGAGATGTCAACAGCTATGGTAGAATACATGTCTGAAAGCAGTGAGACTTTCTGCATAAATGCCACCATTTTAGATCTTAGTCAGTCAACACTGTTGATAGCTAAGGTTGCTCTCCAGGTATTTCTTGCCAAAGGCAGCTGGGCTCATTAATTAATAGCAGGGTTTTACAAATCCTTCAGTCATTGCCTTCTTAGCAGTTCTCTTATCCAGAGAACATCACTTCTGCCTTTTCTGCCCTGAGTCCCTGCCAGGCTTACAGTGGGGTCACCTGGTGGGAACTGATCAAAACGAGTGGAGGCAACCAAAATCTCCCTCCCCATAGATGCAGAAAAATGGTTTGAACATGTTGGGGGTAGGGGTAGTTACTGTCTCAAAGCAGAGTAAAGCTGTACTCTCTTCCCTCACTTGGGAAATCCTGTGGAATATAATCACCATCCAAAAGAGTAAATCCTCCCTAAAGCCCATTCCAAAAGAAGTCAGTCACACTCAGACACTGTAAACACTAACCTCCTTATCCCAACCTTCTCTATGTACCCCCTCCACATCTCTGTCCTCTTCTCTGCTCATGATATCCGGTTTTATCTTTCCTGTTACATCACTCCCACAACACTTTTTTAATCATCTGGCCACTATCACATTACACTTAATAAATGAACAAGATCTAATACAAAAATCCCTCCAAACCAGATGACTTAATACTCTTTTATGCTTAACTCTTTTTTTTTTATTCCACAGATGTGTTGCAAACACTCATGAGTGTTCTGTAGTAGATGAAATGTTTTTAGCAAAGATAGTTGAAAATAGATGTAATTTATATAAGCTATTTAAGTTCATTTCTGTTTGATGAAGTACTGTACATCCTGTCTTCATTGGAAAAAGAGAGAAAATTGCTATTTTTGTGTGCCGAAAAGGACAAACCCCACTAAGTTATGAGCCTAGTTTAACATGTGTGTCTAAGGTTAGGAGATGTTCTTAGGGCAGTCCATGTCAGAGCTGGGACAGGCACCACTAATCATAGCCACAATATTCCCTTTTATCTAAAAGACCCTGTTTTCAGGGGCAAAATGAATCACCTTCAGGAGTGCAAGTTCAGCTCTGTGGGAGCCACAGGCCCCTGACTGAGCCTCTGTTTTGTTCTGCTTTCATGTTTCCTGACACAGCTCTGCCTTCTCGTGTGTGTTTTGTACCTCATGCAAAGTTGAAATTGCTTTTGGTAGTTCTTGGCCCTGCAGAGTTCCCGTGCCCAGGTGGGATTCCCGTCCCTAAAGCCGAACCTTGGCCTTTAATAGATGGATCTGCTATTCCATCCCCCCTGCAGGATCTTGCAGCTGGGCTCTGTGGCCACTTCTGACCTATTTTCTTTCATCATAGAATCATAGAATATGCTGAGTTGGAAGGGACCCATCAGGGTCATCAGAGTCCAACTCCTGGACTTCATGCAGCTTCCCCTCATGAGGATGTTGAAAATCTCAGTGAGGCTCCCCTCAGTCTCCTTCTCTCCAGGCTGAACTGACCAAGTGCCCTCAGCTGCTCCTCACACAACTTCTCCTGCAGACCCTGCACCATCCTCGTGGCCTCCTCTGGACGCTCTCTAACAGCTTGATGTCAGTAGCTTGTGCACCCTCCCAGTGCTTTCTCTCTGTGAACACTCTGCCTTTTAACTTTTCTTTCCACAGGTGCCCCCAGCTGAGCAGGACACCCTGGAGGCACATCTGTGCAGCCCAGTTCAGTGTCAGCCAGCTGTGCCTGATGCGGACAGGGGCCAGGGGAGGTGCTGGGTGCTGTACAGGGGTGTGAGCCCTGTGCTTGGCCTGGGCTGATGTGCCTGCTGCTCCAGTGAGCTGATTCACACAGGTGGCATTAGCAGGCATCTCTCCATCCTCTTTAACTGTTCTCTGTAGATACACCACATCAACAGCTCAGGTGATTCTCAGTGTTAATTCCAACTTGTCAACCCTTACAGTTTCATTCCATAAAGGGTATAAAATGAAACATGACATGATGGAACTTTTGGCCCGAAATAGATACAAAGAGAAGGCCCCAAAACACTAAAACTACCAATGAACCCTATGTGGACATGTTGTGTGGGCTGTGACATATCACCTGTGCTATGGGAAATAAGTCATTAATGAGGAGATGCCTAGGAGAGAGCAATAATAAGGATTTCTGAGCAGGATTTTGATAGAGCTATAATAGGAGATTAAAAAGCCCCCCAATAATCCCCTTTATTTACTCACAAAAACATTATTGCTTTCATTTTTAAGCAAGAGGATTGTCATTTATGTGAAGCTCACAAATATTCACTGTCTTAGGTTTCCCTGGGAGGTCCTTATATTTGTGTGTTATTTGCTAAAATAGACATGAATTTTCAATTCTCAAATTGCAATTTGTTCACCCCAAAACATTCTACAGAATATGTAAGATTTCTAAATTGAAATAGTTATGACCCTTGTGTGACTGTGAAAGATTAAGCTCTGGGCTTTGAACACACCAGAGGCTTAAAAACACTGGTAAGTAGCTATAGCTTTAGGTGATTAAGAGAGAGAGGTTGAACTTTGCATCTGGTGTAGCTGCCATAAAGCTTTCCTGGAAAATGCAAACCAAATTACCCGAGTACTGGAAAATTGCATTTGAAAATAATAACAGTTTCATTTAGTTTTATCATCAAGACTGACAGCTGGAGGAGACTCGGTCTGTTGCTGAACCCCCAAATCAACAAGTTTTTTCTCATGACACACACAGGGGTGGGAGAAACTGCTCATTTAAGAACAGTAAACAGCCACTGCTGCGGATTTCTAATCCTTTCATTAAGTCGTGCTCTCTGATTGCTGGTTACATTCACTTTCTTTTAATTCACTATCTCTTCAATTATAATAATTGAAAACACGTTAGGACCAAGAAAGGGAATGGAAAAAGCTAAGTAGGCAATCACCTTGTAAACATCTTGTGATGGTGATGGCTATTTAACAGGAACGTTCAGTACCAACTGAGGCACAGGCGAGCTTATCCAAGCAAATCAATGCAAGTTAATCTTTCAGTGTCAGCTGGCTGAGTTTTGGACTAGTGATGAATGCCTTGACTGGAAAGATGAAATGCTGGAATGCCAGGCACTGCTCTGACAGCTACAGATGGTGCCAATTACTGCCAGTAGAGCCTGTCCTGCTGTGAGCCCAAGATGTCTGATTTGTGGTCACAGAAAAATGAAAAAGAGGTTTCCCAGCTGGGCCTGTCACCTGTCCTATATTGCTCTGTAGCAAAAATGGTATTTGTGTTCTAAAATCAAATTTCTTTGTATATTTATGCTAATGATCCCACCATGCTAATTGCCAGACATACGCCTTGGAAAGATGCAGTCACTATCACAAAGCAGAATTTTCCTTTTTCTGGTTTAAAATAAATTTCAGAAATTATAGAAAAGTTAGAATAAAATGCAGTGTCGAAATAAAGGGGAAGGAGGTGAAAGGAGGAGGAGTAAGCAATTCAATAGAGCAGGCAGACATTCTGTGCTTAATTTTTCTGCATGCAGTTGAAAGGGATTTACAGGCTGTAAATCAGAACAGGATCTAGCCCAT
The DNA here is from genome assembly GCF_017639235.1 of Corvus kubaryi. Lineage (NCBI taxonomy): Eukaryota > Metazoa > Chordata > Aves > Passeriformes > Corvidae > Corvus > Corvus kubaryi. The sequence goes on along the minus strand of NW_024581134.1, from coordinate 1,111,611 downwards.
GGTCTCCAGTCTTGCCATAGTGAGCTTGAATGTTAATATAAGCCTTTATTTTTCCTTTGTACATTTGAGCCTTTTTGTGTTTGTTTTTCATGTGCCGTCTTATTCCACCCCTACCCAAACTATACAAATTGTCATTTATTGCACTTTCACATTATTTCCTGCCTCTGTGATATTTAAAAGGATTAGTCTAGACATCTGTGGTCTGTAATTGGCTTTTTCCATGAAAGGGGATCAGCTGTAAGAACTTAAGCAACCCAGACTTATTTTACTTGTGATACTTGAAAGCCTTCTGGACAGAGCACCTTTGCTGCAATGATTTAACACCAGGTTTGCTCAGTGTGCAAATGCAGCTTCAGTCAGTCCTTTGCCATTGAATCCACTGTGATTTTATCCACCTGAAAATAGCCCATGTTTTTAATTAAAATATTTATTGAAATAACTGGTTCCAGGTTTGTCTTTCTTTAGCATTGTGCTGTGAAAGGGGACCCTATAGAATACTCTAACTCTGAAATATATTTCCATTCTGCTTTTATTTATATATTAAATTAACAATAGCATGGTAATTATCCTTATTGGAGCATGAAATACAAATCTGCCTCTTTTTCCCCTGTCCTTGGAACTCATCTACCACAGTGTGCCTAATTGTTAAGAGCTCGTAGGTGGGGGTGTTGGGGAGCAGACAGCCTATTTCCATTTTATTAGATTCAACCTTTGCTAACGAAGCTATTTTTCCCTCAACTTCAAACACAAATGTTTAAGCAAATTTTAGAATTCATTTAACAATACTAGTAAATCAGTAGACAAACTGTACTATAAAAATAACTCTTACAGCAGCTGTGGGATGGAGCCGGCCAAAGTACCTTTAGGTCCTGGCTTGAATCAGGGAGTATTTGCTGCTCTCAGATAAGCACTCAATTGCCAGTTGTAATTCCACCATATAACTTGGAAGAACTGGCCCTGTGTGTTCCTGATAGCTGTGAATAATAAATTATAAGCTTTCAAGTGATTGTTTCTTTAAATTTTTAGGAATTAAATCGTGATGATAAAATGAGAGATGGGAAGACACCACAAATTCCCTTAATTTTTGTCATTTTACATTCTGTCAAGCAATGAGGAAGGTGAAAACACCTGGCAAGTCTGGGAAGTCTTTCAGTATGTCCATTAATTGCTGTAGCTTTCACGTGCCTGTTTGTCTGAGTGTGCCATCTTTTATTTTTCACTGGGTTTGCTTTCCCCTGCCTGTAACTGTTAAAATCAAACATACAGGTTTTTCTGCCAAAGGTCTCAGTTTCTGACAGAGCTTCTTCTTTTAGCACATACCAGTGAAGTCACTTGCCATGGTTGCCTTATTCTGTGTAGGTTGCCTGTATTTAAGGACATTATCATTAGTATAAATGCAAAGGAAGTTTGCTGGAAGAACCACATAAAAGCCATTATCTGAGTGGGTAATATCCATAGGCTCATTCTCAGGTACAGCTATGGGGATCATAGATTTGATAGCATAAAATAAAAAGTCTCCCAGGTTCCCCTTTTATCAGCGAAGTGAAGGTGGTGAAGCAGAGATGTGCTGCCTTGGGGGCTTTGTCCTGCAGCCCTCGGTGCCAAAGCTGTGCTGTGGCTGTGGGTGTGTGGCACAGGTGAGCTCAGGGCAGTGCTCACCTGGCTGCTGCCAACCTCTCCTTGCCACCGTGTTTGCTCTGCTCTACCCTGAATTATGTAACAGTTAAGCCCATATATATAGGGTTTGCTGCCAAGGGCCTCAGCTTCTTGTAGATAATATTTTGGTTGTTTCCTGAACCGCTTTTTCATTTCCTGACTGCTGGGAGAAGAAGGCTATAATGAGTGAAAGCCACAGCGGTGCCCTCCCCCCGCCGAGTACAGCATTTTTCAGGGGGCAGATACACTGTTTTGTGTAACATTCAACCTGGGGAGATACTTAACCACTTTGCCTGAGTTCAGCATGTCTAATACTTGGCACAAATCGGTATATTCGTGTTTCATTCAGCTTGGATAACAGCCAGCATAGAGACTCTATTTTCATTTTTGAATTTCACTTGGCAGATCCTTAAAAGTCACTGGAGAACTTTGCCTGGCTAATAAAAAGCAACTTTTTTTATTGAAAACTAATTATTTTTTCAGCTCCATGTGCCAGCTGTTTAAAAACGTTGTGGTCACGTTAGCGCATACTTCAATTACAGAGTTCTAGAAAAATGCAGATCCTATTGTGAAATGTTCCTCACAGCAGCTGATAAGCCACTTATTTTTGGCCACATCCAAGCTGTTAAAATACACAGATAGCTTTTGCGACTATAATTAAGTATCATTTAACACTAAATGCAGAAATACCAGGATAAAACATCTACCTGTTTCGGGTGGGAAATTAAGTTTAAGGCTAGAAGAACCAAGCTTCTGGGTATATGGAAGATGTGGTTAATGCTGAGTGAGGTTTTCAGAAACACTCAGGACTTTCCAAGTCACTGGGAACACCAGGCTCAAGGTGTGTTTGAAATTTCTTTTATCCCTATGCATCCTTAGGCACCTAAATGCTTTTGAAAATCAGGCATGGAAAGACTCCTGGGATGTTGTAATGGGCCCTGCTGGCTCAGGACACAGCGCTTGGCTTGGGAGGAGCTGGGCCAGGAGTGCAGTGCCACAGACCTCAGTGCCACAGACCTTGGCAGTCGTGTCCCTGACATTGTTTCGGTCCCTGAAAGAATAAGGTGGGAAGAAGAGGATCAGCAGGGAGGACAAGTGCTACATGAACCCAAGCAGGAGGTCTGTTCTCCTTTGAAGTGAGCAGTGAGGGGATGGTGGGAGTTGTGTCCCTCCATGCAGCTGCAAATCCCAGCTTTCCTGCATTCACCCTTGCCGTGTGACCTGGCCTCCTCTGTGCAGGAAGTGTTTCTTCCAGCATTCTGTGTCGTATGAGGCTTCATCTTTCATAGTGCCAGCGTTTGCAGAGCATTTGGCCTGCCAGATGCTGCTTCAAATTAAGGATGGTTTTGAGCCAAAATCTGTGGTTCAAACACCTTCAAACTTTGGGAAAGTTTGTATCCCAGTTTTATGGCTTTGCTCTATCCCTGCTTCATTTCAATCTTACCTAGTTACAGTTTTTATATTCTCCTGCAATCAGAAGCTGCAAAGAAATGTAACAGGAACAGAGTGGGTGGATGTTTCATGGGAGAACAGTAAAACTTTGCCTGGCTGGAGGCATGCTCAGTTTCCTTGGTCAATTTATTGGACATATAAAAAGGATTATTCAATGGACAAGAACAGTCCTGCATCCCTACCTTTCTTACACTCTATTTCTGGTCATACCTTTCATATAAAAATAAAGTACTTTTTGCTATTATTTGATTCATTCCTGTAAAAACTAATCTGTTGCATATATATATAACCAGAATTTTTATAAAAGTATATAAACACTAAGGGAAAATGGCAGAACAGATGGCAAGTAATAAAGCCATTTAAAGGTATTTGCTGGACATGCAAATACCAGACATGTATGTTTCTCCTCCATAGCTTTTTAAATTACTCACTGAGCTTGTTTGGATTCCATCTGACATAATTTTTCCTCTCACTGTTTTGAAATAGATTGACAATGTGTTTCACCTATATTCCCACATTTTAAGTGTAAGCATGTAGTAATAGAGTATGTTATCACAGCAAACTGTAGGTACAGTATTTGGTTATATTAATTTATATCTCGTTTGTGTCATTACAGATAACTGTAGCTGTTATAAGCAGCCTGTCCTAGAAATAAACAAAATGGAAATATCAAATCTTTCTAAACATGTGAATTTCAAAACCATTTATTTGACCACAAAATGTATCAGAATAATGCATCTAAAGATGTCTTAAAAACAAAAAAACCCCAAACTAGAGTGGCTGTTTTGATACCGTGTAATTTGACATTTTCTCCCGTGAAGTGGTGAAAACCAAGGAGATGAACCAGTTTAAGGTGAAGAGGGAAGAAACAAAAAATACATTTTAATGAGACATTTACAAATTGTTCAGCACAAAGAGAGGCACATTAGCTAGCACTTTGTCACTGTAAATATTGCACATGTTGTTCGTCTGAGTTTGTCCTGGAGCATTATTAGAGCAAAATACACAAACATACAGCCAAATCTTTTTGTGTTGATATTAATGCCGTTGACTCAATCAGGCTTGAGCAGGGAATCCAGATCTGCCCTACAATCAAATAGTCATTAGAGGCCAAGACTAACTGTTGCAGTGATTAATTCCATGCAGACACCAGTGCTGGTGTGGTAGGTACCACTTGGCTGGTGGTGGGTTTTGCCTCAACACGGACAGCCAACACCAAAATCCAGTGGAGCTGCAACCCACAGTAGGTGATGACTGTGGATTCCCTGTGTGCCTTACCTGTCCCAGGATACTGTAAGCAGGAGGGAAAGCAGCCGGGCATCCAGCAGCCACACTCCCACCTGCACAGCACCAGCACCTCGCACACCCGGACACTGGCTGCTCTTGTCCAAGGCGAGTTTTCCTCTACTGCTTGTCAGATGTCCCAGGCCTGTTACCTTGGGCAGATAGACCCCATGTCCGTGACTCTATTCATTTATTTCACCATCCTTCCACACTTCATTACCAGATATTTTAGTTAAACAGCAGGAGCATAACATATTTTGTTGTTGTTCCTATCACCATCAGGCCCCTTTGCCTATTTCTCTCATGGCTGTACTGGTTCAACAGGATTTGAGCGGTGTTGGAAAATGTACAGGCATAAGCAGGGAACCAGGAGTGAGGATGGAGGATCTGGTGGTTGCTTGCCTGGCTGCATTTGGCGTGACTGAGTACTCTGTAATGTGGTACAGGGAACCTGTGGTCCTTGCTTTGGGGTGAGCTTCCTCGTGAGGTTTCTCAGGGGGTGCCTGTCCATGAAGTCCTGCGGTGGATGTCCTGCAGGCAACATCACCAGCTTCCCCATGGTGGGTGGCAAAGCTCCAGCTGAGTTTCACAGGGGTGAGAAAGGTCATTAAGAGGAAACATAATGTCTTTGTTGTGTTCCTTTTTATCAGACACCCATCGTTTCATGACGGCTACCAAAACCAGCGTACTCCTGGATGTTTCAAGAGCCCTATTTTCCTCCACAGATTTTGCCAGGAAGCAGGGGGTTTTTAATTCATGCTATGTTTAAAAAATGCAGTTGAGCAAAAAGTTATTATTTTCTTAAAACTCAGAATCATTCTTTATAAATTAGAAATGTTTGATTTTTTGGGGCTGCAAGGCATTTTTGGAAAGCTGCCAACTTCTTAATGTATCAGTGTGTATGTATGCACTCACTACCACCAGTGAATGTAATTAATGTTTGAAAATTGTGGCTTTCAGTCTCACAAGCATAAAGAAATGCTTTAATTTGACAGTATGGCTGACAAAATACTAATTTGTTTTGGGACAGACCCTCACCTACTTGCAATGGAGACAAGTGAAAGAGGAAGGAAAGCCTTTCCAGAGTTTACAGCATGAATAAATATCAGATTGGAACCTGTATTCAAAAAAAATCCACATCCATTATAATATGCATTTGTAATATTAGCAATTTCCAGTAGTAAAATTTGCTAAAACACTTATGGTACAATTAACTATTAGGGAAGAAAAATAAAAGTAAGGACAGCCTTTGAGAAACATTTGCTTCTTTTATTTAAGGCATTTTGGTGTGCCCAGGAAATATAAATGTATATTTCATTTGTAGCACAATGAACCAAAGCTGTGTAAGTGCAAACAGAGAAAAATACAAATTTTGTGAGAAAGATATGATGGACTGTTTTTAGGAGGCAAGGTAATTGTAAAAGATCTATCTGGGCTAATGTGACTGCTTTATATTTTTGTCATGCCTTTGTAACACTGAAGATCATTAGGAACTGTCTCCAGGGAAAGGGACCTGTGTCTAAAATCAGTTTGGGCCCATTATCTTCAGTAAGAGACTGTCTGTACCCCAGGCATCCTGAATCGTCTATTTACTGGGGGAGGAAGCACGTTATGTAATGGGTATAAGTACAGTGGGACCCCACATTTCTAGAGCTCATTAATTTGAATGGTTCGGAGAGTTGAACGTCAGTCTCTTGGTACCTCTGCTGTGCCTGCTGCTCCTGCTGCTCTGTGGGGCTTTTGTGTTTCCTGCCCTTGCTTCAGTTATTGTTTCTTCTGTTTTGTCTTCTCCTGAAACACTCATTGACCATGAAAAATCTTCAGTACTCAACTTAAAGGCTGTGTCCTGGCACACGCAGGAGCCATGGGATGAACTTTGGCAACAGCGTCCCCAGGTTTTGCTGTTAATGAGGTTCCTCTGCTGTTGGATGCATTACATGAGGAGAGGCTGGAGCCCAGAGTGGCACATCCCTTCCTGCTATGAGCAGCCAACAAGCTGCTTTAGGTGTTGACTTTGAGGTTACCAACAGCCTAATTTGTTACGTGTTCTCAGGGCCAAGTTTCTTCCTTTGCAGTAAGCTATCCTTAAATACATTATTTTTAAGCTATTCCTCTAAGCACAGTTGTAATGTTAAAATAATGTAATCCACAGATATGCTCTAATGTATTCTGAAGTAAAATATTACTATGAAATGCTAGCAGAAATGTAAAATCCACATTTTTGAGGTATTATTTAAAAATTCATATAGCATCTGAGGCTTTTTCCCCTCCCTCAAAATAGAATTTAGATGTGCAAACAAAACAAGAGCTAGAGGTGACTGTTAAAGGTATGCTTTTCAACTCTCTGTTAGGAATTTTGTGGTTTACAAACAGCTGAAAATGTCTTCTGCTTTTCTTTTGAGTCTGTAAACACTATGAATTAGCAAGTAAAAAACGTAGTGGTCCCCTGTTCACTAATCCAGATCTGTAAGAATTGGCACAGTGTTATAGAATCAACATTTAAAAAACATAAACTTTGACAGACTTCTTTTTTACAATCTGACTATATTGCTTTATGTGCCTCTAAACAGCTTTAATAGCTGTGGAAATAGACCTTTCAATGTCACGATGTCTTTAAATCCTACAGGTTACGTCATCTGGCACGTTTCATGAAGGTGTAGATAACATGAAGCACACGAGCTTTATAATGACTGTACAAATATGTACAAATGATACAACTTGAGATCACACAGAAATTATAGGTATAAGCACTAGCTAGATGTTATCTCTAGTCCAAAAATTACCCTAAATCTGGTCAAATAATTATTCACCAGAAGTACAATAAATAACTCCTGGGTTTATCTGTTACAAAGATCTCTTCTGAGGTCATCTGTGCAGATGTCTGTGCTTTCTCTTGTAATTTGATGACTGTGTCTTCATAGGAAGGTCCAGGGAAGCCTTCAGTGCCCTTCTGACAGGTGCTGAGGAACTGCAGGATTAGTGGAGCTTCAGTAAATTGAAATGTCAGTGATGTTGCTAAATTCATTTGCCCCCTAAATAAAAAGAAATTACCAAGATAAAAAGTATGCCTCTAGATCAGTTTAATGCTGGATTATTCTTTCACACAATGATATTTTTTTCTTTAATTCCTCATCCAGATGATGCTGATACTAGCAAAATGAGAATAAATAGATCTAGGTGTCCACATGCTAGGCAGGCATATCCTCATATGATTTTTATAATTTTAATTAAACTGCTAAAATAGATACGCGTGTTTGACCAGGTCATAGGGTACAGTCCAGCAAGTATCTGGGTTCTGGTTTGTCAGCACCCAAGGTTCTATGTTAAATGCCACCCAGTTTTTGGATTATTAAGCTAGTCTGCTCTAAAAAATGTGTTGTGAAAGACATAGCAGCCCAAAAGGACATTTTGATTTCAGTAGCAGCATGTCTATCAGAAATGTGAAGTCCGATCTTTACAATTCAGTGCTCTGAGCTGATTTCTTTTTCTTCTCAAAGAAACTGAGGCTCAGTAACTTCCATTTCTCTTCCTTAGCTTTCAGTTCAAGTCTAAATAAAACCCAAAACTGATCTCTTTGGACTTATTCCATGCTACTGACCTCATGTCCATCTGCTCACATACCCTCTCTCAGCATGGTCACCTCCCTGTGACAGTTTTCCCTCTTGTGTATGAGCTGGTGCAGTGAAGAGAGGTCATTTTTCCTCTTACCCTACAAGTGGGGAACCTGGTCTATCCACCCCCTTCAACTACAGAACAAGATCATTTCTTCAAACACCATCGTAGTTTTTTTGTTTGCGGCTATTTCTACTTTCCCCCCTTTCTTTCCATAGTGTGTTTGTGAGATTGTGTCTTCTAAATACAATATGAAACAAAATGTGTAGTAATGTTGTAAAGAAAGCTGCTGCTTGAATGAGGTGCTTCCCAAGGAGTAACAATATTTGTTGAGCATATGTTATTTAATTCTAAATAATGGAAACCATTTAGTGTCCTTCAAAATCATCATGAGGGCAGTAGACAGGAATAAAGAAAAAATCAGCAGAGACATAACAGCTGGAGAATTTCTTCCCCTCTCCCTCCATCCCCTGAATAGTAGCTATTGCAGATGTTTCAAAATGGCCGAGGTGCTGTTCAGGAGAAAATCTCCACAGCTTTCTGCACCATGTGAAGCCATGCAACTGGCTCCTGCACCCTGCTGAGCTATTCAGTAGAAAGCTCAGCTGGGTCATGGAGTTCCTGCCAAGGGGCCAGAGGGCAATTCCTGTAGAGAGCATCAAAATCAGGGCAGGAAACTCTACTCCCTGCGCTCCTCTGAGTGTAATGCAAAATGTCCCACAATGGGCAGTTTTGTTTTTATTAGACAGAAATGCTTCTCTGTGCCAGCAGATCATCAGTTAGGTAATTTAGCAGGTATGGTTACACTTCATTTACCAAGCTTATAAAAAAAAAAAAAAAGTTTTGTTCCCTGCCATGGATCAGAGGAAAGGCAATATGCATTATTTTTACTTTAAGAAGCTTTTAAAATATTTAAACTGCAGAGCTGATTGGCAGCTTTCTGCCAGCCAGATACTTGCATGCTTTCCTGCACAGGTATTTGTGAAATCTGGAACGGTTGGACTGTTTTCCTAAGACATACTCCGAGGCTCTGTGGTTGTGTCTAGCTCTATCTGATAGAGAGGGATCAGAAAGTTCTGTAAAATAAACTGAGCCTGGTAGCTGGAGTGATTTATGTCAGGAGTCCCATAAGATTGGTTGGATCTGGTTACCCTCAGTGTCCATACACCAGCTGATTTTGCAAAGCTTAACTTGGTTGCCTGCAATAAGCAATATATTTACAAACCAACTTCATACCTGCTGTCCTCTGTTCAGGAGTCTGACATGTGAATGTAAAGAAGTCATAATACAAATTTGTGAAACCAGCTTTGTATGGGGACCTTTTGGTTCTCCTGCAACTGTGAAGCATCTCCAAGCTATTAATGAAATGCATCATATTTAGCAATGTCTTTTATGTTAGAGGGCAGTACTGAAATAACACATATTTTCACATCCCTAACTGCAGGATCACAAAATACCTCTTCAATTAAGAAATGGTAGAGGAGCTATAATGTAAGAAATATCAGTCTTTAGGAGATAGTGTCAGAAGAAATGGCTGCTTTATTAGCAAAAGTTTGATGATACTACAGCCACTCAAGTAGAATATTCATGTACTTTAGATCTATTCTTAATTAATTCTTGAATACTTGACAGGCTTTTTCATTTAAAATTCTGTTTTCCCTCTTTGAATATCTGTCCTTGTTTGTGCATTGGTACTTGAGTTTCTTACAGCTCAGCCTAACCTTTCTTTCTGAGACTTTTTCTTTTTTTGAATGAATACTTTATATCATCAGACTCTCACACAGAAGTTCCAATGTGGTTTGAAAGTAAAATAAGAAACTGATGTTACTTTACAGCAGAGAACAGCACTTCTGACACAGTGAGTGTCATTGCATCAGCCAGACTAGAGTCCAGGTTATTTTCATATTATGAAAAAATTGTTAAGCCTGGACAACTGAGATTATGCTACCAAGTCAGTTTTACGATAGTCTGAGGATACTGTTTGCAAATGATGGTGGAAGAGCCAGTTTAGGTAAGATGAAAAATGGACCTAATGCAACCCTTTTTTGATGGCTGAAGAAATTAAAGTTCTTTTTGCTTAATTTTCCTAAGGGATAGATGAGGTGCTGTCAGACCCTCTGGAAAGCCTCACAGACTGGAGCAGTTGTGTGGTGTCTTTGGTAGCGCACATTTGGTGTTAGCCAGGGGTACTGCACGGGCCCTGTCTGCCCAGCATGAGTGCGGGGTGCTGGGCTGTTCTGCTGTGCGAGGACTGTGGGCCACAAACCCAGCCCTTGGCATTCCCACAGCTTGTGGAACAACTTGTTCTGGTTGGAAAAAAAAATGTATTTTGAACAAAGAAAGGACCTCCATTCAAAAATAATGGAAAACCCAGGCTGGATGTTTTTCCTAAACACCATTTCTTTTCTGTCTTGTGTCTCTGTTCAGGTGTGCATACATGGATCCCTTGTGTTCCTTGGGCAAGGTGTCCTTCACTGTAGATTCAGGGATCCCAACACAAAATGAGGGCGGCTGGGGATGGGGCATTTGCATTGCTGAGCTCCACCCCCTAATTTAGAGGCTAAATTAGGGAGAGTCTCCTTTGCTCCCATGGATCAGTATCAACAGAGATAGGCATCTCTACAGTGTGAACTGGAGCAGTTAATTCAACTCCTTATCCAAATTCTTCCCAGGAGGGGCCTCTCTCTTCCTACAACTCTCTAGGGAAGGTGGGGAGGCTCAGTCACATCCCAGCTTCATTCCTAAACCAGCAAACCTTTGGTAACGTGGCCCCAGGGTAAGCTCTTCGTGATCATTTAGAACAGAATTAGTTGACTTGGAACCCTAAAAGGTGACAGTTTGATTTCCTGATTTGTTCTTCCAAAGACAGGGAAATTTCCCTAATACTTCTTACTGAGTCTCCCAGCTTGTTGTTTATGGCTTTTGCTGTCATTTTCATTAACAGCAAATTGTTCAATATGATGCTAAACTGAGCTATATTAGATCAGCTAGAAATCTTTGTAGGCTCTCAAAGCATGGGCATTACATATTCAAAACAGGACCTAATGTTTCAGAGATTCATATTCTACTATAATTATATGGTTCAATGCAAGTGATTATATCTCTTCTTCAGTATCGGACTGAAAAGTTTTGGTTTGCTGGCTTCCTCATAATTTACTGCTGAGGCATAATAGGCCAGTCTTGCGGAAAAAAAGATGATAAATGACGCTGGCAAGGATTCATAGATTTATTAAATTTCTATCAAACAGTGCAACAAAAAAAATCTGCTTAAGTTAGAAATGGGCTCAAATTTTTTAATCAAAATTCATGAGTCCTGATGCTTGGTTCAGTAGGTCCAAGGAAGGCTTGAATTGAGGACTGATTAAAGAAAATAAAAGGCTTATTTGAAGTAATTTTTCAATGACGGCTTTTAATTGGATGTTAAATCAAATTCTTATCTGCTTTTCTGCAGATAGCACATTATATAAAATACAGTTAGTGGCACTACCACTGTAACTGATACACTGAATAACAATTGACTTCTTACTTTACACCAAGAGGATAGAAGGACTGCTGTTGTCAACCTGTCAGAAATTAACTATGTAAATTAATGCTTAAGTATATGAATATGAATATGATTTACAAGAGGCTCTGAGTGCTGTCAGTAAAAGTACTGATTTCTTTCCCCTCCAAGGTTAACAATTACTCGCTGACCTTTACAAATTTAGGCTATATTTTTTCTTTTATAACTGATATGATGTTCCAGAGATCTCAATAATGCTGAAATAATCTGAAGTAATCTGTCATGTACCAAAAGAAGTATCGTACTAATACCTATTATATTTCATGTGTATAAGGCAATACATTGCTGAAGATAATAGACTTATTATTTAGTTTGATGGTTACAGTAACTGTGAAATTTGTTGCTTGCTTTCTTTTCAGACTGAGTGGTAGGGTAGCACTCTTTATTATGGGGATGTATTCCTAATACTGTCAATTAATTCTGTAATGTTTTACTGCTGCGAGTAACATCTGATTTCTTGGGCTTAGGAAAAAAATCCCTCTATCTCACCTAGATCAACCAGGACCCATAAAGAGAAGTAGAATATGCTGTAGAATTTATGCAGTCCAGAGTGTGCAAGAAAGAGGAAAACCAGAAAGGATTAAGCCTCAATGTTACACTTAGTTTTTCTTCAGTAGAAGTGCATATGTGTGGGTTTTCTCTGCTGGAGTTTGCATCGTGCTCAGTATAATCACTGTGCTGAACATTATGATTATTTGTACCACTGGAATTCACATCTCGTTCTTATGTATTCCCCTGCCTGTTCCTCCACAGAAGTGTTCCCACAGGAAATGAAACTCCATATTAGGAGATCCTCCATAAGATTTTGTTTTAAATTCAGAGAAACTGTCCTGCAAAACCAGATCCAAAGCTTCTCTGAACAATTAAACTTTACTATGTATAACAGCATTTTTCCACAAAGAGGCAGTATCGAACACAAGGCAGTGTATCTGAATTACAGGATTCCCAGACCCAGCATGGAAAACTAGTCTCTCCTCATGGTTTCCATGTGGTTTCTCATGTTCCCCCCATCTCAGATATCCAGCACACTGGGATCCCAAACCTCTGTGCTTGGAACAAGAGTACTAGGAAAGGAAAGCACACTGTAAAATTGCTGCATGCTAAAATGAGGTTAAGCGATTGCAACTTCTCCCAGTGCCTCGTAAAATGGACCCCCTGAGTGGAGACAAACCATCTTCAAAAGATTCTGAAATTTGGTTCGGATAATCGTCAAGAAATTCAGCTTTTTCAAAGCTTTGAAGTCCCTTATTAGTCATGCCCCAGAGCACATGGAGCTTCAGTGGCTTGTGGGCTCCTATAGGTACTTCACACATTGCGGGTGGAACAGATCTCCCGCCTGGCCTGGCAATAATGGGAGAGCCACCGTGCCCTGGGCAGGTCCGGGTGGCTCTGACAGTGCTGGGCGTGAGAGAAGAACCCAGCTTGTTTCCATCAGGGATGACCATGGATGGCTCTCCCTGCTCCCTGTCAGCACCAGCCCCTCTCGTGTCAGCCCACAAGGGATGGCTCAGAGGAGCAGGTGGGAAGGTCCTCCCTGAGCGGGGACACTGCTCCCGTTTGGGAGTCCCTGATTTCATTACTGCCTCAACCACCTGGCTCAATCCTCAGTGCTGGGCTGAATCTGGGCTTCACTGCTCCTGAGAGAGAGGTTTGTCATGAGACTAGCTTGCATTTGATTTTAAATGTTCTCCTCACATGTCTTCCTGTATCATGAAAATGCCATTTAATGTTTGCGTTCACTAACTGGGAAGTGTGAACTTTATTTTTGAGACAAATTCTTAGCATTTTACTACTTCCAAGGTTTCTGCATTACAGTGCATGATAGGGATGCCCTATTTTGTTATGTGTAGATGAAATTTGGGCTCCCTGTAGCACTTCTGGCAGGTTTCCTATGTTCTGCTTTAAGTTCCAGGCTGTTTCTCAACTGGTGCAAATTAAGCTGTGCCGGCTTAAACTGCACAGAACTCTGACACCTTAGCGGAAGCAGGCCTGAGTTTGCATAATTGGAAGGGGGCCTTGGTCATTGTCCCTGTAAAATAACATAAATATATGGATATGTGAGTCAAGTTACTTGTGGGAGGTAAATGAATATCAGAGAAGACCCTTTCAAGGTACAAAGGTGGATGCAATTTTTCACTTAATCTTTATGGTAACAAAATTCATCTTCTGGCCAAATCTGTATTATTTTGTAAATACCCCAATAAATACTGGCAGCAGTTCATGGGGATTTTTTCTTCTAACAGCCTGGAAGACAAATAGTATGTTGCTCAACCAGATATGGTTCTAATTATAGCGTTTGCATTATACTGTTTTAATTGTCCTCTTAAATGCAGTTTTTGACATCCTGCCAAGAACTTCTCAATGATTTCTTCATTGAATAGAGGACTTTTAGTCATCCACTACATTTCTTAAGGCCATAATTTTCAACAGCATTAAAACCCACTTTTTCTTCCTTGCCTTGTGCTGCAGTTAATATCATTCATCTCAAGAACAATTGTCCTGTCACACGTTTACCTGGGAAGCACAGTCTCCTTTTTTCTATTAATCCACAAAAGGTAGTTCAGGGAATGGGTAGCTCTGCCATCTTGTTTGGCTTACATCAGGGAGGTGGTGGAGAGTTAGCTTTTTGCTCCTGGGATAATAAGGATTTAATAAATAGGAAAATGATGGAATTCATTCATTTCCACAGTTTTCATACTATGCATTTTTAATTATATTTCTTTGTATGCAGAACTTATGGAAAATATTGTTTACTTCTGTTTTATTTTAAAAAGCTGCTTTAGGGTGGCAGTATTTTAAATTCTCCAGGAAAAACTGTGAGTAGAAACTATTTCACTTGTTGTTTTAGCTCTGTGGTTGCTTTGTAGTCCATGCTTTTCGCACAGAAAATTACACACTATGGGGTAAGTTTTAAGTGTGGTTATAAATTGCCAGAGTAAACTGCTACTGCAAATAATAAGCATGAATTTAAGAGGTAACTCAGTAGTTCAGAGCAGGGGGCAAGGCTGTAGAATTAGGAAGAGGCATTTAAGGTCATTCAGAAGCAATCAACCTTTGTCAGTCCCAGATACTTTTGTTGTGTGTTTTTCTTTCCCCTCAAAATATATTTGGGAAGTAGGGGCAGCATGTCAGTGTTCTTCCCATTACATTTGCATCAGTCCAGAGGTTCTCCCCTGAACAGAAGTGGCTGCTGAGTTATGGCTTTACAGAGAGCACCACAGAACACTAGATTTTATCTTTTCATACAAATTGACTAATGCATTTGCTGAAGTTTCAATTATTATTAATCTGTTTATGTCCTCAAAGCCCAAACATTTGCAAGATGAAAAAATGTGTGTTAGCCCCCTCTCCAATCAAACACTTGACATAAAAGCTTAACTTGGACTATTCAAGCAGTTGAATTGAAGTGAACTATGTTTTTGTTAGACGTCTACAGGTACTTGCCAAATCAAGGTCCTAATGTAGAATCCACATTTGTTGGAAAGAGCACTCAAGCTTGTGTTTAAATGCCTTCCTAAATCAAGACCTTGTTTCCAAATAATGTATTTTCTAACAGATAAGCCCCAACAAATTCTAATGGCCATTCTGATCAGGCAAGAGCTCAGCTAATCAGGTCTGCAGTAGAAGGTAGCAAGTATCCTGAAGGAGCTCCCACTGCTCATTTTTTAATGATGTTTATAATGATTCAGAGATATTTCAGTGTAAAAATGTACATTATAAAGTTATGGTAGACATTTTTACTAATGTGTTCCTTTTAATCACCACTTCAATCACTTTATTGCATGCTCTCCAGGAAAGCACATGCAGCCAATATTCATCTGCAGATGGATACAGTCCAGCCCATTTCAATAAAAGTCATTCATTTATTTAGGAGTATTTGGGCTTTTAGGTAAAACCTTACAATCCAAATCCTTTCTGTCTCCACAGTATGCAGAATATTTTTCTGGTAGCAATAAATATCTGATGTTTTTAAAATATTAACTAGACCAAAATTAGTAGGTAAATTTGGCTATTACAAACTGTTGCTGCAGGGCCTCTTACTGTCTGTTGTTGTTTGATAACAGAAGTACTGCTGCAGTGATATTGTAAAGTGTTTGCACACACACACATCTCCAGCTGGATTATTGCAGCAATGAACAATTAATTGGAGTTTGATCACTGAAATTCATTAATTGTAGCCTAATTTGCCACTAGTGAAAGCTGACAGAAATCTGTGAGATCAGCATAGTTCTGGCATTTTATGCCAACAGTGGATTTGACCCATTATCTTTTCTTGTTAAAGCTTTATTTCTTTTGAAGTAGTTGTATCCTTTGTCCGTAGTTAATTATGATATTAAATTGCAGAGGAATGTTTCCATTTTCTCCAACTGCCTAATCTGAGCCTTTGGTCTGACACATCAGATTAGTTGAGATTTAAACCAATGACCTCCTGGCTCTGGATAATGTCATGTTGGTTCCTATACAAAATAACAGCGCTGTCCCTGTTCAGGTTACACTAAATCACAAGCTGATGAGAGGTGACGGGTTCTGCAGCAACTCTGAATCACATGTTGTTTGATTTCTGCTTCTCTGGGCCAAATTCCTCCAGATAAAAGGTACAGAAGGTCACCCCCTGTCCAGAAACACTGTGCTGAGATCACAGCAATATTACAGCAGTATATTCTTGTTTTGGCAAGTAAAGCAGCAACATTCTTATAAATGAAAACAACTGAAAAACTGTATACCAGCACCAAGCCAAACAATATTTTGTGTGCATCCTTTCTTTAATTTATAAATGAAATAGTACGAAGTGGTGAGATGTTTCATAAAAACACTCTTAGGCTTAGTTTTTCTCTATGCCATAGAATAGCCAGAAGATGCTGTAAATATATTCAGAAGACAATAGCCAGTCAGAAGTACTTACATGCCAATTTGCAGCTGTGACATGCTCAGAAGTCAGCCTCTAAGACAGCAGTTGGCACAGATCAAGTGGGAAGTCTAAATGTCAGTGAGTGGTAAGTGTCTAAATCTCGATCTCTCAAGTTTTTAGACTGTTTATCTGAGTGGTTGCCCCTTGAAGTGGACAGAAATGTCAGGAGAAAACTGTTCAAAGAGATGTTGCACCACTGAGCTGTTGCATAACAGCATTGTTGAGTCTTGGCTGTGACTATAAAATTGCCATAAGTATTTTTAAAAGTGTTTTTTTACTATTCAACAAAAATTAAATTTTTTAGCTTTCTAATGAATCCTAGAAATTGTATGTTTTTAAAATTATATGCAATCATCTGTTCTTTGTGAGTCGTACAGCAGAGAGGTGTGCACAGGTCTTCATGTGGAGAGGGAAGGGAAATGAGTTCTGGGAGGAGACAGCAGCTTGGAGGATGAGCTACAGACAGACTTTGCATGGAAAGCCAAACCTTCTGCAACTGCAGAGCAGGACCTGCTACAACACGTGCATGCTTCAGTGAAGCCTTCAAAGCCTTCAAGTCTTGCTAGTAAAACTTGTTAAGAAAGGAGAGGTTCATGTCGGTGGTTGTGTGCTAGGTATCAAGGCTTTGATTCCGTGGGGCAGTATCACCCAAATGTCAGTGAAGCTGTTGGATACTGTTAAGGTTGCTCTCAGTTTTGTGAAAGCAGTGGGGTAAAAGACTGTTTACCAGCCCTATAAGGAGTAGCACTGGAATTTGAACAGTTTATGTCAGAAACCTTTCTGAGCTGTGCCTAGAGACCTGACTCTGCAGCCAGCTAGCCCTCACTTGTGATGGTTTTGGTGGAAACCCATGTCATTCTAGGATGCGAATGCAAGCAAGGTTAGACACAGTGGGCTTTGGAATATTTGAATCACCTCTTTGCCAGAACATACTCTGTTGCTGCCTCCAGAAGAGCTTTGTCAGAAGACATGGCCACTGGGTCACATCCCTTTTTCCTCAAACCCAGGACTAGTCTGTGGTTTTGAAGTATTCCCTTAGTGCAGGCCTCACAAAACTCAGTATTTAAATAGTTTTAGGTGCTTGTAAGGGTGAGACTTCGCTCCAAGTCTGGACTAATCCAGCAGAATTACCCACTCACTATTTCTGTTACCTTCTTACTGGGACATCCACACAGCATGGATGTGCTCAATGATAGAAATCTCTCTAGACTATTCCTAAAACCTTGACTTCAGACAGGAAAGTATCAAGGAGATCTGTTCCATGTTAGTCAGAGATAGAATGATTTTTCTGTCCTTGATAAATCTCCTATTCTGCCTACGAGGTACTATTCAGTATTTTTGGTGTGCTCAGGTTCAAAGCCCATAAAGGTCATGTTTCATTAGGAGTACAGAGAGCAATTAGGGCAACAAGTTTTATTTCATTTGATAAAAGTTCACATACTTTAATAGTCAAGTAATAATTACAGTAATTCATGCATTAGTCATCTAAAATATTAATTCATTTGGCACAGTCCTAGCGTACACTGTCATAACAGTGCCTGACAGGACTAGCTGAAATCCTGTAGTTACCTTTTTAAATACCAAAGAATTTCTTCATTGTTGTGATAAAATACAGATGCGCCCTCAAATGAAACTTGCATGGTGAGCAGAAATAGAATATATAATTAGAACAAAGAGGGCTTAAATCAAATTAATCTTTATCTGACAGGAACATTTACATTTACATCACTGAGTGCAAAGTCATAGCCAAAATTGAAATTAGAAACAGATAATTATGATAAGAGAGGACACTTACACTGACTTTTCTCATGCATAATTGGAAAGCACACAAAATGCACTGCTTGTTATAATTAGAATTAGTGTTAAAAATACACCACTTTTGATGAATGCTGGTTTGTTGCAATAAAAAGTCGCTTAAATACTTGTCTGGTAGAAGCACAAGTTGATTCTGATTAGAAGACCATAAAGAGGGCAGATGGTTTACTATATTTTCAAAAACAATAGTAATAGAACAGACTTGGCGACACTAATTCTAGTGTGTTGTAGATCTTTGAATGTGCAGGTTTTTTGATGCAGGGCCTAAGTCCTGCTCCCTATGTCCCAGGGAAGAAGTATGTTGCTGCAAGAAAAAAAAAAAAAAACAACAACCAAAAAAACCCAAAAAACCAAAAGCAAACTAGCTTGAAGCCATGGAGGGTGTCAGTATCAGAACAAAAATCAACACTGAAAATTGTAATTCACCGGTGTTCAACTATACCCTTGCTCTGCAGATCACTCATCCTTTTAGGAATGGTTGAAAATTGGAAGGCTGGGTTCTCAGGTGCTGTAAATCCAATATGACTCGCTTGACATTCTCAAATGTGACTAATTTAACAGGCAGCTGAGGATCAGAGCCTGTGTATATATAATACTATGGATAGACTCACATTTATGGTGTTTGGAAACAGCACTATAATTGCCCCCAGCTGTAAAAAAAAAATCCAGATGTTTAAATTTTTACATTTCAAAAGAAGTATAGCTGGAGCTCTAATGATGTTTGTCTGCTTAACACCTCCCTGGCACAAGGGAAGCTGTTTCCATGACATTAAGGATGATGGGAAGAGCTGGGATGTGAAGTTCAGCCTTTGGGTGGATTCTCTCAGGCTGTGAGCAGTTCCTCCTTTGGCTTTCACTTGCAACTTTTATTAATGAAACAGATCCAGAGGGTCTCTGGGAATTCACCACCACAATAGTTTAGCATGCTGTCAGAAAGTAGCTTGTCAGATGGCTCTATTGTACTGGGATGTGATTTTTAGTAACATGTAGGATTAGGGAAGCGATTCATGTATTGAGCACTGTTGAAAAGAAGGGTAATTTGAGGTAGCAGAAAGGATTTTCAATGCCAAAACAATAATGATAATTCATCCTGTGGTAAGGAATTGTTATGACACGTTTTCTATTATTAATTTGGTTAGAGGGTCTAGGTTAAATGACTACAGTCGATTAAAAGATATATAGATAGAAAAGCTTTATGTATTTATTACCTGCTTAAAGAAAAGGGAATTTATCTGAGCAAATTACAACATGGAAGAGTGCACAACTGTGATTTAATGAGCTGCCTTTACATGAACATCTGGAATTACTATTATTATAATGATTATTATTTTACATAAAAACAAAATAGTGACAAATATAAATGAGAAGGGAGTTTTTTTATGTTAGCTGTAACAAAAATAACCAGTGTGGCTAAAACAAATATAAACTGTAGCATTTCTATGGGCCCTCTGCTGCCATAACTGCTGTAAATTAGTGCTTTTTCTCCTGGGGAGTGTCCTACTTAAATGAGGGAGTGCAAAGACGCTTGGTGCAGAGTTTGTACAATGTAGTCCCTAAATGATAAATATGAGCTGTGGTAATTTTTGAAGAACACTTTGCTAAAGGAAATAATCTAGCAACTAGGAATTTCATTCAGCTGATGCCATAGGATGGTTTGTTGGAGATCAACTCAAAGTATACACAGTGGTATTAGCTCTCTGAGTCTGGCTTTTGTCAGGCACAGTGAAGCATAGTCCGGGCACTGCTCATCTGTGTAAAACCAAAATTTATTCTTGCATATATACTATTTGTCCAAAGCCTAAAAATGGCCACATGTAAATTTATATAGCTGCATGAAGAAGGGCTGTTCTTTCGATTAATTCTCATTTCCCTACATTTTTTTCCAAATACAGAACTTCACTGTAGCTATAAAACTTGAGTTAAGTCTATGCCTAGGTAGACTTGCTTGTGAAACTAATCAGTTAATTTTCAGTGTGTTTTATTGTTACATTGAATAGAGATTTAGAGTGATTGTGAAGTCTTTAGTGTAGAACAGTACAGTAGAGACAATAGGATCATTCTGATGAAACAGTCATCTTGCAGCTTTCTAAAGTGTGAGCCTGGTTACAGATGAGACCCAAAATGCAGATGTCCTTAGGCCAGCAAGAGTTCATTGATCAGAATGGTCTATTAAATGCCTAGTTTTCTTTAAAGCACAACCCTTATTTGTTGACTCTTGAAATTAACCTTGCCTCAAACACATATTTTAAGATACTCTATAAAGAGCTGAGGAAGATAAGACAAATTTAAATGACACACAACTAGAGCAAGCATGAATGTTAAACCAAAGCATTCTTCTTTTTCTCTCTCACTGGCTTTGCCCTGTGCAATAAACTATTGTGAACACATTTCTTTTTAGTTGGAAAACAAGACAAACATCCACTAGGTTAATTTAATACCTAATTAAAATCCCTTAAGGATAAATTATATGAATCTTTGTTACAGTATTTCACAAATCAAATTAGGGACTCAGCATTAATAGATTTTGATTGACACATCTGATATTAAACACCAGTGTCTCTATGGACATTAGCTCTTCCTCATTAAGCAAATTATAAAATTTCACTTCTTGATCAGAAAAAGAGTCTGTTTTGTCTTTTTTGAATGGAAGCAAGGGCAGATCTTTAGCTGATATAAATCAGCCCATCTCTATTGAAGCTGACTTGAGGCAGAGGTAAACTGGAGAACTTGACAGCAACTCTTTTGAAGGAATTCATTGAACAGGAGAAAAGTACGAGGGATTGCCACTGTAACACATGTCCCTGCTTGGGCAGGACATGGACTCCATTTGGTAGAGGATGGTGAGGAACCATCCAGCAATTGAGCACTCTTGTGGTATGGATGGAAAGCTTTGTGCTCCAAATCTCTTGAATTCAACTCAGAGGCTTGAACCTCTTTGTTGAGCATGTTGGAACTGCTCTTCTCTGTGCAGGATAATTAAAGGTCAGCTGGGGCTGGAAATTTGAAATTAGTTGCCCAACTTGTAAGAGACTATTTTGGCATCATGACTGGTCTGGTGTGAATGTGAAGGAGAAACTTTCTTGGCTTTGTTCTGTGAAACTTGAATATGTTTGATTCTTAACTTCTGTAGAAAGGCACTTCAACAACACTTTGAGAAAAAAAAAGAAAAGCAGAAGAATTAATAGCAATCAGGGCTCCTTTCAGAAAAGTGAATCTTGTTTAGATGCTACCTACTGGTTTGTGGAACTAAAGCCTGAAAGCCATGAATCTATTAAGGAGAAAAGATGACATAGGTAGGGAGAGAATCAATACCTAATTTCTTCTCTGGAATTGCTTAAGAAAAAGAAGGAACAAAGAGAATAGTGTTGCTATCATCATAACCATTTGAAGTGTGTTTTTCTTAAAAGCCATGTATGCAGATACAGATATGCATAGGGAAACAAACAATAGATACTGGATTTGTTAAGCCTTTGTTTGTTGGACTTCTGAGTTACACAAATTGTTTCCTTGAAGAAAATTATTTTTGTTTTGATTTAGTGTTTGCCCAACAGTCTCACCTCTGTGATGATTATGAAGGTGACTTACTCCCTTAGGAATAATGTCTTATATGACACCTGATGTGTCTTACAAATTAAGGTAGATAAGTGAGCAATTTATCTCTGCAGATATCTCTGCAGAATCATTTCACTTTACTGACCAATGCTTTAAACTTCTCCTGCACTGGGTGGGAGGCTTCTCAATTTCTTTTGCTGTGAGCAACATACCGGTTAACCCAAAACAAATTTATATGATAGATGAGACTAATTCTCCAAAAAGGAGCTCGGCCTCACACCTGCTGCAGACAGGTTTGTGGCCAACCTTCCTTGACAGAGCTGGTATGAATTCAGATTCAGCAAAGAGACTGGAACATCTCTGTGCCTCCTTTAATGACTGTTATTTTTAGAACAGTTAAAAGCCTGCTATGCAGCGTGAAGGATATAAAGGAATATGGAGTATGTTAGATAAGAATAAAAATATAATAACTCTGAAGGAGACAGAGGTGGGTCTTTGTCTGTTACCCATAAAACTGCCTAGTCCAGAAAGTATCTGTATATAGATGTTTTTTTCTCAAAGTGTATGCTCTTTCTCTGATGGATACCTTAATCAAATCATATTTTTAATAATGTAAATATATTTAAAGATTAAATGCTTTGGCCCTGGGTCTTTACCTAAATATGTGGATTTTACACCATTAACTCTGGTGACTTAGTGTGGGTTTCTCATGATTTATTCCTGTGTTGCACAGGTTTTTTTCTGTGCCCCCTTCAGGGGTGAGACCCTTCACAGTGGTCATCGGGCTTAACTCTGTTGAAGTGACTGCAGTTAGAACCATGGACACAGCAGCAGCTCCATAAATCAGAAATGCATCTGCTTCCCACACTGGGACAGTCTTCAGCACTGAGGTGAAACTGTTTACAAGGCATCAGTGTTTCTGCCTCAGTTCTGTACACCTGTATGAAGGCAATACTTCTCTTTAAAAATTTGCAAGTTTAATTACAGACTCAGTCCTACTGGGATTGCCAGGAAAGAGCTCTGGTGACTTCCATGTAATTACTTCTGAGTAGACCTCTGGTGCAAGTGAAAGCAGAATCAAGCCCAGTGTAACCTAAAAGGTTATCTGGAGTGATCCCTAAGGAGCCAAAAAGGAGAGGCATTCTGAGAAACCTCTGTGATACCTGTGTGTTTTAGCATGTGACATAAAGCAGATTTTTTTCAACCCATTTGTTGCAGTGAGTACAAATGAGGCAAAATATAATCTAAACTGGTTCAATGAGGTCCTTCAAGTATTAGAGGTGCTTACTGAAAATGAAGTGGTTTAAATCAATCAAGAGGAGCATCACTCACAAGTTAGTCACAGATAACGAAAGTTGCATGCTAATTTTCTGTTTAATAACTTCAAGCTAATGTTAGAAAATGTCACAAAAAAAGAACTTCAGAACATTTACAAGATTTTTATTTGTCTGTATAGACAGCTGGGTCAGATCTTGATCATCCAATGCAGATTTACCCTACTAAGCATCAGGTACTTTGTGTAAGATGACAGACTAATGACATTATAAAAGGACCAGTAAAACAGCAGGGTAATGATACTCTTCTTGGATTTTCTTTCTTATTTTGTGTCATATTTCCTATTTAACTGTTCATATGTGGTGTGTTCTTCTGCATAATTTTGAGGAGACATTTGTGTGTGTCCTTTGCATACGTGTGTCGAGTAACATGTGTGTGGATGGTAAGAAGACAGTAACATGGCAGGAATGAAAAGGATAGATTTCATGTTTATTTGAAAAGGACACCTGCAGAATTCATGCTAGATTGGCCATTGCCATGAGCCTGTTGGCCCTACAAATGTGTTTTTTGACCCATAATAGGTTACAGCTTGATTTAATAGGTCACATTTCACTGCCTTTATGGACACCTTTACATCTTCTTTTCAGGGTAATTATCTTTACACACATCTGATGTGCCACTGTAATTGACTCCTGCTTTTGTATGGCTATAGGTTAATGAACCAAACTGATAATTTCTTTAAAGAGAATAAATCACTTGTGTATTGTTTTTGAAGTGATAGTGAACCTGTATGTTTAGAGGGCTGCTTTTGATTTAGCAAGAACACTCTGCAGAGAGGCAGCCACCATCTGGGGCTCTCTGCTGCACAGTGCACAATGCACAGAAGTGTGCTGGAATGGTATCCCTGTCTCCAGCAGGCTAGATCCTGCAGGGATAATACCCCTTAGAGCTCATCTGAAGTAAGTAAAATGATGGCAGTCCACATCCACATGGATGCTGATCTGAAGACTGGCTGGGAAAAAGACCCTCTAAAAACCAGGAATTCATTTAAAAAAAAAGATCACAGCACTCCTAACAAGCCCCAAATACATGCCTTTTATTCCAAAGCCAACATTTTTCCTCAAAATATGCACCAATGTGAGTTCATTCATTTTTCAGTTCCTCATGTAGTAAAGTGTGCAGTTTGCCGTTTCGACACTGGTTTGTTTTCATACAATTTGAAAGGAGTCTTTGATTAACAGCAATCATTAGGCATGGTTTCATAGCAGTTTTAAAAATCTGTTTGAACAGTGGAAGCACCCGAGCAGGAAATGCCAAGTTTGCAGGTGCCTTTAGCACTTTTCAGAATTTTAATGGACACTGCACAAGTCATGACACTTTTTTTTTTTTTTGCTAAGCCCTGTACAGAATCCAGAAAATCCTATTTGTTTTCTTATAAGAGAAGAAGGTGGTATTTATGGAGGGAGGGAAGCATGCTCTGATATGAAATATTCCTTTTCTCTGAGAATGTCCTTGTATGTTAATTTTTTAACTTGTAAAACTTCCCTGTGGGGTTTTACTTGTACATTACTGCTCTTCCTCTCTGGCTTAAGGATCAGTTTTGCATCAAGCATTGGCTACAACCTGTGCACGACGTGTTAAGAAGCCAGTTAAAATCTGCATTAAAGTCCAGATGGACTGCAGATTTTCTGCATATTTGTTCATGTTTACTAAAACAGCACCTCTGTTTCTGCCTAAAGTATTTTGGGGTTTTTGAGGAGCTGAAGACAGGGACTAGGAGTCTAGAACATGCTTTTACAGATGTTGCTCACATGAATGGGCCTGTTAACTTGAGACTACCAGTTTGAGAAAAGACAACTTGTAAGCAAGGTCCATGCTGAGGGCCCTAATTAGTGAATGTGTGAATGCAGAGCATGTGTTCCAGAAGCCCATTCTCGTTATTATTCAGGACATGTTGGCCTGTCTTAATAAAGATGTCACTTCCACTTTACTATCCCTAATTTACTTTATTAATGATTAAGAAATATTTGATAGATTAATGGTACATAGAGTGCCGGAGCTTGTCTGGCCTTTTGATCAGAAAGAAGATGCAAAAGGGTCATAAACCTCTGGGTCTACCCAGCAGAGAACAGGTGCATTAAGTGGGGATGCAGCAATGTTGTCTGGCTTTATTTGGTACTTTAGTAGCCATTGGTAGTGAGGGGCAGCTGAGAGTTTTGGGGATGGAAGTGGATGGAGTCACAAATGGTTTATCTCCCGTCTGCTCACTGGTGCATAGCTGAAAACGTGGACACCGGTGTGTTCAGTCTGCTAAACATGCACTTCTCAAACCATGCTCATGGCTGAGTCACCAAATTCCACCACTGGCTGGTAGGAGTGGGGATTATGCATTTGAGGGAGGGGTGTTTCTGTGGTTTTCCCACCCGGCACCTCTTGACCAATTTTCACCAAACTTGGAATAGATGGCAGCACTCTCAGGATGGAAAGTTTTGTGAAGAGCAGCAGTCAGCAAGGAAAGAGAGAGCCCAGCGAGGCTGTGGTGGAGAAAAGGGACATGGTATGAGCCCAGCTCTCATAATTTGTTAGAGAGCCCAGTCACAGAGAAGGGGACAGGCAGATGCACACTCAGACCTGTGGGAAATCCACCTTCCTCACACTGGTCAAAGACTGGTGGCTGCAAGCTTTGAATAACTTCTTCATCTTAGTTTTTGTACTGTGGGACACCTTGGCATACTTAGGAAGGGTGTACTGTAAAACTTTGGTACATGGTATTTTGGAAATTAGGACTTGGAAAATATCCTCCATAAAAGGCATCCAGATGCAAATCCAGGTACTTTCTGCAGCCCTCCATCACACCCTGCTCCCTGCTGCACTTCATCTCTGAGCAGGCACAGCAGCAAGCCAGCAACTTCTTGTACAGGAGCAGACCTGCTGAGTTCAAAGGAGCTGGGCATATATATGTAAATGTTTGCAGGATCAGGATCCTACGTATTGCATGGAATTTGGCCTGGCTTTCTGCTTTCCTCTAGGATTTGACCTATTGTTTTTAAACACCACTGTAATTGATGCATTTTAATATTGCTGTGATGTTATCCTGAAAGGCAACTGGGAATTAGCATACTGTATTTCATTATTTCATGACTTTTTATATATTCATATTTAGACTGAGCAGTGTTAAAAAGAATACTTTATTTCATTATGCAATTTTTAGTGAGCTTATTATCAGTAATATGTTTAGCATAAAATTTATTAGTGACATGCCCTTTAATTTAGCCTGTCTAATTGGTGCTAATTTAGTTAGATTGCATTAAATTACACCCTTTAATGTAGCTATGTGTGGGTCAAGAAATCCATTCCAACAGGTTAGGTAATTTTTCATGCAGCTGAACAGTAAAAATGGTATTAAGGTAGCTGAAAAATGCAATCATGTTCCAAAATAATAGTTTTCCTGGATATTATTATCAGGGAAACAGGATTTCTGTTATAAGTGTTCTTTGTTTGAAGACTTACAGGGTTCATCTTCCATCTAAACTCATGTCCCCAATCTCCACAACAAAGACAAAGGGTGGAAATTAAGATCGTTACTCTTATGTGAGGGGGAATTATTAAGAATGATCTTAATTTCAGCCTTCATTCCTTCTTTATCATGCTCAGCACAAAGATAACAGTGAAAAATATGTTGTCCCTTCTTTTATCTGAGTTTCTGCTTTCTGCTCCATTAGAATTACTTTGGTGAGATGGCTGGAGTGGAAAGTAATTGATTTGATCTCAGCAGTGTACAAAGAAGCAATCTAAGCCTGACAAAACAAAACAAAAAATCTGACCTGTAAGAGTCATCGATCTCCAGCAGTAAGAGCAGAGGGCATGGGCAGGACTCCTGGGGGTAGGTCCTCAGCTCCTGTAAATTGTCACAGCTGTTACAAGTCAATGGTGTTTGAAGTCACTGACAGTTTTGCCAGTGGAGGTCTCAGACCCTGGATTCAGTTCCCAGTTCCCTGTTCAACCTCCAGAAAACTCTTGCTCCTCTCAGGTCCCTGGATATGTTGCTGTCTCCTCTCTATGGAGCAGCACTTGTCGCATTCCTGTGCCTCCATTCTCTCCCTCTATCCCAACTCATCTGCTAGGAATTAAGTCCAAGCCCAAGGCAAACTTCTACAGTCTTTGGAGGTGTTTTACTTCCAGTGCATCAGGAAGCCCCTTCACATCTTGGTGCTGTTGGTAGCAATGGTTCCAAGGAAAGGTAGATCAGGAGGGAAAGGCATTAAGGCTTTCTCTGAATGAGTATGTGTCAGTCCAGCATATAGAGAGTGTGCTCTCAAAGGCATGGAGATCAATAAATTATCTCCTTCCAACTCCTTTTTCTTATCCGGACATCCTGAGTCTTATACAAACATGTCTTGAGCCTGCTTCTGGGATGGCCCGTGTAGCACAATGGTTCCCTGATCTGTTTCTGCAGTTGTTTGCTGAGGCTATGGTATGGTGTTGTCATTGCTGAAGGAGTTACGTTGTTAAACTTCACTTTCCAGTTTTATTGGCATCATCCTGTTCTCGTTGAGCTTAGTTTTATGATAGACTGCCTGAATAAGTAGAAACGCTTGCTCTGTTTTCTTGTATAACCCACTCCTGACAGAGCCTTTACGTTTATAAACCTGCATTTGTAAAGGTTTCAGGTTATAATCTCGGCTGCCCCACATCCTTGGAGAGCACCTAGACCACCAAACACATGCAAATGGGGTGAGAAGGAGCAGTCAGTAGGAGCTTAGATGCCGAGCACCGCTAGGAAGGAAAAACAAGGGTATCAGCTGTTTTTTTACCTCTACCAGCATATGTGATATTATTGGAGCTAAATCACACGTTATTGGGATTTTGCAGGTAACCCATAGCATACACTCAAATAAAGCTGTGGCTGAATTCAACTCCTTGCCTGTCCTATGTTCAAGTGGTTGCAGTTTTCCCCTGCAGCACCAATGGAAAAAAATAACTTGAAGGAGCAATACTCACAGCAAATTTCTCTTCCTACTAAGTGCTAATACCTAGGGTATTTTGGTACAACTGGCAAAAAAGAGCCAGTTGTACCAAAATATTAACCTGAGTTTCCTAACACAGCCAATTGAGCATTAAGTAAAAAGCTAAATGCCTTTTAGGTCTGATCCAGAAGACTTTTTAATTCCTTGGAAAAGACTACCATCAGATGTTAGAGCAGTTGTAGGGGATTTAACCCCCAGAAGGCATAGGAAAAGCCCTTTTTGAGATTGTTATCTGGGCTAAGCTGTTACCTGTTTGATTTTGGGAAGGATGTGAGATCAACTTTGCCTAACAACCAGCTGTCAAACTGGCAGGAAAAAAGAGCAGCAGCAGCCCAATTGCGAACATCATACTAAGTATTATGTTTTGGGTAAATAAATACAGAAAAGAATAAGTGGAAATCTTCCTCTAATAGGAAAATACATCAATGATACTGTAATTAGAACCAACATTATTCAACTGCAAGAAAGTATTTATTTTACTGTGATTACAACAGTTGTTTATTCTAGGGAGCTGTATCCAGAAGCAGAATATCCAAACTGGATATCCAGCAGAATATCCAGCAGCTGTCTAAAACAAGTTTGTTAAAATTCTGCATAGTGGCTCAATAGATACTTGTCAGGAGAGCCTCAAGACAGTGCAGCTGGGTCACAGCACAGTTACAGCCCTGTGCCTCTGAGTGGGTACCTGGGGAGCAACAAGGTGGCAGCCCGGGCCGTGCAGAAGGAGCAGGCACAAGGCTGGTACAGCTGCACATAAAATTAGTCTTTTCCAGCACTGCCATGTTCCTGCCATGCATTCAGCCATGACAGATTTTATCCCAGAGATGAGACTTAATAGCCTGGATGTGTTTTCAGAGCTTTAAGAGTGGATTTTTAAAAAGATGTGTGTTTATATATTGACTTTCAATCTAGAACGATGACCACTCTACACACACTGGGGCGGAGCATCCTCCTTCCAGTTATTTAAACATTCCCAAACTAAACACACAGTTCAGTTCCATTCCTGTGCTCTGTCATCAGGCAAAAATGATCAGCTCCAGCAGCAAAGCCAAGTTTACAGCCAGACTCATGAGGCTGATCCCAGGTACCTTGTTGCCACCACCTGCTCAGTAGACCTTCCTAGAAGGCAGCG
This sequence comes from Corvus kubaryi, assembly GCF_017639235.1. Classification (NCBI taxonomy): domain Eukaryota; kingdom Metazoa; phylum Chordata; class Aves; order Passeriformes; family Corvidae; genus Corvus; species Corvus kubaryi. Next base: position 1,082,335 of record NW_024581134.1, on the reverse strand, counting down.
GCTGAGGAGACCACGGTGGCTGGACAGACTGGCTAAGGATCTCTGCCAAGGAAGGGAGAGACCAGGTGTCTCTGCTTCATAGACTCCTGCCTGAAATCTGGAGGTCCTGATAACCCCCTGTCATTCAGAATATTCAGAAACATTACCAGGATGTTGGATGTGAATTAACTGTTTAATAAAATGTTGTGGGTTAGTTCTGAGGCTTCATGTCACTGCCAGGGAAATTAGTCTCCCTGTGTCCTCCCCCTCTGCCCTGCTGTGAGTCTGGTGACTGGGCTGGTCACTCTGGGCTTTGTCCTTTGTGTCCAAAGCGAGCAGAGAAGCGGTGCCAGCCCTGCCCATTGCTCTGACAAGAGCCGAGTGTGCTGGAGCTGGTGCCAGGGCTGCGCTGCCAGCCCTTCCTTAACTGCATAAACGGAGACACGGGGAGGTGAGGCAGGGTTGTGCTGGGACACTTCTGCTACAGCTGTCTAGGCCACCGAGAGTGTCCTCAATCTCATGTTAGACTTACAGCTTTTGGGTTCTTGCTGTGAAGCCAAAGCTCTCACAAGGAAATGCTCCATGACTGGCTATGTGCCTGCAACCAAGGTGCTGTTGTAGGGAATCCTGAAATGGCTTTTCCCTGTCAGATGTGATGTGGTGTTCCCAGAGGTGCTGTGCCATTGTTCTGGCCTTTGGGGAGGAGCTGAGGGTCAGACAGGGGGTGCAGTCTCCTGGATTGCATGGGAAGCATCTGGTAGAGCAGCAAGCTGGGGTCTCCCGAGAAGCCCGTGACACCTGGCACGGCCATTCAGGCACTGGGACAGTCCTTGGGGAAAGCTGTAGATTGCCCTGAATTGGTTCCTATTGCCGGCAAGCAGCAGGCACCAGCTTCTGGCACTTGCTCATTGTTTTGAGTGCTGTTAGGTGGGACACTGCAGGGGGGATGCAAGCCAATACTTTGTATGAAAATATTTAGAAAGAGATAAGAAGAACCTGCTTTTCATCTAGTCTCATTCTTCCCTGCCAGCCTGTGCTTTCTTTCAGCTCAGGAGACTGAAGTCTTCTGTTCTCTTGTAAAAAGAAGTCACTCTGTGAGCAGAGGAGCTAATGAAGCCTGGCTTGTAATGTCTCTCTCTCATGTGGATCCTCTGATATCTTACAAAGGGTGAGCTTTATTAGCTTTTCCTGAAATGGGACAGCAGTAGGGTCCTTCTCCTCTCCCCCACTGCCTTCTTTTCAAACTCTGAAGAGTTTCTGTATCTTTTGACCTTGATGCTGGACAGCAGGGGTGAGTTGAACACCCTTTTTGCGTGAGAGCATAAACACATGCATTATTTCTTACTCCCATGACTGCAATCCGTGGGTGTCAGGAATCAGGCTAAAAATAAACCAAACATATCCTCTGAAATTAAAAAGAAGCATCAGTGTTCAGGTGACTTCATGGTATAAACTGAGGAATTGTCTAAAAAGGTGAAAAATAAGGCCTGTAGAGGGCTAAGCTGAAATCTGCTCACTCATAGCGAAAGGAGTTGATACTTTATTAGAAGAGTGGGGTGTTGCTCCTTAAACTTATATATCTGTTAACACATGCACAAGACAACCTTCTCTGTTTAGTCCATGTGTCAGCTTTCCCTTGTTTTATGGTTAGAATTAGTAAGGCAGGAAAAGAATGGTTCATCCCTGCCACTAACAGGCGGAGGGAGGCAAGGGAAGCTGAATGGGTTAAAATCAGTGCTGGCTTGAAACATCAGATTTTCCTTGTCAGTTTGTTACAAACACAACCATATTTAAATTCAGCTGCTTGGGTAACACCCAAAAGCTATCATTGCACTAATGCAATTATGATAGTGCATCAATTGCTGTAAATCACAAAGCTATAGATAGGGTGTAGTTGTCATGTTCTTTGTGATTAAAAGATGTAGAATCTCTAATCACTGCAACAAGAGAGTCTGTCATCGATAAAGGGAATCTGGAGCTGGAGAGCAGTATTGATCGTGCCAAGGAATTTGCAGACTCTATTTCTCAGCTTTTTCACACTTTGAACAGCATTTCAAGACGCACCATCAGCTTCATACACGGCCCCCACACCCACGCCCCCTGGGCTGGGGCACTAAATGAGCAGGTTAACATCTGCCTTGCTCTGGCTCTCTAGCAAAAGGGCATTCAGGAGATAATAATTTTTTTGGCAATTTCCTGTCCAAAGGGGCATGCTTTTGGTATGTCAAAATCAGAAATGGTGCACGTGAGTAATGACCATTCCCCAGCACAGCCTCACATCACGCTGGTGATGGGGGTCTTGGTGCCAAACCCGTGTGAGCTGTGTGTGGCTGGCAGAGGTGACCTGCAGAGCCCACAGCATGGCCTGTGTGCTGGGCCCAGCCCCAGCACAAGCCAGCCTTTTCTCTGTTGTGGCTTTTAATACCTCCTTGAACTTCTGTGCAAATGACATGACTCCTCTACCTGTAACTGAGAATCAAGGCTTTACCTTGTGGCATCATGTCAGTTCTTATCATCCATGTTCCTCTTCCTTAGGAAAACAAAACCAAAACCACATACACAATAACCCCCCCAAAATAATTTATGGACAATATTCATAAATTATTTACATTCACACTGTAGAATTGTAGGGAAAAAATGAATATTAAATGATCAAGTATGATGAAAATGGAAGGATAGTGCTGGATTGTCAGGCTGCTTGGTTGTTTTTCATTCATTTGGCTGTTTGTTTGCTTTTCTGTCAAGAATCTCCATGGATCAACATAGGAAGAATTTATGTGATTTTTTGATTAATATGTAGCATGTGGTTAGAAAGCTTTTATATGTTTATAGCTTTCGTCTACAATCACACAGTTCCTTGTATTGGTCTGTGTGCATATGGATGTGTGTATATGCACAGTATCTGTATGTAAATGTTTTTAAACTGATATTCTTTGTATAGAAATACTATACCCTCATGTTGCAATTTTTCTGGTTTTCACCACTCTCTTCTTTATGCTTGGGTGGTCATATTTTGAAATTTCCCCAGGACCAGTTTTTCATGCAGTCACGTTTCTCATCACATCTGAAGGATGTTGTGCTTCGCATGGTAATTAGGTCCTCTTTGTTTCATCTGCTGAACCGCTCTCTGTTACTTCCTGCAGCACGCTCACGACTGGAGGCTATTGCTGAAATGTTAGAGCAGTGGAGATTCTCTAGGAGTAAACAGCTTCATGTTAACTTGGGGTTTTTTGGTTTTTTTAACGCTGATTTACATCCTGTTTAAACCTTGTGCAATTATATTATCCTTCTTGCTTTCTTAGAATAATGCCATTTATTGAAATAATTTATTATTGCATTGTGTGGCTAGTGGGCGTATATGGAAATCATCTGAGTATTTACACAAATGTATGACTTTATATATAAAATCCCACAAGTATCTCTGTCCCTCCCTAAGGCTTGGAAAGGCTCATGGCTTAGCTGGGAGCACAAGCTGCTGTCAAATGTTGCAGAGTTTTTGCTTTCATGGCTGAAAAGAAAGCTGTGATTGTTAGTTATTCTGACCCTGCTGAGGGCAGGCTGAGGGTGGCATTGGGCTGTGTTTGGGGGCCTGAGCAGGCTCTGGGCAGAGGTGGCAATTTTCAGGGGAGCCCCTCTTTGTGGATGCTGGGGACATGGCTCAGCAGGGACTGGCAGCCAGCGCTCCTGTGAGCTTGGCCAGGCCATCTCTGAGAAGGGAACTTCTGCCAGCACAATTTTATTACCTCCCTTCTAGCTGTCAAGTTACAATAGAGAACCAACTCCTAAGTTTTTAGCTTTTGTTGTTTAAAAGAAGACTTTCCAAACCTGCACAACCCCTTTTGCTGGTGTGTCCAGCTCACGCATTTTAGGGCTGGCAGGTTGCTCCAGTGGGAGCCAAAGGGCAACTCATGTGAGGCAGCTCAGGTTGTGCTGCTGCACCAGTGAACCCTGATGGAGCTGGGGAAGGCAAGAGAAACCAGATCAGGTTTGCCCTGAGGCTGCTGGGGAACCCCTGCCTGGGGTCCCTGCAGAGAGACATTCAGGGCAGGAGCACTGGAAATGCCTACGGTATCTCAAGAAATGTGAAGTGATCTAGTAACTGACCCTGAATTCCCTTTGAGTCGGTACAAAGCTCTGGAATGCCTTTTTGCAAAACATAACCCACTGCTACACCAGGAACCAACACATGTCTGACCTGTCTGGCTGCTGGAGGCCAGCAGGACGGTGGACAGACACGAGCCCTCCGAGCAGCTCATGGTGGCAGGGCAGGGGTGGCAGCAGGAAGGTTTTTCACCCTGTTTTGTTGAATAACAGAGCTGGTATGTGTTGGGTATGCTGCTGGCCCAGGTGGTGCTCATGTATAAACATGGGGGTGCAGATAGGATTGGGAGAGATGTGAACAGCGATGATAGACAGTGAGTGCTTCTGCCAACACATGGAATTCCTACTGGTTGATTGTCTTTTCCTTGTTTTCCCTGTCATAATTAATAATGCTGCAGTTACTCTGATTATAATGATTGCATATCCCTTTAAGTGGTATCTAGATGGAGGTTTACATGGCATTTTTTCCTTGTTTGTGTGTTCTGCAAGCATATTAAGAAAGTATCTAAAATAATATTAGCAAACATCAAGTAAAATCCTCTCTGCTGAAGGGCTGATGAGATCATGTGCGTATGACTGTGTGTTATCCTGAGCTGACACATGGAATTAAGTCTTGGACTATGCTCACCTAGGAAGACATCATTCTGCCAGCTTTTTCTCTCTTCTGGCCATTTCAGACACAACAGCTTTTTCTCTTCATCCAGTTAAAGCAGGGCTGTTCTCTGGAAAAGCCAATGAGAAAAATCTGGTAATTCAATAATTTCTGAGAGTTTCTTCTATTTCATTTTGTTGAGCTTACTGGTTGCACACAAACAGAAGCATTTGTGTCAAAACACCACCCACACAGTTAGCCCTGCAACAATGCTGTGATTTTAATAAACTGAGTTGTATGTGGAAGGGAAACTGGATTTTCTGTTATCCCACTGGCAAAGTTGTTGGTGAGGAAAGCCTGAAATTGAGCCTTGCAGCTCTGCAACTTGGGGGACGCAGTTTGTACAGTGGAAGATCAAATTTAGCAGTGCTGCCACTTCTTTTAATATTGTTTTATTTTATTGGGTTTTAAAAATTCTAGGAACTTGTGACAATCAGGATCAGACATTTAGGCATTTTCTTAATTGGCTTTTTTATTTACTAAAACAAATTCTGTGTTGTTTCTTTCTGGAGCTCCTGCCATTATTTTGTTTTGTTTCCTTCATGAAAATGGTTTAACAGGTTGAAATCAGTAGGAAACCCCTCCATTTTGGTTTTTTTAAATCATCAAATAATTTCAAAATTTCATCTTTCTGTAAGGGGTTTAAAATATTGTTTTAAGTCCAAATCAAAGCAATTCCCCTTCCACCCTCCAATTCAAAATTATCATTAGGCAACAAATTGCTCATTGTGTGGCTTAACGTGAGTGTCAATCTTGCATTCAGATCTCCAAGTCACTGTCTGATGGGGAAATTTTTCCCCATCTGTTTCCATTTCTACACTGCAAGTTCAGCCTGGCACATGAGCCTGCTGCAGTTGTGGGGCTTGTGATCCATATTTAATTCACCTAACTTTCAGTCTTTAGCTGAGACTCCCCAGTTAAGCACAGTGATGACCCTGGCCTCTCTCTGTAGTCAGTGCAGAAGTGGGTTCACCCAGAAGGTGACTCTGCTCATGGAATATCTCAATTAAGTGCCTAAAGAATAACTTCTCTAAGATCAAGCTGCTATGTGCTTTAAGCAGTTCCACTAAAAGAAACCTTGTTGGCTTACAGAGACATGCTGATAATGGGCTCATTGGCTTGTTAGGTCAGCCAGCAAACGGATGCTGGAGGTCCTTGGGGCTTAAGTACCAAGACAGCATTGTATTTCTGGGGAGATCATGCATTTCAAGGGTGTGATGTGAGACACGAGACTGAAAGTCATCCCCAAGCTGCATTTTTTCCCCTGAAATGTTCAGTGTGTCAGACCTGGTTTCAGTTATAAAATGGAAATAATAGATAAAAAAGGTCAAACCATTTATTGAGGATTGACATTTACAGCAGTCAGGAATCTCCAGTCGTATACAGCTTTGTGTATATATGTCACTCCTATGTGACACCATCCTGCTGAGGATCTCCAAACCACTGTTTCCTGCTACACCTAGGTGATGGCAAGTTATCTGTTGCTTTTTTTTGTTTCTACGGATGCCTAAACATAGAAATGCGGAGTTAATTAACTTGCCCAAAGCTGCAGTACACATCTAGCAAAATGAAAACTCCTGAAATCTCTCTGTGGCTTCAAAATTCTTTTATCTCTTACTGTAATAAATTTTGTTAGAATAATTTTGTGAAATAAAACTGCTTGAAATTAACTGTTTTCATTGAAAGGTGAGTGTTAAAGCACTTGTGTCCTGATTCTGTTGCAGGCACAGGAGTTGTGCATTGGGTCATTAACAATTTGTGGATTGAGTGCAGTGCAGGAAAATAGGTAAGCCCAGACAGGGATCCAGAGAGCAGTTGCTACTTGTGTGGCATCCAGGACCTGGACACAGAGTGCTGCAGGAGCATCACACTGTGTGTGTGAAGTAACTCTAGCAGCAGTCCAGAGAGCCATAGGTGATCTTTGCCATTGGGATCAATGGGGGAGGAAAGGGAGAGAGAAATACACACTCAGTTACATGCACAAACACCCACGTGCAGAGTAGGAGACACCTCATATAGGCTGGCAACAGCAAAGTAATTAAAGGTGCTGAAGCAGGAAGTGCCAAGTCACCCTCACCAAGGGTACAGGAGGTTTGCTAATGTCACTGCTGATGTCCCAAAGGTATCTTGCAATTCTGGTATTTGTCTCTGATGCCCTCTGTGAGATTTGCATTGCCCTGGTCTGTTTTCTCATTGCCTTAATGGTGTGACTTTGAGAGCTGAGATCACTGTTCCTCAAGGAGACCCAGCACACCCCCACTAAATGTGGTCTGCAGGGCTGTTTTCTTCCCACTGCTCATGTATTGCTGCAGAATTATTTCTCGGTGCTTTGAATTAACGGGTTCGTATCCTGGCACTCAGGATTTAAGGGGCCTTGTGTAGATAAAGACAGTAGAATTTATAGAGCAAATACAACAGTAGTCTTGAAAGCATTGATAAAATGACCTGTCATTGGATAACAAGTATTAGAACATGTCCCCTTTTCCCCCTTCCTGCTCCCCACTTGGAAGCTTTTTAGCCTCTGGATAAGATGTCAAGAATTACTTGTCAATCCCAACTTCAAAAACAAAGAAAAAAAAATGTTTAGACTTAATGAAACATGTCTTCTAAGTTAACTTAAATGCTTGTTTAGATAGTTTTTGAGATTAGTCTAAGAATAATAAACTGCTCTTTATATGGAACTTCCTGGCCAGAGACCTCTGGGCAGCTCCAGAATACCAGAAGAAAGGATTTACAGCCCACTGACTACTTAAAATGGTGATGTTATTTTCAGATGCAAAATCTCAGATTCCTTTTGCCTTTATGACAACTTTTGGTGAAGAGGAAAAGCTAGCTACTGTTCCTTCAGGTTCTGGAGCTACTATTTATAGCATGGTGCACATAGGTCAGGTTATTTAGCTGGAATTTGGACCTTTTACAGATCTATGTCATGTCTTCTATGCAGATTTGTTTTTCTGCTTATGGCATTGGTCAGAATAAATGGAGGGACGGGATCTGCCCTGGCTGCTGTAGGGGGTTTTTTTGGCATGTCCCCAGTCTCCTAATAAATCAGTGTCTTTCCTAGTCCATTTCTGATGGGATTCGGCAGCAGGTCAGCATCCTTAGGTAAAGAAAGGCTTCCTGAAGTGAGCAGCAGTCACAGAAGGTAAATTAATGGAAGCTGGCATCTGCTCATCTCTTTGACAATAAGGAATTTCACTGCCAACATTTAAAAACCATTGGAAATGGTCTCCATTGGAAACCAGATTTCGACTTTCTGCCCTGGGCTGCCAGAAGTATTTCAGCATAAAATGCTAAAGTAAGTTGAACTTTCAATTATAATTTCAATGACTGTCTAGTGAAATGGATTAATGCTCTGGCACTGCACCTTTGAGGCTTTGGCTGGAATCTTGTAGGATAAAAATCTGTCTGCTTTGACAGTTGAAAAGGTCAGAAGTGAAATAATGTCAGGTGGTCTTAGCCCAATTCAATGTCTCGATTTAGAAGTAGATGTAAAAGTTGTTGATGTGGGGTATCATATGAGATCTTTTTCAAAAATACAAATATTTTTATTTACATTGTGTCATCAAAATTAGATGCAGACAGCTGCATTTGGGAGAGCTGGAGCTTAGTTCACCCTTCAGGAACACTGGATTGCAAAGTGAACAAAATGCAGGTTACAATATGTGGTACCTTCAGCTCAAAAGCTTGATTTCAATCAACTTGAAATTGATTTCCTGATATTTGACTGTGTCAAGGATAGTTCACTTAAATATTTTTAAAGTTTAATTTGGGAATTTTTATTAGCTGAGAGTGTATAGAAAGACCATGTTTTTCCCACTGTTGAGGCAGGGCAAGAGGTCTCTTCAATTTACTTTTTGAAGCTGCTGCAATTCAATTCCTAATCTTATTAAATAGGATTGTGGTTAAGGAGCAAAATATGGATATTTGCAGAATGCATTTTTCTCTTATTTGAATACATACTTATATAATTTTATATGATGATAATGTATAAAAATAAATTGCTTCTCCAGACATCCCTGCAGAAAGGTCACTATGCAAAAATGTGTGGCAGCAGTAACAGGAATTTCTGTTGGGAAAAGGAGCAAATCGGGGCTTGGGGCTGTGTCTCAGTGATGGGGGCAGTGGCTAACAGAGCTCCAGAGCATCTTTGCTGCTTTTGATCCATCCCAGCCCCGCTTCTCCCCAGCCCTCCTCACATGTCGGGCAGCCTTGGCCCTGCTCCACCAGTGAAGTCGCAGATTTGCTTTGCTTGTTTCAATAAGAAACACATACAGGACAGTGCAAATTGAAAATCAGCCATCATGCATGCTACATAAATTACCCGGTTCTGCTTGGTAATCCATTACAGATGATTAAATAAATGAGTGGCTGTGTCCTGTTCAGCACTGGTAAATCTTTGTTTTATTTAATTCCTTGTTCCTTGTATGTGTGTGTGTATGTGGGGTGTCGTGGGATTTTTTCTAGTTGGGTTTCCATCTTAAGGCAAAGAAACCACAGTCTCCATGTGATCATGATGCAGTGCAAGAGCTGGTGGGACTGTCCATATGTTGTAAAGATTAATTGGTATTCAGTTAGGGCCCATAAAGCAGGGCATTAGCCTCTGCTTTGCCTTCAGTTCATGTAGTGGGCACAGACAGAAGTCTGTTTCTGATGTGTAACATGTACTTTTTAGCAGGCTGATCCTCCCAGTTGCAAAACCTTAGAAGAGCTTCAGAGATTCAGGTACTGCTTAATGTGGGGCAGTCATAACACTTTGCTTTGCTCTGCTGAGATCTGCTAAGTGGGACCCAGGGGACCATTGAAACCACAGAATTATCTTTTATTTGTTCTATAGATTTTTCTGACCAAAAAAAAATGTAATACATCACTATCTTCACCCTTCCAAGACGTGTGGTTTAATTGTGGCATGGACCCAGAGGGTTGACAGTGTTGCCCATGGTGGGTGCCAGGGGTGGCAGAGGCCAAGTGCCCCCACTGCAAACCATTATTTATAAAGGAACAAAGTGGTAATTTTGCAACTATCACTGCTCAAATATGGGGCCGTTTCCCTAGTAATAAAACTATTACTCTGTAACTGTTTACTTATCAGGCGACCATTATGTGATTGATGACCTGAAAATGGAGGTTATCTTTCAATTCATTTGAAATGCAAACTGACTAGAAAATCTATAGTTATTGCCTCGTATTTTTAAGCAAAATCAGGTACCTACATTGACTTCCTATTTACATTTCTTTGAGAAGAAAAATCACATAAAAGCTATCAAGAAACACATTTCACAGCAGGCAAATTAATTGGTTTTACTGTATTTGAATGGAGGGTTTGTCAAATAAAACATGCCATGACAGTTAATAGTGTCATTTAGAGGCAGAAAATTATTGGCTTATTTGTTATTGGATAAAAGGAAGGCAAACACTTTGTATTAGGAAGTTTTAATGTGTTTAAAATCCTCATTAGGGATTTATGGACATTCTTGCTTAGCATAGCGCCTCATTAATTTGAGGCTAAACAGTTACTTCTGTGTTTCAATTGCAATTTTTTTTCCCTTTTCTTTAATTAGATCTCGCATTAGAGTTTGGTCTCTACACCACTGGAGATGTAGAATTAATTAATGTGATTTATAAATCTAATGGAAGTGAGTTATTCTTAGATATCTTTTCATTTTAGTGAGCAGTTTAACTGCACACAGCATAAGTGCACACAGATCTAAGAGATTTGGGGAGCTCAGGAAAAGTATGCAACTTCTGCATTGAATACATTTAGCAGTGTCCCTTGGCATTAATAGATCAAAGCATTTTAATTAGAAATGTAACTAAAAGAGAGACCATAAAGATCCCATTCAAAATCAGATTTTCCTTGTTCTAAGTTCTGTACTGTCCAAAAAGTGTTATTTTCACTCCCCTTTTGTAGACGACCATGAAATTCAGTGGCAGTTGGGATAATTGCATGTCTTACTATTTAATGAGCATAAGATTTGATTCTTAATGTATTTTGAGTTTGGATGCAATCACAATAAAACCATCTTCATTAATGGTACTACTTTGTTTGTATTAATAAAAGGAAAATATATTTTATTTCCTATAAGAATTTAATTTGATTGAAGTTTGTGTTAAAAATGTATCTGTGTAGGCTAGTTACGCTAACAAGTAGAGTTGGTGTTTAAACCCTAAGATATTTCAAAATACATTTGTTTCCCCCAGAGCAGGAACGGGTCTTTGCCCTTTGAATTCTGGCCTTCTGTTTTGAAGACAGTCTGAGGTTGCGGCTTGCACGTTGTGACTGAGGTGGAAGGATGTATGAAAGCAACTAATTTGCAAACAAGCTCTGAGCAATTAGTTTGTGTCCCAGCACTGGCCTTGCAGCTGTGCAAACTGCCATACAAATTATACCCAGGAGTACATTCTTCTGTGAGGACGTTCATATACCTGCTTTAAAAAGCAGAAGTGAAACAGGTAACCAACACAACCACCCACTGTATCCGTGTAGTCACAGGAGAGGTACTGCCAAACGTAAATACACATTTAAGAAGGTTCCTCTTTAAAACCTCCAAAGAAATGGTACAGTCTGAATTCACGGGGTCAAATAATGCTTCAGGTTACAGTGGTGCAATTTCACTGACATCAGGGGAGTTTTGGTCCTGTCGCAAAGGCCACAGTCTGAGCTGGTGACTTTGCTACTATTTTAGCAGAATTTACACAACTCTTGTCTGATGCTGCTCTTGTGGTGGCACATACTGGGAACAGACACCACATTCCACAAATGTGAAATAGATTTAAAGGAGATCCAATTCAAACTTACATTAAATTTAGACAGCCGGGTCTGTATAGTAAAGGGATTTTGCATTATTTCCAAGAGGTTCTACTCAAACGATTACACTGAGAAGAAATACAGTGTCTAATTTACATTCCCCTAACTGAGGGCAAATGGACTTGTAAGCGAAGCTCCCTTCATGCCTTTTATACTGTTTCATTGTCTTAGGAGAAGTTAAATTTCATTGACACTGGCAAAAGGAGGAAAAGAAACAGACACTTGATCATTATTTGTGCCACACCGCATATCTCACCGCAGCAGAGGGTTGCACAGTCTGTTAGTCAGGCTTGAATGTTTCAAGTGGACAAGTGCACGGTGGCATTTTAGGTCAGGGTGCCTTTTATCATCACTTTAGTGGAAATGTATAAGGTAACGTCTTCCAGAATAAGGTGAAAATGCCAAGGCACGTAAGAAAATGTATGTATTTTATGTAGGTAAATAAGTACTTGGAAGTTATTAGAGAAAGAGGAACAGAAAGAGAGGAAGGAAGAAAAATAAGTTTGACATTCCAAATTTCCGTACTCTTTGTCAGTATTAAATGATTGTAAGAGTCTTTATGCAATCCAGTGTTTTGGTCATAAATTAAGTACTGCAAAAGCCACTTTTGTTGGGGCCTGGCTTAATACTGACAATATCAGATACTCTGGTATTATCACTATGGTGTTTGTCTAAAATACTACATTCAAAATATTCCATAAGTAAAATGTGCAGCCTTACCTACATTAAGAAACTCTCAGGAGACCCTGAAATGAGAGATCACTTTATCAGTCTTCCCTCCCTATTAGAGTTTGGCAATTTACTGCATGAAAATAATGGTGAACCATTGAGTTTAAATTGAACATCAGCATATTGTGCTTTCATGGAGACTGTTTTATGCCAATCAACACTGAAATGGTATTGTTAAAAGAAAACACCAAAGAAATGAAAAAGGAAAAAAATGGACCAAATACAACACATAGTGGGAAGAGCAAGGAAAGTGTAATTGTCACATCCATGTCAGTCTGGTTTAAAAGTTGCTGTAGCAGAACTAAATGCCAGTGAAAAAACATTGTCCTTGTAGTTGGATTTGCTCAGACTGGTAAAAAAGGTTGTTGTAAGCTGAGTTCTTTGTAGGGAGATGAAACTGAATCCCTTTCAGTGTGGGGTTAGTCACCACTCCTGGTGTGACTGCACAGGAGAGGAGCATACGAGAATCATTGGCTTTTGTATGAAACTAAAGGTACCCACTGTGGGCAGCTTTGGCTTCTGAACTAGAGACTTTTTGGGAAGGCCACTAAAATCAGTGTGAGTCTGATTCAGTCATGTTTTGGACCACACTAGTAAGTTGTTTTTCCTACCTAGGGTGCTTTACCTGGGGGAAAAGGCATAAACTTCTGTAGCCACCACTGGAAGCGCAGCTCTGCCTACAGGCCAGGCTGCCTTAGCTTAACAAATGAATTAACTTGCTCCTTAAAATTCTGTGTTTTCAGGTTCTCCAGTAAATGCGTATTTTACACAGCTTCTGCAGTATATGTATTAAAGGAGAAGGGAGGAGCAGCTTTCTGTGTTTTGTTTTAGGCAATAGTTTTTCTTTCTCAATTTTTTATATATATAAAAAGCATATATTTCCACAGACATTTTAATCAGCCCCAGGAGATATTTCTGGGGTTAAAATAATGGGAAATGTAGTCTTCTCATGGTATTTTGGTTCCAGGATGGTGGAGGCACTAAAAGAAAACAGTGGATATACATTATTTAGGAGCCACAAATGGCTCCCTTGAAAATGAATAAGCCTGTGAAAAACACATGTATGTATTTGAATACCAAGGGAGCAATTTTGGGTTTGTTTTTTTAATACCACCATGTTTGACTTCATTCAGTTTCCTCCAAAATGCAAACATACAGCCCTAAAGTATGTTGGTGTTATCTCCACAAATATCAAATACACCAGAAAAAAACTACCATCAGGTTGCAATATTCATTCCTTGCTCTTTTGCTGCTCCCATTCTGACACATTTGCACTAAAGTTAGTAAGGGAAGGGCCAAGAGCTTCCCAGCTAGTGAGATTAGTTGGCATCTATTCCAGGTGTCTTTAACATGAGTGACACTTTTTGGACACAGTATTGAGATAGGAAACAGAATCATGAGCTGTGAAACAATCCAAGGAGGTTTGAACAGGGGGCTCTGAGGAGCGGTGTGAACTTTACTTGAAGTAAATGTGGAACAATCTTCTCAGAAGAAGAAATGTGTAGTCAGATGGCAGCTGAGGGGAACGTTGGGAGCAACTAAAGTGGGGAAATGAAGCCTGAGTATGCAAGAAAATACTGATGGCAGTCAAAGGAGAGATGGTGATGGAAGGACATGGGTGCGTGCTCCACATGCAGGTGAAGTATTGCATGTTCTTAGATTTGTAATGAGCATATAGCAAGAATCATATAGGTTTGGAAGGATGTTCAAAGATCATCGAGTCCAATGTGTTGTATCTGGAAACTCTGCTATTTGTAGTACTGCCCCATCCATTTCCCTCTCATATTAATCACAAAAAATCAGAAAAACCAAGCATTCTCTGTTAATGGGAAGCCTGGCACTCAGAGGACAAGGCTTGTGCTGACTGTCCTCGTTTTGTTCTTTCTGGTTTTCTAAGTGTTTTCCTCTTATCACTGTGTGGTGCACACTGGAAATGATCAATCAAGGCTCATGCACTGGATCTTTTTATGGTGGCAAGTGAAAAATCAATTTGTGTTTGAAGGAGTAAACAGTAGCATGAGTTTCATTTCCCCAGAGTCAAAATGGATTCCTTGATAAAGGAGATGACAAGGAAAGCTGAGCTCTTGATGTATAAGCACACAGGTGCTCATGTGCAAGAAATGAGTGGGCTCCTACATTCATTTTACATGCTACACTTATCTATTCAGTAAAACAAAGATAGGAAGAAGAGATTACTTGTTGAATGCCAATTGCGTGTCAATAAAACCGGGGGGATTGTTCATGAACAGTTTATCCAGATGAAAATGTAGTCGGTCAATTCCGGCAAAGACATTATTCATGCTGTATTTCTGCTTTATGGCACTACATTTGAATTTTCAGAACTATTCTCACAAGTCTGTTGGAAGATTGTGTTGCTAACATTTCTGAGAAATGTCTGCTATTGGATGTAAATTACAGGGAAAAGAGTCTTTGTATGATATTTCTGTGCCACGAAAACAAAATCTGATCTCATGCAGGTTAAAAATTGTCCAGGAGGTAAGAGTAGTCAAGGAACTTTAGAATGAATAAATGGAAGGTTAGACCAACGTGACTCATCAGATACTGTAACCATTCACCCAATGTCATTTGATCTGTATAACATTAAAGGCTACTGTTCCCTCACTCTTAGATTTCTGCCCTCCTTCCCTCCCTTTAAACTTCAGCACTGAGCCACCCAAGCCATACATTAAACCTTTGGTTCCACATCATTTAAGCTCTCTCCTCTCTCCTGTGAGACCAAAAAGTGAAGGAAACTGTAGAATACTGGCTTGTATTAGGTGGAATATTTTGACCATCTGACCTTTCCTTTTCTCTTTTCACTTTTGTTTTAGCAAGCAATATTTAAAAGTAAACATGAAGCTTTTTGATGCAAAAGAGTTTTGCCAGATTAAAAGGAAATTGGAAGATGAGTTCAGTGTAGCATGTTGCTGTTGTGAAATCTTCTTGCTTTGATTGAAGTTTTATTACCTCAGGACGTCAGTCTGCAGCTTGTGTAGCATTCACTGTTCTTCAGTGTGGGGTTTGTGAATGCACTGCCAGCCGAGAGAAGAGCTCATGATGTGAATTGCAACCACTCGGTCTTGCAGAAGCCGAATTCCTGGAATCTGCCCTTTCAGCGGAGTTAGACCATGCTGCTCACAAAGGAAGAAAAGCACCAAAAGCATGCACAAGTGCAAGCTGTGCCCTCCTTTTTAGACTCTGATTAGTGACAAAAGCTGAAGAGGAGAGAGAGGGGATGGAGAATCACATAATGGGTCCTAAAATGCTTGATTTTTATTAGATTAGGGAAGTAGTAGTATGGGATGAATGTCCAATCTTGGCTAAACTACAGGAGGAACGTGGCAATTTATTAATGGCAATTCTAATAACAATTTGCTGTAGCGCTAGCACTTGAGAAAGTGATGAATATTGTATCTGCTCAGTTTCATTCTGTCCCAGTGAATCTCTGCTTGGATGCCGTGGTGTGCCATGTGGGCCCGCTCACACTTGTTAGCTGAACGCGAGTGTTTATGGACAATTAAACTCGCAATTTTTAATTCACACTTTGAAAGGTTGAGAGGTTGTTCTTTCTTTTTTTTTTTTCCAAGACAGACTAAATTTCTAATAGATCTGTGCCTTTCAAGTCTCTTAGAATGTGCAACTGCAGCATGAATTTAGAAAAATGGTCTCATTTCTTTAGAAATCCATTAATAGTAATGTACTGAAAGACTCTTACATTGATCTTCTCTCTGATAGCCATGTTGTAATAATTATTCTTTTAATGTTTGCATCAATCTAAATGTTTTCCTCTTTGTGCTTGCTCCTACTTGGATCTCCCTATATGACAATCACAGCACTTTGACATCTTGCAGTGCTTTAATACCAGTGATTGAAAACAAAGCAGTGCCAAAGGGAACAAAAGTTCTGTCAAGCCATTAAAATCTTCTTTGCCATTAACACAATTAAATTGATGCATGAGCATTTAAAGTTATTAGCAAGTGCTGCCAGCAGAAGCTGGTTGCGGTTGCATAATATATAGTGGGCTTCATTAAAAGTAAAATGGTTTGTTTATTGTTATTATCATCATTAGTTCTGAAGTAACATAAACAGGACTGTGAACTGGGAGAGGACTGTGAGACAACTAAGAACATACATGTCCTGTATTGGGACACAGTCATCACTTCTCTAAACAAAGAAATACATGTGGTACTTTGGCTAACCATTACAGCTGGCATGTGTAATGGCAGGGAAGGGTGTTAAATAAAGAGAGCTTCTGTACCTCTGCTGCTCTCACTCTTCCTAGTCTGACTCACTGAGCTGGATTTTGGGCTGCTCCTGTTTCTGTAGTGAGAAATTTTGTGGTTGATGTGTACACTGTAAGCTTTTGGGGGACTATTTGTTTTGTTTTCTCATATTCCAACGTATTAGTTTTTCAACGAGAAAAATGAGGCGTGTATTAGAGACACATGTTCTGTCCCACTGCACGGTGCAGTAATACCCCTGCTTGCTAACCTTTTGATTAACCATATTTCTCACTGAATGGGGAGCTGGTCTGAGGGATGGAAAACAGATTAGCAGAGAACTTAAAAGGTATTGAGAGGGAAAATAGTGATTTAAGTGAAAAGGAGGGAGATGAAGGAAGTCTCATGAAGTCCAAGTCCTGTGGTGTAAGGATGGACTGCATGCCTGTTGCAGTTCATGCTGACCACCCACTGGCAGTTCTGAGCCAGGCTTGTTAGGTAATTTGAGCTGAGTAGAAACTGGGGACAAGAGGTAAGGCTCTTTTTTTGGTTGTTTGGCAGTTTTAAAGTGATATTGTGGAAAATTATAGTCTTTAATAGATAAAAATCACTAATACCCCTGTGGTGTCGTCATATTCACTTGTGTAATCCTTTACCAAGATACTGGTGAACTGTTGGGAATTCAGAGAGCAGTGATGAAATAAGCCAAAGGGGAGGAAATTCTTGTTTATCAGGAAAGAAGGTAAAAGTTGAAAATACAGCATTTGAGAAAAATGGAGTATAATTCTGCATGTCTCTGTATAGTGTAAATGTGAAGGGAAGTAATGAATTACTTCCAGTAGTAGGAAGAGCTCTACAAAAAAGCTGAGGTGACACTGAAAACAAAATTTTAACCATTTTAAAGAAAGTACCAAGTAGTTTACAACACTCCAAATTTTATTAACGGAAGGGATGGGAGACCCATTTCCCTACATTTTTTGGGTCAGGCTAGTCATAGTACTAGAAGATACGGGGAAAATGTGCTACATTAGCAGAGCATGAGCTTGGTGATCTAAGAGGTCTCTGTGGTCTTTGACTTTTGTAGCTGTGTGGATTTATTCTTGAAGCTTAGTGCTGACTGAAATGCAGGCAGAAGGCCATGGTTGCTGCTTTTGGTCAAGCTCTATAGCAGATTAGGATGACAGGGATTAAGTTTAGTCATGAGTATCTTTCACCAAACTAGTTACTAAGGGCAATAAGGTAGAAGAATCAGGCAGAAAAGTCTCACTGAATATTTATGGCACAGAGGACTTACCTGTGCTTTGGTACCTTCCTGAATATTGTCTCTTCCTCTCCTGCTTTACCCTGTGATAAAAGCCACCATAGCTACCTACAAGTGCCACAGAATGGTTGTATATACAGGTCACATCTGCCTGTTGTTTCTGTAATTGTTCACAGTTTAAAGATTTTGTGCTCTTTCGTATCCTTGGAATGAGGGATTGTGGCAGATGCTGTAAGTACCATTTAACAAGTATTTTCAATTGGAATATTTTAGCAGCATCATCGTGTGTGTGTGCGTGGGTGTGCTTGGGTGCAGAGGTAAATATCGTCTTTCTGAGGGGAGAAGGAGCAGCTGTCAGGCCTCTTGAGGTGGATACCTGTGTGCTGTGCAGGCTGCAGAGGACACTGAACCTGCAACAGGCTGATGGAGTGAGGGACAACAAAATCAGCAACCACCCTTATAGTCCAACCAGTATTTTACTACAGTATATATTTAAGTTTTAAGAGCTGTCTGGGCTGTTAGCCTATTAAGCTGTAGGATAAGATAGTTGATGATAACAGCTTTCTCCTAACTGCTATCACCTCTGTCCTTCGCTGCAGCATGTGGCAAGTTAAACCAAACCTCGCCCTCTCTCTGAAGGCTGCCGATAGGAGTAACAGTGGGATCTTCTTCAATTACAGAAGTTTCAGGCAATTCCACTGCCAGTTCTCAACTGTGAGGAAATCAGAGTACTTTATTGCTTCAAAACTGTCGTTAGTAACACAAAGCAGCGTGGAAGAAAAAAACAACTTTTGACAAAATGGGTCCTGCTGATGATTTATGTTGATCTGAACTGGAAAATTTGGTAGGCAGCAAGCATGGATACAGCAGTCTTCAAACAGAGGCAGTTGCTTGTTAGCTGTTCACCTGTGTGGTTGTAGTCACTGAACTTTGCATCCAGCACCTGACTAAACATTTCTTTTTTTTCTTTAAACCTAGGTTGCCCTTCCCAATGACTCCAGCTGTGTGGAAGAAATACTGCGGGTAAGTAATACCCTTTGCTTTTTTATCTCCTGTATAATTGTAGTGCTGTTATTTTCATCTTCCAAGGAGAGAGCTTATAGGGCTGTCTTTAACACTGTAGTTAAATAATAACATATCAATGGGTCTGTATTAAGAGACACAGACAAGGGGTAGGCCCAGGGTGCTCCTTATTAAGATCAGTTCACCTAATACTCTGCATCTGCCAGCTTGTTTGAGTCAGGATTTACACATGTTCCTGCTCTTTTCAAGCTCTCAGTCTCTGAGTCTATCCAGGACACGTTTCTCTCCTACCCTGAGGTAGAGTTGCTGTAATTCTCTCACTCACAAACTGACCTACAGTCTACCTCCTTCCCCCAGACTACAATTGCTCATCATTCATGGTTTTGTTAAAGACTTACAGACGTTTTTTCTGTGGTCTTTGGTCAGTGATTGAATACAGAAAATTGCAACTCCAAACTGAGAATGGCTTAATTGCAACAAGATCATGTAATAAAAAGGGAGTGTGCACAAGTTATATGCCTTACTTCAGGTGTAAGATGGGCTTTTCTTCAGACACCCCAACTTTGGGGTTCCCTGTTGGCAGTGAGATTTGCCTGGGGGCAGTTTTGCAACCCACCAGTCCCTCTCTCAGATTTAGGTTTCTGTCCTCATCGGTTGAGTTTCCCATCTATCAGAGCTACCTCCCTGGGATTGCCAGCCAGCCTGCTGGTTTTAGATGTAGAAGGGATAAAATTTCAGTGGGAATTTGTGCCAGCCATATCCTTATAACTGGGACGTAGTGCTGCAGACTTTCCCAGACCTGAAATCGTGTGTAACAGTCATGCCAACTTGCTTGCAAACACTTACTCTTCCTTTTAAAGTAAAATAAGCTTCTCACTATTCACTGCAATTTGGAGTTAAATAGTTTGGAAACCTTGCTCCTGCTTTGTGAACACACATTATCTTGGGCTGCTCTAGATGTCCTTATGGGTTGGCATAAGTGTGTTGAGGCAGCAGGCAGGCATGCTCGTGCAGACCTGCAGTAAGGGAGAAGATCCTGCATAAGCACACAGGAGCAATGAATGCAAGGAAATAAATAACATTTACTTTCAACCTTCAAAGTGAGCAGAGATTTATTACCTACAGAACACTAAGGGAGCAAAAGCAAAGGAAATGTTGAAAGGCTGTGCAAGATACTTGGTACATTTTCAGTGTCTTCTTCCCCTCTTTATATATTTCAGTTAGGTTCATTACTATATTTGGAATGAATGACTTGTTGGCTGGGGAAAGCAGTTGTTTTCAGTAAACAGCATCAAAAGAAAATGTGATGTGGTGAATTTCAGGGATCAATCATCCAGGTGACAGTTTTAATGTGGGAACAGTGCGCATTAATCACAGGAAACAGAAATGTCTTTTTTCTAATCAAGAGTGGTGACCCTATTTCCTACCCCATGACTGTAATTTGAGTCAACAAACAAGCACAATATGCTGGGCTTCCTTTTGAAACCTGTTGAGATTGGAGCAGGACTTTCTGTTGCCTTTGGAGGATGGAGATGAACTGCAGAATCCCTGCTCCTGCCACCAGTGGGCCACTGAACTTGGGGCACTCTTGGGGTGGAGAGAGCAGGAATTTAGCAGGTTTCCATGTCTCTGGGGATCTCTCTCACAAGACATGTAATGGGCATGGGAAGAAGTGATACAAACCAGCAGATCGTCCTGGACTATAGCTGCAGGTGCCCAGAGGCATCCCCTGTGCCCAGCGTGGAATAAACCTGTCCACCAGAGCCACTGGCATAGCCAGAAGGCACCTTGAGCACGTGACACCTGCGATGGGGTGCAGATGCAGTCTTGGCACGTGGACCTCAGCCGTGGTTCCCCTGGGGTTCTCCCTCCCATGTGCAGGAGGGTGGTTTGGTGTTGCCTCACGGGGTCTCTGTGCCCTTGGGGCAGAGTTGGGCTGTTCTGGGTAGCCACAGGCTGCCTGCAGCCTTTGGTAACCTGCCTGCACTGGGCTGCACAGCCCTGCCTGGGTGAGCACAGCAACCACAGAGCTGCTGTGGGACTGCCCAGAAAGACCCAGCAGACCCCAGCCCCAGCTGGAGGCCCTCAGGGCAGCAGCTCAGGATTCCAACTGCGTGTGGTGCTGAAGCACACCTGGCAGTAGAGGTACCTGGGTTTTGTCAGAGTTTTACTTTGTTCTTCTCAAATTTATGCTGCAGAACAAGCTAGCAGGAAATGTGTTTTCACTGCATGCAGGGTATCATATTCTACTTGACAGGCAATGGAGAGAAAATAAGTAAGGGAATGTGATGCCTAGCAGTGGTCAAAATCCAGTCTTTGGGCTCCCCATGGAAACCCCATGTCAGAAGATTAAGGTTGGCTGCTCCACATGAAAGAATGACCCTTGATTTCAGCAGAAATTTGCACTTTGAGAATCTAGATTAAGTTTCCAGCCCTGACAGGTACTTTTTGGCCTTTCAGGGGCATTTACATAGGCTCTGATTAACTTTTGGGAGTATGGGTCTCAGCTCCCTCGGTAAAAAAAACAGGTTATTCACATTTCTGTCCTGTCAGGGGTGTTACAGAGGTAAACACAAAGGATTCCAAGAGAGTCAAGCCCCAAAGGTGGACAGCTGGGCTGTAATTGTGCATTTTGCCCCTCCAGACCACTGGCAACCCCTGGCAGTTTCTGCTCTGGGCCATGTCTGCTGCCAAGCTATGCTCCCTAAAGGGCTGGGGAAGGGTGCTCTGCCTGCCAGCTTCCCTCCCTTGGACCAATGCATACCTTGAAGTTTGCCTTTTTTTCCGGTTTTGTTTCTGATTTGTTTTGGCTTTTCAAGTTGGGGAATTTAGTGATTTAATTCAGTTCCATCCCTCAGAAAGACACAGTAACTCTCAAGGGTTTCTTTGCTAGGCTTTACAAGGAAGAGGTACTCCTGCAAAGATCTGTGACCTCTGATTTTACACCACTCTTTTTTCAAACTGAACTTGATTAATGGTTTCTGTAATTGTAGGGGATTCTAATTCCTAATCTGTCTTATTTTTTTTTTTTTTTTCCATCTTGGAAAAAAAAGGTTTAATTGAATTTATATTCTAAAATTTTCAACTGAGTGAGGGGAAAGGTCTTGACTCCATTCAGACCCCTGAGTCTTCAGAGACAAAATTTCACAGTCCTTTAGATTTCCTGAAACACTTAGCTACTTATGTCATCTTGTGTAAATGCTTTAAGGACTGCTCCCAATACTACAGCCAAAGGTTAATGGCAGACCAGTCTCCTGTTGATTTTACTTTTCTAACCAGAATGGCTGAGATGGTTGTGAGAAATAATAATAAATAATAGTAATAATAATCATCATCATCATGTCTTATATAACTGAGGCCAAACAGTAGTGATAGCACAGATTGCATTTAATACAAGTTGCTAATACCAAACTGAATGATAAAGGAAAATACCTGGTGGTCAACACGTTCTTCTGTTCCAAAATGTTTGGGGTTTTTTTTTTTTTTTCCAAGCCAATGCAATGGTTTTGAAAGTGTGGAATATGGAAGACAGGCAATTAAAAGTATGTGTGTGTAACTCACATTTTATTAATATGGATTTAAATTAAGTTGTCACTTGCTATGTACATCCATTGAAAAATGAGTTCATTGAAATGTTGTGATCCAAAGTGCAGATGGGGCGGGAGAGCTGACATTTAAAACCAGTCTCCAAAGCTGTTACTTGTGCCACTTGTACCAGTGCTTTACATCAGTGTGCCTTGCTGTCACTGCATGTGATGTGAACCATATGCTGGCCCAGGCAAAGGGGGTGTGTAGGTGACACTGAGGGTGAACAAGCAGTGATCCTTTTCCTATCTGTGGAGAGCACAGAAGGGACCTTCCTTAGCGTTGGTTTACCTCTGGCTAAAGAGTTGATAGGCACACAACATTGCACAGGGGAGAAAGGAAATGTTATTTAACTAAATTTTCTGGAGGACTCGCAGTGTAAATTGGACGTTTGGGCTGGGTGTTCAGGCAATCCATTGGACATAATCCAGCAGCAGCCAGGCCCTGGTCTGTGCACTGCAGCTTTCACGGCTGTGTCGTAACCATCTGGGCAGGCACTGCTGTCTGGAAATCCGTCCCTGCTTAGAGGAACAAAAGAATTCTTGTACGTGCATATTCACTGTAGGAAGGCTTCAAGTAACTAGATGGACTTCTGATGTTATGTGGACAGCTGTGATACTAATTAGAAGCTGTCTAGTCTGGAAGCAAAACAGATCCCAAATATAGTTCAGATTGTAGTAAGTGTAAAAATGACTGGAGTTAAATGAGCAAAGTCTGTAATTTGTATGGTCATCTTCTGATGACTAGCTCCTGTCTAATGACATTGGAGAATATGTAAATTGATCAGCAGGTGAAAATGCCCTTGACTCTGCAAATTATGTGTAGAATCACGTTCCTCATGCCAATTGAAAGCACTAACAGATTTAATATCTCACCCACAGCTGAAGTGAGCTGTTCACATAGCAAAATTAGACTGTAACAGATACAGCCCATTATTTGCCCCTCAATAATTGTTTTCTCTTCTAAAATACAAACCAACATTGAAGAATGATGCTAAACCTAATTATAATAATTGTAATTTGAAAAATACAGGTACGCTGTCCAGTGTGGTTACAAATACACTTAGTAGCTGACGGGTAGTTTAAATATTTTCATGTGGAGTCTGGGGGCTTGCTGGGGAGGACATGATGTGAATTTAAAATGATTATCTAGATGTCATTGGACAAGTGAATAACGAGCTGACTGGCCTAGTAAATCATGTGAACCTGTCAAATGTGGGAACACGTTGGGGAGGAGATGATGTCAAGTAACAGTAACTTAGCAACCTGGCATTTAGCTGTCCAGAGAATGAGTAAGAGTAGCCACTTTTAAATAGCTGAGTAAATAAATGAATCCCTATACGTCTTAGGTGTGCTATAAAAATAGCCTAGCACCGTATGTTTTGTGTCAAGCTGCTTCTTTCTCCTGGATAAGGTGATTTATTATTTCTATTGAAATGAAAAAATGGATTGAAAAGTTAACCCACGTGTAAATGTGGATCTGTGGCCTTTGTCCCTGCTCTGGCGTGAAGCCTTTGAAAGCGTGCAAGGAACGGGTAATAGCTTGCTTTGAGAGTTGTTTTTTTCCTTCAGACTTTGTTTATGTACACAAAGATTTGGATGGATAAAACCAATTAATTTCTTAGCAATTTCTAAGCCATTGCATTTTCAAGCTTTTTATCAGCATTTTCTCAATGGAGGCAGAACCAGTTTCTGCTCTCACATCAATATAAATCAAGGGGTAATTCCACTGACCTCTGATCTCATTTGAGTTCATTGAATTCTTCTTCCTCCCACACTGGTATAAATTGGCAGCAGCTCCACTTATGTTGCTGCTGCTATTAAATAAAAAGGAGTTACCTCTGCATTACTTTAGGTATACATAAAAGCAGAGACCAGTTCTTTGCTCTGACGACTGTCTAGATGTGGTCTCGCTCCAGAAAATGGAAATGGTGAGTATTTCTTTGAGAACAGCTCCTTCCTGGTTTGGTAGGTGATCAGCTCAATTCTGGTCTCAGTATCACCACAAACATTATCACCATAAGCATTCAGCAACAATTCCAGGAAGGTCAAAGGAGGCCTTTTCCCAGCATTTTGTGCACTGTCCAGTATACACACAGGAAGGATGAGATCAATAGCTGGAGTCATTTGAGGACAGCCTGGTATAAGCTGGGAGTGCAGAAGGCTCCTTGGGAGCTGGAGAAGGCAGTCTCAGGTCTTCCCAGCCTAGAGCACACCCTCGGCCCCCGTGTGCTGCACCTGACCATGGCAGAACAGGATTATCCAAATTTTTGGCCATTCCCCTTTACAGTGACAACACTATGGTGGCACCCATGAGAAAAGCACCTCAGGAGCACTATGCCAAAGCTGTCTGCATTAACTTGAGGGTGCAGCACATCTGAAGCTCAGAGCTAACTTTGGGCAGAGTGGGAAGCTGGCGCGAGTCGAAGCCGAGTGCTTGGTTGAGGCAGATGTTTTGTGGGCCCCCGGGGGCTTGCACGGCTGGCACGGCACGGGTTACACGTGAGGGGAGTGATGCTCTTGTGATGTAGATCTGTGGTATAAATCTGCTTTGTGCTGCCAGCTGAGGGCAAGGCAGACTGCGTGCTGCCGGGGAGGTGACGGGGAGGAAAGGTTGACTGCCTGATCTGACAAATGCGCGTGGGTGTGCAGAGTTTCCTGTATTCCAAAGCTGGTGTGCTGCACCTGCCTGTTACAGGGATAAATGCCTCTTCAAGATGTAATGCAGCAAAAGATTAGACCTTTGTCAGGACAGACAAGCAAGGTCTGATTCCAGCTTGCAGGTACATTTATCAAATAAAGGTTTTATTTTCATAGCAGTATTAAATAAATTATTTAGCAAAGAACTTTGAAATGTAAAATCTGATCATTATGTGGGTCTATTGCGGTCTGTCTACACTGTAACAATAAAAAAAGATTACAAAAGGTATTCAGGAAAAGCAAGAGAGATTGCTGTGCACCTATTTCAAACTCACTGTTCAATTCTGTTTTCTTATCTCCTTTACCATAACATTTTAACACATATTTTTGTACTGCCAAATTGAAATATTGCTGATTTCAGTAGTATTACATAGTTCTGCCATCATTGCCAGATTTACCATTACTGCTAAAATTACTGTAAAGTGAGCTGACATCACAAGAGTTCGGACATGTACTGCTGCTCCTGAAGAGAAACAAAGTACTCCCATGATAAATGATAAGTGAATGACTGCCAGTGAAGAAGTGAAGTTTGTGTTCCTAGCTCTTTAGCATCTCTTTTGCACCAAAACAACCACTTGTAGTTTCTCTCCCTCATAGACAGTCAGCTCAGAAACAATCCAGTATGTATTGCTATGTTACATGCTCAGCATCCTCACTCTGATTAAGTACTGTGTTATGATAAAAATAATTACTTTTTATGAGACTATACGAAGTAATTGTTTTAAAGCCAGTTCAAACAAGGAAGTAATTGAAGCAAAGCCATTGTCTTAGAGGAAAAGATAGTAAGTTTTGCAACCCATGTGGAAGATCAGATGCACTCTCTGCAGCACTTGAAAGTATTGGTTATTTTAGATACTACTTTTTCAAATACTACTAAGGTTGCAGTTCCAGGAATAAGTGAAAGAGACAAAAAATGTGGGAAAACAATTTGGTGGAGTCTTGCAGTTGAGTGGAGAATGTCATAAAACTAAGATTCCTACTCCTGATTTGGAGACCCATGGGACCTGAATTCCCATCCCTTTTCATCCTTGTAAATAAAGAGTAACTCCCTTATCTTGGAGTGAAAGTGCGAAAGAAAACAGACCCAAGGAATCTGGCATGTAAGATCAACTCTGACCTTTTGTATGCTCCATGAACAGAAGAAAAAGGCCCCAAGTGCTAAACTGGATGGAAAAATTTAAACACTCTTACAGTGTTATAGTGTTTGGCTCTAGCTGTACCATCTATCCTCCCCTAAGGTCCTTGTGGGCTGCATGGGTTTATGTTGTATAAAAATGTGATTAAGACCTTCAGAGCCTGTTGTGTGTCTGTCCTAGAGTGCTGCTGCTGATTCCAAAATGACTGAAAAAAGTCTGAAGTGTAGCCAAGCAGAAGAGTCATCTGAAGCTCCCATACTCCACTTACACTGCTTACTGACAGAGCATTAAGCAAAAAAATCTAGTCCTATTTTGAGATATAGGTAGTAAAATATTCCTCTGGTTTCAGATTAATCATTTCTGTTATTTCATCTTGTCCTGTCAAAGTGAAACATGGTTAAATATGGCCACTGTGTGTTTAAACTGCTAGCAATGTTACCTTTCATTTAAATAGATTAATAATGTGTACTCTACATAACAAATTGCTTTAGGCACAGAATGAAGACAGTGGAAAACATATTAAAATTGAGTGAGGCTTTTTGAAATGAATGCATGCTTTAGAAACAATTCTGGTTTGAAATGTCTGTAACATCTTCCGTGGCTCTTTCTCTCACAAATGGGAAGAGCTCCATTTTTGCAGCCCTGGGGGAAAGTGTTGCAGGGTTTAAATCCTGGTAGAAAGCTTCCCCATAAGTCAGCACTGAGGAGACCCATGGGGTCGATGAAGGATAAGTTAGCCTAATCACAATTAGTCAAGAGAAACAGACTAGGAAAAGGCTGGGACACTTGCAGTGTCCAAGAGCAGACTGGACTGGGAGACGCAACTAAACAAACCTTCAGAAAGAGATTCAAGAGCTTACTTTTTTGACATTTTCCTCTGAAGTTAATGGCCATGACAGTCAAAAAATAGTTGATGGTTAAAAGAAACATATGTAAGGGAAGGACTAGAGAAATTAAAGTGATGGACCAAAAAGACACCAGGTACTTGAGGCATGCTCAGTTTCCCCCTTTATGCTTTATCGACACCCACACGTTGCAACTTTTAATGCGTTACTGCTTTGTGGTCCTCGAAGTAAAGAGAACAGGTCAAAGTTTACACCTGGAGCAAACCTGAAGTTTCAACTTTGAATCTCATTGTTGGGCTCTGAGGAGATGGGTGAAAGTGTTCTGTTACAGCAGATACCAGGAATGCTTGTTGCCATTTTCTTTAGTGCACTGCAGTCTAAGTTTAACTGAAGCCACTCCTAATTTCTTCTTAAGGCAAGAATACAGACACCAACTGTATGGACCAAAACTTACTTTATTTCCTCCTGAGAGACCCCTTGGACAAGCAGGTGGGCTTTTCCTTGGGAGGAATCATGTGGTGACACACAGTCAGACTGGCCAGCCCCCATGAGGTTTCTGGAAGCAGCCTGACGTGGGCAGGCAGCCGTGTGGCCATCATCTGCCTTAAGTTCAAGTTCTTCCAATTCTGCAGTGAGAACAGTTCTGGAAGCTGTCTTTTGGGGAGGAGAATTCATGTCTTTGCTGCATGCCCTTGGTCTGTCATGCACCATAGTCAGTAGAGCTTTTTCTGAAGGTGTTTCCTTCTTGCCTGTGGAGATGGTTCCAGCTGTCAGAATGTTCTGAATACACCACTTCAAACCTGCAAGTGAAAGACTGGTGTGGTTCATCTTCTCATGTCTTTGAACACCCTCTCAATAAATGCTTGAATGCTTAGACTCAGATAAAACATCATACCTTTAATCTTCCTGAATAACCTTGAGATGCCCCTTTGCTCCACTATGTCTCCTTCTGTGCAGCGGTGAAATAGAACCTCATCCATGCTGCCGTTGTTAGAAGTTAAATTAGTTGTTAGCAAAATGCATTGATGTCTTCAGCTGGAATTACTGGTGTGATAATTGGGCAAAAGCAAGGCTCAATCAGATATTTAAAATTATGCTACATACTGTGGCTTATCTGAATTTCTAACATTTCTTTAGAAAGTGTGTCATTGAATTTAATGTTCTGAGAAACCTTATTAACTTCTAATCTATTTTAGCTGTACATTTCAAATTATGCTTATAATTATGTTTTTATTGAATACGTAAGTTCCTTTCAATTTCTTATTACACTACATGGGTTTTAATGTACGTTTGAGAAGAATGCACACTGTGGATAGGTGGCACTTCTGAGTGTTTTCAACTTGTCACAGTAAAAGTGTCACATTTGTTTAATTAACCAGTAGATCCTGCCACATTGATTTGTCAGTGGTGTAACAATTTCTTTGGATAGATGGAAAATCTGACCAGAATGGTTTTTGTATTTTCTTTTTTCTTTTTCTCTTTTTGTTCTCAAGGAATTTCTCACATTTCTTTTTGATTTAAAAGCAGTCATACAGGCACAAGTCTTGCAGAAGTCAGATGAAGAAAATGTCAGGTTCTAGCATTAGAAATGAAGATTATTTTATTTGTTCAAGGCATTGAGGTGTTTGTTGACCATTGTTCAGAGGCAAGAGAGAAAAACTGTCTCCAAACACGAATCTTAAGGTCTGACCCAAGTGCCCAGAATTGTTTTTTCAACATTCTGCATACCCTGTGTATTCTACCTGCTGCAAGTGTTACTGTATGGCCTTCCAGAGCTCCTGGGGCCAGGGCTCTGGTGTGGCTGTCATTAGAAACCCTGTTATCAACACTTTACTGCTCTTGTTTAAGTGTTTTCTATATTCCAAAATTTCTGTGCAATGTGTAAGCAAATATTGTTTGGGGGAGGTGGAAAAACCTATTAGTACTTTTCAGGGTGAAACAGGAGCAACATGAACCCACAAGGGCGTAGGAGACTGGCATGGGTGGTTAAAGGGGAAAAAAATGGGCAGAGTAGTATTCATTGTGTTTACTGTGGGTTGATTGAGGGGTTTAAAGTGTGGACCAAATTTCATCTGTAGAGCCAAGCTGGAAAATGGCAGGTACTGATCTTTTGTGAGGAATGCTTTGAGATCTTCTGATGGCATTTATTGCGCAAGCGCTGAGTGTTAAAAGCCCCTTTGGGCTTTGTAGTCCATTAATTTCTTTGCCATGAGTATATCCTACTGAAGAATATGTTGTGTACACCAAGGTACAGTAACCTTTAAAAATACTACTCTGAGCCTTAGGATAAAAACACTTCATGTTTGATTTGTAGGAGAACATTCCCAGTAGTGGCTTGTTGTTTTTTTTTTTTTTTTTTTTTTAAATAAAGCCAATTAATCCCTTCCCACTTATTCCAGTATTTTATCATTTCTAACCTCTTGAGTCCCTAATCTTTTCAACAAGAGGTCTGAACTGCCAGTTTATCTGAAAAAGTAGTGTTGTACCAATCAAATGAAAACTGATGCTCAGAATTTTTTTGAAGAGCAGCCCCTTGTCATTCCTGAATTTAGACAAAAACAAAGAACATAGCTTCAACAGTGAGGCGTTCACTGGAGGCTTCTTTCCATGAAAATAGTTGTCACTCCTTTTTTTCCTTGGCAATTGAGTCATTGTTGCTTTTAAAAGAGGTTGTCATGATCTCCTCATTACCATTTTTCTTAATATGATAAGTGTAAACTACAAGAAAGCTATCATGTTTGAAAGGATACAGGAACCCTAAGGAATGTTGCACTAACTGCTTGTGTTCTTTGAAAAGGCTTAGACTGGGGATTTGACTAAATGTATCATTCTGTCTACTTTGCAGCAGCATTGTCATTTTCTAGCGTCTTTAACTTACAACACAAGTTACCCTTCAAAAAGAATACCATGTTACTGCATGCAGCCTTTGTATGTCTCCAGCAAAGTGAGATCAACAACTCCTTTTGGTAGTTGCTTGAACATAACAATACATCGCACTTTGTACTTAAAAAAAAACCCAAAACCATCCTTTGACAGGTTTACTCCAGTTCATCTTTGCTTGGTAACTGGTAATTGTCAGTGTTTGACACCAGCTGGAGCTGTGACTTGCTCAAACTGCTTGGAGCTAACTAGGCAGCCACGGGTCTGCTGGGTGGTCTTTTCTTGGGCTTGCTCCAAGTTTGTTCCAAATTGCTCACAAGATCCCTGATAAACTATTACTAATGAACAGTTTGCTATTCCTTTTCAGCCATCTCGAAGGAAAAAAGACAACACATGTCATCGTCTAGTAATGTAGAGATACGATTTTTAAATGCTGGATCACTGAATTTACAGCATTTCAGTGCTGTGGCTTTTGTGTCCTATTCATTGATTTTCCTGTGGGAAAAAAAGTAGTGTAGTGCTTTGAGACAGGAAGGTTATGGACTTTGCCCTTTTTCAGCCCTGTTTTTAGGAGTTAGTTTGTTTCAATGTAGTTTGCTGTCAGAAGTTTTTAAAAAATGCAGACACAGGAGGCTCTATCAATCTGGTGCACAGTCAGAACACGCTGATTTCAGACTCTAGGACCGCTCTGTGTGGGACCAGGCATCCTCAGCTGTCGTATGTCTTAGTGGCAGTTCTGAGTATTTAATGTTTCCAGCCTCCAACTAGCTTTGTAAGAAAGAACATGCTGGGAAATGAGGAATCAAATGTATGCAACAGTAGGAATCTGTCTACCAGAAATACTCTGAAGCCTCCATACCTTAAAGGAGATCAAAAAAGACCTCAGCATGTTTTGGCTTCGGTTTTCTTTACTGTTTAAGCTGGCTTATTTGGGTAAGGCTGACATGCCAAAAAAGTATATGTTGTATCAAAACATCTTCTATAACATACATCCATTTTTTTTTTCTACACCTGTTAGCTTAGCAGGAGTGGATCAAAGGGGAGTGTTGGCATGATTTACAGGACACACAGATGCAGGAACAGACCTGCTTCAAGGCACAAGTGAGGAAAAGGAAATTCAGACTGAAATGTTTGTTCTTTTCTTAAGGCTAAAATTACTGTAATAAATGCCAGGTTGCATGAGAGGGTTTCAGGTGGCTGCTTAGGTCTTACTGTAAGAGAATAGAATTAGAGGGTTGAGCATGAGAGGCAGCAAGGACTCCACCTCTCTCTTACAGATGAGGACCCATAGTGTATTGTTTGGAAAGCATGCTAAGCTTTCTAACTTTACAAAAGAAACCAAGGTGACAAAATTAGAGGAACCAATGGTCAGGCTTAAGTTTGGAGTTTCTTTGTACATCTAGGGCTTGCTGAATACTGATCAAGCTGTCTGTGTTGTCCATACATTTTGGACACATCCATTGGATCTTTCAGCACACAATCTCTGTTCCAAATTTCCAGCCGATATTCAGAAATTCCATCACTTCCTAGGCATTGCATAAGACAAAAAATGAGATGGTTTGTGCCCTGCAGAGTATTCATAGTCTCTGAAGTAGGCACTGGGAAGGTAACCATGCTTCTTAGGGGAAAGTGAGTTCTTCATACATGAAGGGAGAAGCAAGTTCTCAACTGAGACACATGGCAGGGAGGGCATCACATAGACGAGGAAAAGGAATGGTGAAAAAAGACAGCTTTTTAAGGGCAGGTTTCAGCTTTCCTAGGACTTCACTGTGCCTTTGCTTCAGCCTCAGACCGCTGGTTTAGCAGCATTACAGTGGAGGTGTTGATGAGACTGTGTAAGAACAACATTAAAAACAAATGCTACCCTGGCACACCCACGCAGGAAAACCCTGCTGCAGTACTGCCTGTGTGGTAAGCAGAATAAGAGATCTGGCAGAGTCTTGGTTTGGAAAGCAAAGAAACAGCTTTTGTAAAGGATTTCAATGTGTATTGTACAGCAGCGTGTGGTAGCTTCATTTCTTTGTATTTGATGAGTAACAACTCGGAGTCCAATCTTAATGAAAGCAAATCATGGCTTAAACAAAAGAATTAGGCTTTAAACTCAAGTTGCCTAACCTGGTTTCTTAATTTCCCCTATATGCTATTTCAGATAATTAATGTTCCTTTTTTAAGGCCAAAGCCGGTGTTTGCTGGCACAAGTTAATGCTTTCAAATTCCTGATGATTTTTGGACTCAGTTTCATCATATTGTCTGGATGTAAGTTATAAGCTGGTTACATGGGTGTAAAAATTATTGCACAATATAAAACTTAGTTTCTGTGCTAAGCTTACAGAACAAGAGGTTTAGTAGTTTAGCAATCTAATTTTGCCTGATATTGAATTTGGAGATTTTGTTTTTTCACTGTGTTGCCATAAGTTGCTCCAGAAATTTAATGCATTTTATAATAAATTCTATTGATAAGGTCTTGTCCTGTGAGTATATAATTCCCTGTTATGTGAAAAAACCCATGAATTGATTACATCTGGCAATGTAAAGGAGATGATGTAATGTATTGTATAAATGTGCACAGTGGAGTGCCTCAGGGTAGGAGTAGTCTTGTTTTGTAACTGTAAATTATAGTTCTACTCTCCTCTTGGTGTGAACCCTAAGTTTCAGAGAAGAAAACAGGCAATTCAAGACATGCTTTCTTGCTTGTGAAGCTCAGGATGGATGGAGCAAATTACCAGATTCCCTTAAACAAGTGCCAGCAGTGAATAGTTTCAAAACACAGTTGCTTATTTGCTTGGAGAATGGTTTTTTTGCCAATGTTTTTTAAATTGCAGAGATGAAATTATATGTTGGTACTAGTAACTTTTGAAAGAATTAGCTTTTTATGACTTATTGTGCCTTTGTTTATACTATACTGTTGTAGAGCCAGGATGTTATGTTGTATTTAACAGTTCAATGCATACTTCCTACCTCGTGGGGCCCTCGTGAAAATGAGATGTGCCATCCCTGGGAATGGTTACCAACAAGTATTATTTTGAATAAATAAAATCAATGGGATATGGCTGTGCATCTCAGTGGGGATGAGAAGCTGCCAAGAACAGGAGGAATTGCATTGGCCATACTGTCCACAGCAGGGCTCTGGTTCTGTGTACTGGGCAGCAAAGCCATTAGGTTACTCACTAGTAGTGACAGCTGAAGGATGCCTCACTTCTGGAACTGGCTTTGGTACATGTGACTGCAAGTACCTGAGTATTTATGGGCATATCATTGCCTTCTAAAACTCTAGAACTGGTGTTAGCTGGTGTGAACTGAATGTCCAGTTCTGGATGCCATATTAAACAGAAAAGGTCTCAGCACAGCTGAGAATTCCTAAGTATGGAGGATCAGGATTTTACCCTCATGATTGCCGTGGTGTTCCTGAAGTGCTCTGTGAAAGACACAGCACCAAACACTGTCTGTAGCATCCCAGAGGAGCAGGACCTCGAGTCTGGCCCATTCTGACAGTTCATGTCCCTGACCCCTCAGTAGGTCTGTGCAGAGGAAGAGTTATATGGAAATGGAAATACCTTCCGTGGCCCAGCAGCTCACATGTGCCTGGCAAAACTTTGATCATCCTCTCTTTGCACACAACCATTATGGCCTGTCCTTAACAAACCCCACATTCCTGCAGCTTACAGGATTCCTCCTGCCTGTCCTGGCTGGGAAGCAGAGTTACCACTCCAGTCAGTGTTGTTATTCCTGGTCAGTACATGCCTGTCTTTGGACCATTTGGAAGCTTGTGACTTGTCACAAAGACAGCTCTGGCTCCTGCTCATCTCCTGGACTTTGACTGGAAGCTCAGACAATGTAAGACAAAGACATGACGGTTCAGGAAGGTTGTCTTACATGCAGGGTGTATCTACCTTTTACTTCATGGAGTTCCAAGGCCCCATTTGCCACACAATTCTCTCATCACATAAAACTTGTCAAAAAAGCTGTCCTGTGTGCTTGCTGTAAGGTCCTGCTTTGTTTTTTACATTGTGTGATTTTTTTTGCTGATTATATTCTGTGAACTCCCCATGTCCTACATGCACTTTACTCGTACAGGGAGCCTAAGCCTGGCAGGAATAGGGATACAGCTGCTGCAGATCCCTGGTTCTGTGCAGTTCACCATAATGGTGTTTCTGTAGTGGGTCCATAGAGGATTGTGCTGCATGCTCCTAAAAATCCCAAGAGAATGACAGAAGTGCTGAAGGGAACAAAACCTGCTTGTTACTGAACTGAAGGATTGTCCTAGTCAGCGTAAGACATCCAGGTCAGTTTTTCACCATATAATCTTCTTGAGGTGGACCCTGAAGAAAATGATCTTGATCCACTTTGGAGAAAAGTACTGAACCTGTTTCACAGAGGATCCTCGGGAGTGAACTATGGTATGCACAGCGGGGGCCATTTGGGGCCAGAGCCAGCAGGGAGCTGAATCCTTTGACAGGGTACACACATTGTTAGATGGGCTATGGTTTCCTTTGGGATTGTGGCAGACTTGTGAAATTGAATCCAGTGGTGGGTTCATGTGGTGTGGCTTCATTACTCTCCCCCTAAAACAGCCTCTTGAGCTGAGATAGCTTCTCACTGTAATGGAGCATTGTTTTTCTTCACATACACAAGCTTGGTTAGAGCACTAAGTGCATCAATCATGATTTTACTTTTTTTTTATTGTCTTGTAAATGCTCTAAGCAAAGAATATGAGTGTTATTACTTATAAAAGCTACAGGATGAGGAAAATATGTTGAAAAGTTTGAGGTACACAGGAGTCATAGAGTACTGAGAAACTCAACAGAAAAAGAAAATACTCATATTTCTTTGTGGATTTCCAAATGTTAACAAAGTAGGAAAGGAAAACATATGCTGTAAAATTTATAGTCAACCACAATTGGCTTCTAAAGCAATTTCTCTATTCATTTTCATGGAATATAATTTTTGTCTGTCCCCTTCTTGTTAAAATGTAAAGAAATATTAATTTACCATGGGATGATATGGAATGCATCCCATTTCCCAGCTGGCAAAGGGAACTTAGTAGTCATCATTGATAAAGCCCACAGGTGAACACTGTGCTTTAGGCTGTGGTCAGAAAAATGGTTGCTTTTTGTAGCATAAACTTTAGCTTTTCAATAATAAATTCATTTATGCACTGTATTTCCAATTGTCTTTCAAGCAGTTTTTGGGACAGTAACAAGATAAATTCAAGTATGACAAAGACATCATTGTAGATGCCACCACATTGTGCTGGGCATTAGCCACTCATAATAAATTTGCTAAAACAGTTGCATGAATAAAAGGTTTTCAGTTTTAATATTTATATCAGGAAGAATAGCTTGCTTTGGAGGCCATCACCGAAGTCTTTTGGATTTTTTTTACAGGGAAAAAGGTGTGGTATCCCTTTGATGATGAGATTTTTTTTAAATGCTGAGACATCATAATCAAATGTGTATTAATGAATTTGTCTCTCATGTCCATGTCAATACCAACAATGTATCAAAATCCCTTCCCTAAGGAAGCCTTTGACCCAGTATAAAGCAGGCCAGATTACTGGTCAAGATATTCCCAACTGCTTGTGCAAATTTTGCATTCCTTCATAAGGAGTATGAATAAAAACAACCCATAGGTTTATTGTCTTTGGGTTCCTTTAGGCTTTAGTGTCATTTGCTTGTCATTTTCATGTATAAATATATATCTATATATTCATTCTTTCTGTAGCCTTTACCCCAAAGATGAAACAGGCTGAGATGGTTTTTAATTCAGTATGCATCACACACAGAAAATGTGGCTGCCCTTCATGCATTACTGGCTGCCTAGCAGAGAGAGTTTGATCAGGTTTGCATAAATGCAGAAACCAGAAAGATGCTGTGAAACAAGACAGGCTTTTTACTAAGGTTGCATTGATAAATAGTTAATAAAACATTAATAAATCATTAATAGAGTCTTTAATAAATGGTAAATCACTTGGCTGTCTTTATTCCATCAAGGCTGTAGGTTGCTTAGCACCAGCTGTAGCATCAAGTTTGTAATAACCTCAGAACATGTATTCATCACATACTTTTTCTGAATGCAACTTTAACATACTGTCTCTCCAAAAGTTGGAGGAAGTTTAAAGCAGCAGATTTAGATAAGATTTAAAAGGACTGAGAGAGGAATTTGACAAAATATCACAGATAAGGTCTCTTAAGCAGCAGTGGCCTCAGATAGGATTTATTGCTGGTGATATGTGTGGGGCTGGTCCTCCTCCTGCTCCGCTGGCTGCCCTCTAGTGATGAGTGTCGGTCCTGAGACTGCCTTTGTGGCCCCAGAAGAAAAAAATGTTTGTTTTCCTCTTCTGCCTTTTTGTGGATGTATCCACAAGAGAAGCAGTAAGGGGAGGGCTTGGCCAAACCAGTTGCACACTGTCAAAACTACAGAACAAGAAAAAGGGCTGGGAAAGGTCTTAGAAATCTCATCATCTGCTACACATTCCCATCCCAATGTAGGAATCAACTCTGCCTAAGCCATGCCTGACTGATGTGTGCTTATCTGTTCTTAGGCATGTTCCTCCACAGATGGGGTCCATGTAGCCCTCTGAGCAAGCTGTTTCAGTCCTGCAGGATCCTTACCATTAAAGAGCTTTTTCTTATGTCTAGCTGGAATTTTTCTGGCTGCAGTTGAAGTTCATATCCTCCATAAAACTGGAGAACAGATTATTCTCTCCTTTAGGAACAGCTCTTTCTGTAATTGAAGGCTGTTCTTATGTCTCCCCTCAGTTCTCCCAAGGGAAGTAGCATGAGCCCTGTATCTTGAGAGACTTCAAATTAGATCAGGCTAAGCAGTTTAGAGCACACTAGGAAGGGAAGCTGCCTCTGTAGGAACGCAGAGTACACAATCCTGCTCCTTTTTTTCATAATGACCTCTTAGAGCCTGGCTAAGTGCTTTTATCTATACTTAAAAACACGGCACACTTTCTTTTGAACAAGAAGGAAATGATGGAAAAATGAAATACAGAGACAGGAAATAAATCTTGAAGATGACTATTAGTTTTAGGGACTGATTTTGTAAAGCTATTTACCATCTGTCCCATATCTCCTGTTCTCAGTTCTCTCGCTCTGACCTTTTCCTTAGAAACTTGCAAGTTTAAATCCTTCCCCAGTCCTCTCCTTCCATTTAAATCATTACTTGGCCTTGTACCTCTGCACCCCTTAGAAGGTTTGCTTCGGGTATTTGTGTTTTGGGTGATTCATTAGATCGCATCTGCATGTGTCCTTCTTAGTTACTTACCTGAGGGCTTTTATAGCCAAAAAAAACCAGACTTAGCTGAAGAGACGAGCATGTCTAACTCAAATAAAACACATGGAGTCAATTAAAACAATGTTTAAATAATTTTCAGAAAGGAGAGTGCTTGATGTTACTACATCAGAGGATCACAGTGACTTCTAAGCCAAGAAATGGTGCAGGTTTACTTTCTCATTTAATATCCAGGTCTATAAAAAAAATGCATGCTTCTATAGCAGTCATCTACCCACTCCAACAGTTAACATGATTTTGGAATTCTTTTAAGTCCAAACCATGTGAAAATAAATCCTAACTCAATTTTGTGGGATTACTTTGTTGCCATTAAATTCCTCTTTAAAGTGTTTCATATGCTCTCTTTTATTATTTTTACTTCCAGGAATTTCTAAATACTTCCAAATTTGGATTGATTAGTGTTTTAACGTTTCCTGGAAAAAAATATTAATTCAATTCCCTGTCTATTTTACCAGGTATTTATGAACTAAGATGGTTATAGACACATCTTAATGGATGCATACACAACACACACACACTGTCTATGTGGTTCTTTATAGTCTTAACATATTAGAAGGTAGATATATCAGATTTCAGAAGCTAAACAAAATAGAGCTTAGCAAGTACTTAAAGATGAGGGACCTCCAAAAGAAATTGGGGCATAAGAAAGAATGGTGAAGTCATGTGGATGATTAAACAAATGACATCTTTTCTTCTGATGCTCCAGAGTAACCTATCTGTGCTTAAGGAACAGAGTGGCAACGAGCTAAGCAGTCACATCCCTGCAGGGTGTGGGGTTGGGATTTTGACCCTTCACTGGCAGCAGTGCAGTGCCATTTTTGCATGTCCTTCCGTAGCTCAGCTCTGTGTGAGTGGAACATGCAGCCTTGTGGTGCTCGGCGTGGGGTTGCTGCCCAGACATTTTGAAGTGATGTTTTTCAGATGAGTAAACTCAAAACTTTCTCTACCACCGTTCAAGGTTCTTTGGTCAACAGTGCTCTGGCACCTGTCTTTAGGTAGATGTAGGTATGTTTCTTTAGGTAACTATAAACTTTCTCACTCCTTCCACATGCAGTGTTTGTCTATACACTGAGCTTTAGATGTTTGTGCTGTTATGTGTGTGTGATCCTATCTGGGATTTTCTGTCCAATGATTTTCATTGCAGTGAGAATTGAAGTGAAATGCTTCAATGTAGCTATCTTGTACCTTTGTAAGAGATTTTGGTGCTCACAAGGTCACTCTGTAAACGCAGAGATTGGATAGTCCTAACCTCAGTGGAGTCAGGATTTCTTACCTTGTAATTGAATTTCCTCAAATAATAGCAGCCTCTTTTTCCCATTGTTTTATGTTCATGTGTCCCCTAACAGGGAGATGACTAGGTTTGCTTACACTTCAGCCTGCCAAGTAGGTAGGCAGTGGATTATACATGTGTTTTGACAGTCAATATTCTGAAATGTTTGCCAGCATCACCTCCCCATGAATCCCAGGCCCTCTGTACAGCGTTTTCTGTGTGGGCAGGAAGAGACTGAGGTCAAGCCTATAATTTCAGTTCTAGAATATTCTTCATTTCTGCCTTCAGTCAGACTGCCTAGCCCTCTTTCAATTATGTGATACAGTCTCTGTTTCATCATTTTGCTATGAAGAGATTTGCCACAAAGCAACCTCTTTGGCATAGGCTTTGGCAGAGGCATGCAGGATTTGGCTTATATTATCCCACAGAAAAGTTCTCGGGATGCTGAAATCTTTTTCCGCCTTCTCTGTGTGGAGGTCGGTCAGTCAATGCCATTTAATAGTGCTCTTCTTGTCATGGCACTGAGCTGCCACTGCCTCACACACCAGGAGGGATGAGCCATTCCACAGTTGCTCCTTTCCTCCTCATGGCCACTGTTTGGGCTTTGTGCAGTGAAAAGAGTCCCTGTGCTCTACAGCGATACCCAGAAGTTCTTCCAGGAGTGCAGAAGCCCTCCCCTGCTCCTGGCCCATCTGCCCAAGGAAGTTTGTATGTCTGCCTGTCCCACTGACTGAGGAAGGACCATAGTGCACAGCTTTCCTTTCTCTCTCCTAACCTCCTGTATGACACGTAATTTGGGAGGGACAACTGGAGATCTGAAACTTGCTGGCTCTGTCTTCAGTGAACTACACGTTACTATCAGCTGTCGCCACCCAGGGCATGTCTTTAGCCAAAATGGACCCACTACAGTGCCCTTTTGACAACACCTATATTTTCTTTCATTAAGTGTATTATGTTATGTTTTTATTTGTGGAGCATTTGCAGTGGCTGTCATCTAGCCTACAGAAACTGGCCTGTTTATAAGCTTTGTTGTGACTAACCCTGGGTTTGACCAGTGTGTAAGAGCAGCTGGGAAGTTTAGTTTACTGCAGTCAGGCCATTGCACAGATTTCTGAGATCAGATGCTCTTCTGCTCTTTGGCTCCCTTCTCTCAAGAAAGAATTCTTTCTGAGCTTTTTAGGCAAAGAAAGACAAGCAAGACAAAGATACAACAGAATGCCAGAGACAACTATTATTGCCTCCCTGCATATTTATTAAATTAAAAACAAAGATAAGAGAGAAAGAAGCAGTGTCTCCCATAAAACACGCTCATTAGAAGGGCATTTACAAGCTCTGCCTTAGCCAACATTTGTGCAGTTCCTGGGTTTTAGTGATTTTCCCCCTGCTCCAAGCACAAGCCCCAGTCTGCTCCTGTCAGGTTTGCTGGGGCAGCAGTTCCCTGCAGTGGGAAGGAGCAGATGTGTGCTGCTCTTCTGCTGCTGTTTGATAGCCATGGGCACCCAGGTTGTTTCTTTGAAGATAATTGGGACATGAGTGTACAAATGATGGATAAACACACTGATACAGAAAATGGATGCCTTGCTTAGATGGTCTGGTAGGCAGGATTCACTGGAGACTTGGATTT
This sequence comes from Corvus kubaryi, assembly GCF_017639235.1. Lineage (NCBI taxonomy): Eukaryota > Metazoa > Chordata > Aves > Passeriformes > Corvidae > Corvus > Corvus kubaryi. The sequence goes on along the minus strand of NW_024581134.1, from coordinate 1,042,227 downwards.
CCTGGTTAAGTATGGACTTTCTGAGTAGTTCTGTGCGAGTCACCTGATTTCTCAGTCCCTCATTTTAAAGTGGAATCAGTAGTGCTCTGAGGCTGTGACATTGCTTACCTCAGTACGAGCCTGTGGCCAGTGCCACGAGAAGATGCTGTGGTGCACAGGACACTGTCCCTGCTCTCTCCTACTCCAGGCATTCATGCTGCAAGCCCATTCCAGATTTTTCTAGACCTGCCTCTTGTTTATTTTCCCACTCTGCAGTCTTGAATAGGGCTGCATCCTGCCACCATGCACTCCCCTACAGGGTTGCACCCAGTGCTGTACAGGAGGGCCCCCTTGCTGCCTGGGCTTTGCAGGTAAAATCCTGCTCTATTCATACAGCTTGGCAGGCTGACCATGGAGGTGGCCTCAGTTGATGAAGACATGGATGGTCACAGTTTTAAAGAGTAAAACCTGTCCTCTCTCTCATTCTGAGGAAGTGCTGCCTGTGGGGTTGTTAAGGTGCTCATCTGCAACCTAAGGGTGTGGGGTGGTGGGGTTGCTTCCTTGAGCAATTGCATCTCCAGGCTCAATGGAACAGATGTGACCATTTTTAGCTCTCTTTCTTCTTTATGTACATGAATTTGTTTTCTAAACTTTTTCTTTCTTCTCTAGGAGATGACCCATTCCTGGCCTCCTCCTCTTACTGCTATTCACACTCCTGGCAAGGCTGAGCAGACCAAGTTTTCTATCCCAAGCAAGGTACAAGTAGGCTATTACCAGTGACCTGATTAGCATTCTGTTCTGTTGAGTGCTCTTTGCTGGAGAGTTTATTTTTGCAATTGGTCCCACTTAAAAAAAAATTCTGATACTATTTTGAGTTGGAAATTCCCAATCAGACTGTTGCTACTAGTAGAACTACTTATTTAAAGCTGCTGAAGACCCAGTGGAAGCCAAGTGAACTTCTATCTCTGTTGTTATAGGAGTCTTTCTACGTCAAATAAACTATATTTTGTTTGGTTTTCTTCCATTATTATTTGTGCAATGAAAAGGTTTGAAATGGACTTTTTTTCCCCACTTACTGATTGATTGCATGGTGAGGTTTTGGCTGCATAGTCAAATTATGGTGGCTAAAAAGGTCCCTGCATGTGAAGAGCGTGATGGCATCTGTCTGTGTCACACCCCACAGAGTCAGGCCATGTGATCCTCAGTACTGGCCTTGTTAAAGGCACACACTCAGCACTAGCCCAGAGAGGGCCTGTAGTTCATGTAACACACACTGAATTGTTAAATTGTATGACTTGAAAATGCCTTTAGCCCAAATTCCTTTATTGCCTTCTTGCTATGATTCTGGTAGCACTGCTAGAGATCAAGCCCATACCGGGGACAGGTTCTGCCAGAGGTATCTCATGCTGGGACCTGAACAACACTGAGCTGATGATGTTTGGGGACGAGAACTTCCCCAGGTTGGGAAATTTATACCATTCTGTCATGGAGCTACATAAAAGTTTCCTTCTAAAGGCAGGATCTTGAAAAATAGCTTATAAAACTGGTACTGCTTGACATTATAGTTCAAGCAGTCATATCCTGGTTTAGAAGCTGGAATGTGATTTGCCTCTTACTGACTTCCCCTGTCTGAAATATAGCTCCCATACTTAGTTGGAAAGAAATGAAATTAGCAGTATCTGGGACTTAAACAAAACCAAAGCCAGTGCCCAGAATGTCTTACTTTATTGGAATGTGATTGTTACTGGTCTAGCACTGCCACTGTCACTGCAGTTTCCTGCTGCATTGTGAAGCATCAGAAGTCACTGAATCAGAGAATGGCCTGGGTTGGAAGGGACCTTAAAGATCATCTGGTTTCATCTAGTTCTGGGCCATGGGCGGGGACACCTTGCAGTAGACCAGGTTGCTCAGAGCCCCATCCATCCTGGCCATGAACACTTCCAGGGAGGGGGCAGCCACAGCTTTTCTGGACAACCTGTTCAGTGACTCACCACCCTCACAGTACAGAATTTTTTCTTAATATCTAATTTAACCCTTCTCTCAGTCTGAAGCCATTTCCCCTTGTCCTTTCACTGCATGGGCTTGTAGAAAGCCCCTCTCCATATTTCTTGTAGGCTTGTAACTGCAAGAGCATAATCCTCATTGGAAATTGGGTAAAAGTCAGTTGAACTCTGTAAGGTGAATGTGTGAATACAGGTATTTACCTGCTGGAAGCTGGGTTTTTTTTTTAATTTATACCATCTCTTAATTTAGTGTTCTGTTTCTGATGAGCCCTACAGAAACTGGTTTGAGTCCTGCAGACTGATGCTCTCTCCACTGGCAGCAGTATAAGCATAGCTTTGGAGAAGCTAAAATTTTGGGTTGCTTTTCTGTTTCTATTAAATTGGCTTTGAACTTTTAAGATCCACATCAAAGTTAATTTCTGGGCACATTAAATGTTGATCCTGAAATTCTTGACCATATCACTTCAATGCAAAATATAAATTAGGTTTTTTTGTTTTTTTTTTTGAGCTAGCGTTGCAGGAAATAGGCAAGCACATAAATGTTTCCATGCTTCTTTGTCTTACTTTGAAAAATACAACAGAAGTGTCTCTTCAGAACATCACTTTAAATCAATTATGGCTGGCCAAATTATACATCTAGGACATAATGTGGCTAGGTTGTGCAGCCATATAAACCAGAGACAGGCACTGTTAGAAGTTTTCAATTTAGCTATTAAAATAAAGGTATTCTCATGAGAAACATGTATTTTAAAAGTGTGATAAAAGAGGTGGAACTTATCAAAACAATTTATCCCTTTGACATTCAAATTTAAAGTGCCATGTTTACTCTTAGGGCATTATTTACTTCACAAGGGACTGACTGACAGCACAATATAATATTAGGAACTAATAATGCCCTAAGAGGAAGTGCAGTGAGGGCTTTAATGACTTTAACATCCTACAGAACTAACACTTCCAGCAAAGTAGTGCCTGGCTGTAAGATGAGGTTGTAAATAACACCTTAATTTCAACTGATCAAACTGCTTGGAAGGAAAGTTGATGACAATCACTGTGAACTATAGAGCCTAGAGAAAAACTAAGCCAGAAAACACTGTGATATTAAGGAAGCAGCTTAGTTATTGTGAGCCAGCAAGAATCCTGGCATTAGCATGCTCAGTGTTGCAAGCCAGATTCTTTGCTGGTTTTAAGTTGTTGTACTTCCATTGATTTCATTGGATTTGGACCAATTTCCATCAGGTGAAGATCTACTTCCCGCGTCTTTATCAAATTCTGTGTGTCACCGTCCAAATAAAAACAGTGACTATCAATAAAAATTACTGTATTTCCAGTCAGTGAGATCAAACAAAAGAAAGGCAATGGCACTGAATTTAATGCATAGCTGCATTCATGCTGTGTTCTAAATTGTGCATCCTGGATGGCTCATATACACATCCATGGCCAAGCCTGGGGAAGGCTTGGGCTGCTGCCGGTGTAAATCTGTGCCGTGTCTCCAGAAAGGGGGGGTGCAGATTTACAGCAGCTGAGGACAAGCTCTTGCCTGAGCTCTGAAGGGTCCCTCAGTGGTGCTCTGTCTCCACAGTTAATGCTTTTTTAAACTAATGTCACTGGTGCTGCCTTAACAATCCCATGATCCCTTCCCTGTGCCATCTCCTTCCCTGTTTGTGTAACGCCAGTGCCCTTAATCTAGCAAGCCAAGATATATCTTACCTTCTTCATATTACTTAACTAATGCTGACATTTTGTGTGTTCTTCTTTGTAGGACTCCCAACATCTGACCTCAGGATACAATGTACAAAGTAGGTCTTTATCGTCCTAGTCCTAACAGTCAGGGTTGGGTATTTTTTTTGTCTGCTTAACGTCATTAAAACAAAGGCTAAAAAAATTAATTTCTGTGGTGCTAAAGCAGATCAGTTCCATTTTTTATTACATGTTATGCATTGTGGCATGTTGTGAAACCAAGTATAATTAGATGGGCTGACAGCTTTGGGTGCATTTTAATTCTACAGTAATCTTTTGACATTTGAAAATGTGTTTCCTTTGTTTGCAGAGTGGAGTGATCCAGCAGGGAAAGTTGCAACTAAGTCAGTGCCACAAAAGTCGTAAGTATTATTATTTCCAGCTTTAAATCTCATTTTATATTTATCATAAAGAATGAGCTTATTTCTCCAAAGGTAACTAAAACCTAGCTCTGCTCATAATCTTGTCCTGGTGTTCAGGTGTTCTCTGTAGTCCTTAAAAATTAGCCACAAACCAGTTTTATGTTTCCAGTGCTTATTACTGTTTCTTCTTTTTAAGCATTAGCTAACAGAGGTATGTGTGAAAGATGAGTTTATTAAGCAGAAATAATGCTGATTTTAGTTCTACAGCTTGCCAAAATTAAATCACTTTTATGCTTCTCTCATCAGATACTAAGCCTCTTACAATAGAAAATGCAACCCAATGAACAGATGATGCAGGAATTTTAACATTCATACAGTGAGAGAGAGTAAAACACATCATACGGAATGATTCTGCTAGCTGGTGTTGAAAAGCTGGTCTTGAGTTTCATACACTTTGAAACAGCTGAAAATCACAGATGATCTATAAATATGACAGTTGAAAATTGTGAAGGAGCTAATTCTCCATTGTGCTAAGCCATTTTTCTTTGGTGCTTCTCTGGTGTAAGGCTGCAGTAGTGTAGCAGTGAGTGGAGACTGAATTGTTTTTTACTTTTATCCCAGGTTCTCAAAGGAATTTACAAACAGGAACTAAATAGCAACTTTGAAAAGTAGGCTGTTGTTTTATAGTTATGAAAATGTGGGGGTCTGATTTCAGTTCAGAGCTGCTGAGTTTTTTAGTGTTAAGTGTTTTAAAGTACTGAATGCAGTACTGCACTAGCTTGACTGACAGTTGTGTAAATAAAATATGTTCATTTAAAATTACTTCAGAATTATTCTAGTGGTTGCCCTTAATCTGCTAAAGACACAATTTTAAAAATCCCTAAAGGGGAAGAAAAATCAGTGTGGAAATAACCTACCCAGGCTTTTTAAATGAATTTAAATATACTGATTCTTAGTGCAAGTTTGTGTACACAAAAGGACTTGTTGGAGTTCAGTGATGTGTCTGTGACTGTGAGAGATACAGGACTAGAGCAGATGTGGGTGCTGAATCCATTGATGTACTCAGCAGGCTCTGAAGTCCCGTTCTTTACTCATAAACTCCAGTCATGGGAGTACTCATTCAAATATGGTTGGTTGAGTAAACCTTTACAAAATTGTGGCTGAGACAATGATTCAATTTTAAAATTAAAGAGTTGGGGGTTTTTTTCAGATTAAATGAGAATCAGGTAGGAATGTTAATGATATTTAGATTCATTTGCATGAATAACATTTATTTATTAAACTTAGTAACAAATTAATTTTTGCCCTTTGCTGTTTGGTTTCCGGTAATGACTTGGTTTTTTGTAAAGACTCCAGTGAACTGTACCCACAGTTCTTGGTAACAGAATGGGTGCATTCATGTTTCAGAACATGTAAGTGATGCAAATCTAACATCAGGACCATTCCATAATAAAAAAAAAAAAAAAAAAAAGACAAAATATTATTGCATCTTAAAATTATTTTTTTCTTAAAGCAAGTGTATTTGGATTCCACTCTGAAAAATATTTTAGTGAGTATACCATAAAGTACAATATTTCAATAGTTTGTAACCAACAGTAATAGACTTGTCAATCATGGTTTATAGTTATAAGCTGAATTTCAAAAGAACAGTGCTTCAGAGCTCAGTGGTATATAGTGCATTTAATGGGACCAAAGCTCTCTATAGGAAGCCTGATATAAAACCCAAAGACACTGAGTACATTTTATGAACCAGTTGTTCTCTGTTCTGCTGCTTGATCTAAAGTTCCAGTACTATCAATCAGATTTCTGCTGCAATGAACTGCCTTCTTACGGTAGGTGATAGATTTTACACATGAGAGATCAGAGCTGCAATAAAGCTACTTTTATTTTTAGCTTCCAAATGAAGATCAGCTAACCCATTACTATCACTTTTTCTCTTTTACTGCAGAAAAATTGTTAAGGCAGCTTCTAAGAATTTCCACAGGGCTTTGGGAGGTTAGAAGGCAGTCCGCTGTGAGGCTTGGTATTACGAGGCCAATGTGTTTCTTTAGATCTGTGTGTGCAGTTACCACCACCTTCATGGGGAATTGCAGTACTTGAGCACATAATGAAATTAAACCAGGAGTGGGGCAGAAAGACGTAATGGTATCAAGCAGAGCTGGATAGTGCAGTCCAAACAAACTCTGATAGGTAGACAGCTCCTGCAGTCATTGTGTATTTTAATATAGAGTGTTTATCAGATTGCAGTTGTATTAAGAAGGATTTAGTCTTTCTAACATTGGTCAGTTTCAGGGATATTGGAGTGTGTGAGTGAAATGACAGTCCAGCTTATCTCCAGTAACATCTGTTGCTACACTCTCAGCCACACAGTGTGATCTTACTGACTTCAAAACTGTATCCCCTACCAATTACTTATTTTGTCAGTAGGATCTGTCGTCCGTATTTCAGTTTGATCAAATCTGACTGAATTTGACTCTGTTTATCTGTATGATATGTTAGAGTCCTTTTGACCTGGTATGTTTCTAGCTGTTCCCCAATTTTTTAAGTACACGTGCAATTTAAGTGAAACTTAAATTATCTTTTCCATTTACATTGGTCCTAGTGACAGTCCTGTAGATTCCATTGGCTTTGTTAGAAATCCGTAGGGGTTGGTAGAAATGTGCTTGCATTCACCGTATCGCTGGCTTATACCATGACTAGTTGAGGGATGAATGCAGAACAGAGATACTTTACCTCCCTGATGCTGCATCCTGCTCCAGCAGCCAAGCTGTCTGTATGTGATTACAGAGTTCAGGTGTAGGGACATTGGCATCACAGAAGATCAGATCTAAGACATGTATGATTTTTGCAAGACAACCTTTCAGGTGCACACTTCCGGGGGAAAAATGAGGACAACATACTGCAAGGTAGATTAATTTACCAACATGCTGCTAGTGTAGGGGGATGCAAGATGCATGGCTTCTTGTTCAAATAAAGCTTTCTGAAATACAAATTCCATCCTTTTTATAATACTTCAATATACTTTGTTATGTCCACATGCTGAAGAAACCAAATCCCCAGTGTTCTGCAACAGGTAAAGTAGAAGACAGAGTAGTTAGGATTTGTGCCTAAATTCTGCACCTATGTTGTACACGAGAACATGTACATATAACTAACCTCAGATCCTAATTTACACTCAAAAATCTTGAAAATGAAATTTTGAACACTGATGTGCATGCGTGTGTGTTTACCGTGATGAATTTTTACAGCTGAAATCAAGCTATGTAAAACTGCAGCACTTGGCTTCCCTTTTTTTAATTTCAAATTCACTGTAAATCTCCGCTGGGTATTGTGCGGTCAGTTTTCAGCCAGTCTGCTCTGATTAGTTTATTATGAAGCATGGTAAGCAGGAACAGATAAGGTGCAACCAATTGCGCTGCAAAGGATTTTCTGTCAGCTTCCATGAATTTGAGGGGATGGATTCAGCTCATGACTTGGGTTTCTGTTATATAATTGCCATTGCAAGTATGTCATCCTCAAACATCCAGTCTTTTTGTTCTGTTTTGGTTGTTAGCATTTGGCCTTTGTCCAGTTGGAAACTACCCAGAACCTTTTTAATCAAGCACATCCTGTGTTTTGAAATCATACTGCAGAGTAGTCTTGGGTAGTTTCCATAAAAGCCTAGCTAAAAAGAAGAATGTAATCATAATGGTATTCTTCCCCTGTCATAAAATTACTTCCTATACTTACTGTATTAATACAGTATTAAAAGGCCCTTCTCATGGGCTCAGTGAACTACCGGAAACCATTAAAAACTTAGAGCAGCAAATTTTTATGGATCAGACAAAACCAACTTGTTTTATCTTTATGGAGTTTTTGTTATCCATCATACTTAATGATACACAACCTGTGTGGGGACTAGAGAGCAGCTAAATACAGTGAGCTCAAAACTAAAGCAAGCAGCTGAAAATATTCTTGTGATACTTCAGTAAGGATTTTCCTAAGTGTGTTCAGCACTGGTTTCATGTTGGGCCAGGATTTCTCTTCACAGTTCTAAAAAAATTCAAATAAATACCAGTACTTTTCTAATCCCAAATATTATCATAATACTTGATGGAAGCGTATTTGAAAATGGAAATGTGCTTCTCGACATCTAATTACTTTTCATAAGTATCTAATGGCTTTTTGGAAGATCTCCACTGTGTCAGGGACAGCCACCTGGGAACATAGAAAACAAAATTTGGCAGCATGTGCAAGCTATGAATTAAAGGTAATTCACGGTTTGAAATGAATCAGCATGAGGTCCTTATGAAGAGTAATCAGACATCAAGAGGATTTTACACCAAGCATTGGATATTGCGACAACAAGTAATGTTGTTATTCAGAACATTCAAATCAAGAAGCACTGATGAATTCTTAACCTGGAAAGAAATCAGTTTAAAGAACAACAACAGCAAAAAAACGGATTCGTTCAATGTTCATGCATAATTTCCAAAAATGTACCAGGAATCAAAAATGCAAAATTCATCTCCAACTGGCATAGGAAGCATGTTTCTATTTATGTATCAACTCTCTATCAGTGTTGCAGTCACAATGCAGCCCAGGTGTAATACACAGGAGAAGCTGAAATGCTCCTATTAGCCGACCATAATAAAGCGTGAGAGCAGCAGTTGATCCCGAAGTGGTGACAGCCAGCTTTGTGTCACAGCCTCCCTTCACGTGGCCAGCCTGAATCGTTACACTAAGTGCTGCCTGTTTGTTAGAAGTAGGAAGTTCCAAAGATATTCCCTCTGGGTAAACTGGGAAAGTCATGACTACAAGGGCCTCGCACTGCCACGTACAAATTATGATAAGTGAAACAACAGTGGCATGTAATTGGAGCTCCATTAATCTTTAGAGAGCTCCAGTGCACTGTATTAAAGGGACAAATAGCAGATGAAAATAGAAGGGTCTCTTTTGAGAAAATGTCGCTCATCTTTCATATTTGCTGTTTTGTTTTGTAAGTTAGAAGTTTTCTTTGAATCCTTTTGCCTCATAAGCTCTTGGGTTTGAAGCAATGATAGTCAGTCCAGACTGTATTGTTTTGTTCCTCACTCCTGCAGGCTTTGCCTTTTGAGCAAAGTATGAAGTAATTTGGGATAAAATATACAAGTGTTTCCTGTGGACAGTTGCCTATAGAAGCAAACTTGCAAAATACTTCAGCTGATGTGAAAGATGTGAAAATCCAGTGTCATAATTAAAAGCCCTGTATCTTTGAAGATAAGCCCATTATTCAAAATAATTTCTAAATTAGACTTTTAATTTGTTTTCATTATTCAGCTGGCTCATATACAGTTTAACCTCCCTGTCAAAATAAAGTTATTTCCTAATACATTTTTTTCCATGATCTCTTTCTCCTGACATGTTTATAAATCAGTTTAAAAAATTGTGGGAACAGAACTAAATTAATTCTGTGATATTTTGCTGATCAATTTTTAATAATTTTTCTTGCCTATCAGAGACTTAATGCTTTAAAGGCTGCCTGAAACAAGCTACCCAACTGCATTCTTGCCAGCATTGCTGATTGCGACTCAAGTGAGCACTGAACCATTTGAATTTCCTCTGATACTGTATAACCCTCCATTAAAAATTCAACATTTATTTGCCCTAACTAACGAGTAGCAGTTGAAATACTTTGTTCTCAAGCAGGATGCACTACTGTGTCACTGCCAAGTGCATGCAGGCACCGAACTGCGACCACTGAAATGTCAGCATTAATAGAGAGAGGTAAACGACACACAGTAACATGTTTGGATTCCTGATGTATTTCCCTGTCCACTACATATCACTTCCCATTTTGGAAACTGGTTAGACTGTAAATCTGCCACAGGTTTCCTTGTATTTAAAGAGCTTTTTCACAGGCAACAGCATATGTTGTGCCTTTATGGCTTAAGGCCAGTCTCAAACTGACCTCCCAATTTACATTTCTGTGGGATGGAGTCACTTCCGAACTTCAGTGCGACTTCAAACATTCATTTGGAAAAACAAATGTACTCAGTAAATCTGAAAATGTAAATCAGGATAGAGCAGAGGAAGCCACCACACTCAGTTCCTCTCCTACCCATTTGTTTTGTGACCCACACACTTGCTGATAAAATACACACAAATGAACTTCTTGCTTGGCTTTCTGGCTGCCATAATTTGGACCTCACTGTGTTCCCTTTGTCTTAACTCTGATCTGTCAGTAAATTTCTGATCTAGAGCCAAGCCATTTTTCTCTCTGGCTTTTTTCTTCCTGGTGCTCTTTGCTCCAGTCCCTTTCATTCTTCTTGTCATGGTTTACTGGTTTTGTAGACTTTAGTAGCCTGAGACAGAGAAAATTGTCACCCAGATTCATCTGCACCATGCTGCAAAATAGTCATAATCAGAAATGGGTGATAAGTTTGAGAGAAGAATGGATTTTACCAGGAAACTTGGCATTCATAGTACCAGAGTGGGCTTGAAACTCCCAATTTGTGTCCTAAATACCCTAGGTAAGACTAACAGCCACTTTTCCTAATATCCCAACTTAATCCTTTGCATCTTTCCTCTGAATCTCTCTGACAATCCCAATAATCCACCACATGTTTCTCAGCTTCACATTCTCTATCCAGAGGAACTTATATTGCTACCATTATCCTTTGGGCAGAGGGCTCAGCAGGGCTCCAAAGCCTATCAATTTTCTGGCCAGAGGGCTTATTTTTTATGAAGTGAAGTTCTCACAACACCCCACGGGGCTAGGCCATGCTCACTGCATTATCCTCTGTCTTGGATAGCCCTTGGAGCCACAGATTCAGAATAGTTGTACCTTACAAATACATCCTCTCAAACGATGAAAAAGGAAAATACTCCCCACTGCTGAGCTAATTATTGCTTTAAATTCCCAGAGGAAGAGCTGCTTCCCTCAGTTGTGTCCATACATCTCAGAAAAATGCATTTTGAGACCTTCCTAATGCTTCAAATGCAGTGTTCCAAGAAAATGATGTAGCCCAGGAGGAGGAGGGAGATGTCTATAGCCTTACTCCAGTAGGTACAAACCGAGTGTTTAATTAATATCCATGTTGTGGAAACACAGGAGGAGGTGGTTTAGCGTTAATGAAATTGTCCCTTACTGGAAAGTCTTGTTTAGTCAAAATGCTTCACAAAAAGATCTTTACAGGTTTTGAAAGAAAGATGTTGACTCATCTACCTCTTATTGTCAAGAAAGATGTAAGTGTAGCTGTCAGGCCCATCTGAGTCTGCAGAGGCAGTAAATGTCTGCAGTAATGAGGGCATTCCTTGCACAGCTATTTACCTGTTAGACTCTACGAAGTATTTGCTTTGTGGGTGTCCCTGCTTACTTAAATGCACACAACTGTGTTTTGAGGGCATAGATGTGCTTTTTTGCAGAGAGAGGAGTGTGAATCAGTGCTGCCCATATTTGATTTAGCATGAATTTCTGTAGTTCCAGACAAATCCGAAAGCCTATACAAATCACAGAGCTTCAAGTCTGGCTGTGTGCTAGACTGGAATTTTTTGTTAGGTCAGACCTTTATCTCAGCTTCTTTTTGTGGCTCCTTACGGGGAGATTGAAGAGGAACTGAAACTGGTGACCTGTCTTGACCTTTAGTACTGGATTAAAATTCCAACTTGCTGCCATGGCAACGGGGCCTTGAAAATTAGATCCTGACAGAAGCAGGGAGAAACTTAAAACTGCAACTGCTGCACTGAACTGAAGAAAGGTTGCTTACAAATGTCAGTGACAGGCTCTTAATTGAAATAATCTGCCTCTCCCTGTACCAAAAAAAAAATAATAAGGAAGAGAGAAATGGAAGGCAAAAAACAAACGAACAGGCAAAACCCGAAAAAATTGTGACTTGATTTTTTTAGGCAAAAATCTGTTGCAATTCAGAGCTCATGCTGCTGAATCCAGCAGACTCTGACATTTGAGGTGGCAGCAAGAGAGCCTGCATGGTGAGAAAGGAGCCAGACATGCACTTGCAAAGGTCTGAACCCCCCAGACCAGACTGGCAGCAGGAGCCAGACAGTGGCCAGTGTTAAAGCACAGGTTAACTTTCTATTTTCTTCTCCTTTAACCTGACACAAGGGATCAAAAGAGACATCACAGTGTCTCGTCTGACTCCAAGGATCCGTGCAATTATCTGTTCTGTAGATGGAAAGGGATAAACATAAGCTAGATAGTGCTATTTCAGATCAAGTGTGATAAAAGTTACTCATTTTCCAATCTAATTAATGCAACAGTCAGAAGGAGATAATGGTGCAAGTCCTTCACTGCTAAAGGAGGTTAAGTTGTTTTTTTCCCCATGGAGAGCAGAATGCAGTTGTAGCCTGAAGGGAGGAGGTGCTGAGGGTCACCTAAAGGATTTCCTGCTCTTTTTCACTTTATCCAGGAGTCTCCCTCATCCCAAAATCAAATAATCTTGAAGATCAGTTTGCAACACAATCTCATGTAAACCAGTGGCTTTCCTCACGCTCCCCTGGGTCCTGAGGATGCTCTGAGGGCCCTGCTCACCCTTCCAAAGTCACAAAGGACCAGAACTAGCCCACATCACACAGCGGAATGCTGCCTCCTAGCAGTCTATCTTTCTAGAGTCCTGGTAGGGATTGCTGGCTTCTTCACAAAAAAAACCACACCAAAAAAACATAAAAATGTAGATTTTACATGTCAGAGAAAGGATGTTTCTTAATGGACAAATGGTGTTGAATTGGATTAGATGTTCTGTAGAGTTAGATAACTGCTGCAGAATCAGATTAGATTGCAGGTGAAATATAGACACAGAGCTAGGTGAAAATTTAACAGCTATGGGTAAAAGTTTGGAAGAGATAGCTTTGCCAAAGCTTAGTATCCAAACTTACTGCAAAATCCCAAGACCATGTTTGGAGTCTGAGTTCAAGTTGAAGGCATGCACAGAAAAATACTACCTTTAGTTCTCTTTAGACTGTACTGCCTAAGTATTGGATTTGTTATGTATTGGTGTAGTATAGAATTATAGGATCAGAGGAAATGTTGCAGATGTTTACAAACGCAAAATTTTGCGTAATGTGGTTTGTGTTGTTCATTGCGTGGTTTAGAGATAATGTTTATCACTAATACTGTCCATTATCAAGGCAGATAAGCATTAAGCAAGTGCAGGATGCATTGAAATAATTCATTGTATTATCTTAACAAATAATGCAATATTGTCTTAACAAAACACCCATTTCTGGAGTAGGAGCTTGATGCACGGTAGAAAGCGAGTGAGTAGATGAGCAGTTTTCTAACAAAGTAAAGTAAAAGCCACTTAACATTTCTCAGGCTCTGAGTTATGTACTTCAGACAGTTAAAAATAGAGGCCATTATTTGAAATTTCAAGTGTCAAATTAATTCCTACAGTAAGTTAGTTATTCCAGAGGAGTTGCTGTCAGAGATTAATTTGGCCCATCTAGCTCTACACTTGCCACTGTTACCATTTCCTGCAAAACACCACTAATTCTGCCTTAATTACTGTCAGACTGGACTATGGAGCCCTGGAGTATCTGGCAATAAACTTGTGTTTTGCTGGGAGGGAAGGTAAAGAACCATTTAAATAGGTTTTTGAAATAAGCATGAAATCTCTGAAGATGTACTGTTGTAGTGCTGACTGTATATCAAAATATATAAGCATCTAGTTGCAACAATGGCTTTGTAAACACATTACTGAGCAAACTATGAAAAGTAATCCACCAAGGGGCTGTTTCCTTAACTCATAAGCATGAAGTTAAGAGACCAGTGCCATAAACTAGATGTGTGCTGTTAAAAAATACTTCCTTTTATGTGAGATTATTTTGTGTTAAGCCCAATGGATGATTCCTTTTTTATTTTTAGGTACCTATGTTTTAATACTTGAAAATACTTGTGTTTAAGGCAAAAGTCAGCTGTCCTCAGAAGATCTATGAATACTTCATTAGTATGTGATCATGGGGCAAACCATGCTTGAGGGTGGAATGAAAGTGCCCCCATGCACCTCACGTGGGCAGAGTGCAGCAGTCCTGCCACAGCTATCCACTGGCTTTTTGTGGAATTACAGTATTGTGAGGGATAATGAGAAAAGCCTTCAGCACTGTCATTCCTTCCAGCTGCCTGCAGGCATGGCCTGAGGGTGGTCAGAGCTCCCCTCCTGGGGCAGGCAGAGCCTCCTCACTCCCCAGCCTGCTGGTGCCTTGGTGAGCTCCCAGCTGCTCCAGGGCAGCAGAGCTTCGGCTGCTTCCTCAGCAGGAGCACAGTGTCTTACAGATGTTTTGGAGGCCACAGTTTCCAGCTAATCTTGGCATGTCTGTCAATCATGTGCATATCACTTGCCTCCTTGTCAGAAGCCTGAACCAGCTCAGAGCAGCCTGCTGTAAATAGAAAAGGCATGAGGGAAGCTGTGCTACAGGAATAGTTCTGAGCCCTTGCTGGCATCCTGCCTCGTGCCTGGCTGGGAAGCCTTCCCACCGCTTAGCGGGCAGGGATGATGTCAAGAAGGAACAGGAGACCACAACCAGGGGATGGTCTGAGTTGTGGGTTGATAAGCTTGCCTGCATTTTCCCATCGTGTCTTTCAAAGAAAATAGCAGTGCTCCTGGTGACAAGGGGAGTTTGCTCAGAGAGAGTGCAGGTCACTTGCAGAGGGATTTTGTTCAGGAAATTGCAAAACTTGAGTAAGAAAGGGTGTTAAGTGAATTATATACAATCTGGATATGGAATTAATCTGCTGTAGCCAAAACCCAGTAAGAGCTCATGTATTGCCAATTGCTGACATTTCTTGCAGTTTTGTAACTTGTGCAGCTATGCAAACACTGACCTAAAAATCCAATATCACCTTCCTTCTCCAAAGGACAGAACTTTCCGTGCTCCTTTGCTGCAGCCAAAATGTTACCCACTATTCTTATTATTATTAATTGACTCTTGTGAGTTTAAAAAAAAACACACAAGGACTGCTGTTGCTTGGATCCCTGGCAATATATGGTACACAACTCAGACTGATTAATAACAACGAGAGAGCATTCATTGATTTTGTTTGCTTAATCTAAGTCACTGGAAAAAGAACCTGTTTGGGAGATTAGAGAAAATTTATACAGTTGAAATCTCAGGTGTGATTGGTTGAGGTGCTGTCCTTAGAAGTAATGGGAGACTGAGACTTTTCAGAAGAAAGGCCAATATACTGGGTTATGAAGATTTTGCTAACTCGTTAATTAGTATAATGATATGGTGTTCCACCACTGCTGTGTTTTTGGAGACTGGAGGCCTTAATAATCAGCTGCTGTTCTCTGGTAAGTTTTTTATAAGTCCATTCTGATAGGTAAAATTACTCTATGTGTAGCCTGCAGAACATGTGCCATGCATTGTATTAAAAAAAGAATAGAGCAAACACAATGAATCTGTTAAATCATAATGTCTCCCAAACGTGAAAAATTTGCAGATTAAAGCTCATTGAATACACATTTAAATGATAAATGATAATGGCTTGGAAAGAGTCATTATGATCTATTTCATCAATAATCCACATTTTTTGCCTTGTAACTACACAAAGGATTAATATAATGAATACTGCCTGATGAAAAAAATATTTTGTTTATGAAAGAGAATCAGAGAAAAGAAATTCTCAGATTAACAAATTTAAGTGGTTGTTACTGTTTGCTTACATTGTTTATACATAACAGATTTTTCCCATTATTAATATTAATAATTTATAGCTTCAGAGCTTGTACTCAGGAAAAATCCCCCATGTTTAGACTTAGTATCTGGATACTCAAACTGCAGTTGATTTCACTGGGTTTTGAACAGCATAACTAAGCCAAAAGAAGCAGGGGTGCAGAATTAAGCATTCGAGGTTTTCAGCTGCAGGTTATTCAGCGCTTGCAAGCACCAAGTCCCACAGAGTTTGTCAGCAGAGTGCAGTAGGTTGGTCACAGGTTTGTGATGTTTCCCTTGCAGAAACACGGGCACATTTTCTTAATTTACTGTGTGCTGGGATTTGCTGTGCCTGCCCAGGACAGCCCTCAGGGTACTGCAGCAGTTCCCAAGTGCATTCACTTCAGTCCAGATGGTGCCAATGTGTTTTGGCACTCACAGGCATGCACCTGTAGGAGACCTGGTGTTGTTTTGTCAAGAAAATCTTCAAATTGTGCTAAAACAAAATTTCCTGCTGAGAAAAAAGGAGGAGTGAGGGTAGACGAATTGTGCTGGCTTGCCACCTCTTGTAACCTCATGTGCGCGTGATCTCATGCCTGACCAGGTTAAGGACTTGAGTGGGAAGAACCTTTAGGATTGAGTTCCTGAAGACTGTTTATAAAGCAACAGCAAAACTCTGTTTGGTATGAGGGATGACAGATTGCTTCTTTGTGGTATATTCTGGCTGAAATCAGTGGTTAAAGCTGAAATTTTTGAAATCAAGTTCGTATTTTCATATGTGACACCCAAAAGCTGAATCTGCTGCAAGTATAAACTGTGGTGGCCTTACTGTGTTGCTGGATAAACTGAAGGAATTAACAGTGCAGCAGGATTCCAGTACACTTAGTCATAAAAGTCAACTCAGTGAACTCACCAGAGTCATTAGTCTGAAGGACATGAAGGTCCTTTTCAAGAACCACGTTTATCAAGTGCTTCTGGGCATTTGCTGTTTTCTGGTAACATACCATTGCAGATTAGCACCATGGAGCTATTTAACAACAAAAGACTGTTGGAATGTCATCTGCAAAAAAAGAGCAAGATCCACTTCTCAGGCCCAGATAGCCCTCTTAAAAACATCCATGATTTAGGTAGTTCTCTTAAAAAAATTTGCCGGTTTTGCTCTTTGATGTTACGTAGCATATAACTCCCACTATTCCTCTTAGATATTTTCACCATTCAAGTGCCTACAATCTCAGGCAGTGGGTATCTGTATAAAGGCAGCATTAATAGTCTCCTGTACTACCACAATGTTTTGAATTACAGAAGTGGAGGGCTTTTTAACTTTGGCCACATGCTTTATGTAAATACTCAAGTAAAACATAAGTTTGCAATGAATTTTTGTATCCCCTCTCCTCCTGAAAGCCATATGCCAAGTTATCCCTAAAGCTTGTGGCTGAGCCTCTGCAGCTGGGGTGATGTCCCAAAGTGCCCGTGAGGATGAGAGCCGTGGGCAGAGCTGTGGTGTCCCTGGGCATTAGAGCTTCCCAGGACAGGGCTGGTGTGTCCCCACGATAGCCCCGGCAGCGGGACAAGGCGCTGGGCTGCCTGTGCTCCGGCCCCATGTGCTCAGCACCAGGTACAAACACCCTTTTGGCACACCAGGACGTGCTGGGGACACGGCCTTACAGCCTCAGAGGTGTGAAGGTGGCCTGGTACAGGAGAGCAATTCCTGCTCCTGCCCTGGCCACCCGTGGGTGCTGCTCCCACAGCCCCGGCAGTGCGGAGCTGGCCCCGCTGTTTGGATAACCTGGTCACTCTGTGTGTGGCCAGCTCCAGCCTCCCCAGGCCCTGCAGCCCAGCCAGGCCCTGTTATGGCTGGGCTAATGACTTGAAAACTTCTCATTAAATACTCCTCTTGGCAAACTTTGGTTCACAGAGGGTCTCAGGGAGGAAAGAGGGGGGGGCTTTGGTCCCGAGTGTTAAAAAAGCAGCTTTATTTTTAGGCCTTTTTCCATAATAAGATTTTCTCAAATGACTGCCTACGATAAATGATTCTTTTTAAATTTGAAATGTTCAGTTCTAAGTTCAGGGGTAGCCCTTGGGCACTGGGGCGGAAGATCCTTGTACATATTACAGAGTGATTATTGACAGAGTTTAACTGTACTGACCCTGCTCTCCTAATTCCTAAGAAATTTTCTAAATGTGCTCTTTGAAATCCCTGCAAAACACTGCAGATTTTGTGTAATTCCAGACCAGCACCTGAGATTTTTGCTTTATTGCCTTCTTTCTTTCTATCCCCTTTCCCAGACTGACCAGTCCTCTGACATTTCTTTTTCAATGTATTCTAAGCAGAATGTGTGTGTTTGTCCTTCCTACAGCTTTGACTTAGCGTTGATCCAGCACATCAGATCTGTTCTGTTGATTCAGGCACTTTCCACTCCTGCTCTAATCCGTTTCAGCAATGGGCTTGCCTAGGCTAAAAATAGTAAAATAATTTTTCTTTTCAGCAATTTGATAGCTTTGCCAATGGGTTCAATGAAAACAGATGACATGTTTATTCTTGTATTGACAACTGAGAATGCTCTGAAAGTCTGTAAACTTTCTACCTCTCTGACTTCTCGGCATCTCACCTCCTCCCAGCACCCTTCCATGATACAGTTTCTTGCTGGAAGATTGACTTGACTCATTTTCCCCCACTGTCAAGCTTGCACAACTGAGAGATAAAAATCCTGCTTGAATTAGTAAAGAAAAACTGAATATGTAATTTCTGCACAGGATTCTGGGGTTGATAACTTTTAGCTACTCATCATATAAATTAAGTACGGTTTGTGCTTAAGTGGTTTTTTATTAGGCACTGCTGAGATTGTTAATAGCAGGTACGTTCTGTAGGTTTTAGAGAAAGTTAGTTGCTCTGAAGTGATTGAAAATCAAGTGATATGTGTATCTTTAGGTAGGAAATAATTCTGAAAATTAGAAGGAGAGATATTTTTCCTTATTTACTAGTTCCACCTTCCTTGGAAATAATTATATCACATTAATACTCAATATGCCTAGCAAATTACTAAGGCATTTTCTTTAATTTCAATCTTTTGCTATGATGTCAGATGCTTCTTTTAAGGGTTAGCCTTAATTCATATCAAGTTTTAGAGTTCTCTCATATGTGAGTTAATAGAAAAATGTTGTCCATAAAACATTGCCTAAAATTTTATTTTTGGTCATAAATTGTCACAGAACATTCACCTAAATATTGAGAGGAAATATTTACTTAGAGAAAACAGTTAAGTACTTTGGGTGCCCTCATGCCCCTTTTCCCATTTATTTCAGGGGAAAAAAAAAAAAATCTCAGGTTAATTACAGAAATTCTCCCTGATTTTGTCCAAGAGGGATGTGTGGTTGGAGGCATGCAGAGGAACTCCTCTGGGTGGTGGTTATATTTCAGGTTGACCTTGGCAGCACAGGAGGTTTGAATGTTGCCTGTAGAGTCCTCACAAGTGTCATCATGAGTCAGATGATGTTCAAAGAAGAAAACGGGAAAGCAGGAAAGAAAACAGGAAAATCAGCTTAACTGTGCCCAGCCAGCATCAGCTCCGCTCCTGTTTCTGTTGCAGCTTTCTTTGTGAAATTGCCCTAGGCTAAGGTTACCAAGTTTAGGTGCCTGGTAATGGTTATTGTGCAAAACTGAGCTGTTGTTTCCTGATGCACCAACTGCCTGACAACCTTATCCATGCTTCTCACAAGGTGGCTTGTCCAGGTGTGTGGGGGGATATGTGATGCTTTAAGTCAAAACAGACACTAATGATGTCTCAGTGCTAGAGAGAGATGTTTAAATGGTACAGGAATGTGCATGGAATACAGTAGATGAAGAAAAACACATGTTGGAGGAAGATGAGTTTGTCGTTAAGGCATTAGATTGGTGCTTAGGAGAATTTGATTTTCATTCCAGCTTTAACAGGGACTTCCTGTATGACCTTTAGGAAATTATGTCTCTGTTCTCAGTCTGTAAATAGGAACAATGTTTTTTCCCATTCATTCCCTGCCTTTTCAGTTTAGAGAGCAGAGTTTCTAGAGCAAGGACTCCTATACTCTGTGTTTGTACTGACCTCGCACCAGGGCCTGTTTTCTCTCTCCATGCAGTCACGTGTGTGTGATACTGCACAAAGTTGTGCACAGGGAGAGGAAAAATGTAAAATTGCAGAGAGGATATGCATGTCACTGGTTAAGAATTTACAGAATTTAATACAGGATGATTAGAATAAACCTAATGAAAACATTGCCTGTTATAGACTAAGATTTTTGTAATTTCTGTGGACCTCTGTACTATAAGAGGCTTCTGTAAAAAAATCTGTTAGTTTAATCTTTGTTAAACTCTAATAGGACTTTTTACATAAGCTGAGGTTTAGCATGCATTTGGGATTGAGTGCATTACCCACGAGTAGTGAACTCACAAGTGAGTTATGCGGGTAATCCCAAATGAGTGCCAATAAAAATTTTATAACACATAGCATCATTATGGAATTCATTTATGCCACATATTTTACAGGGGAAAAAGCTATTTTGGTCATATATTAGAGAGTTTATAATTTTTTTTACTGGTGCTGTTTTTCACATCCCTCTGCCTCTAAAGCCAAGCCAAGTGAATACCAGCAATCCTAGAAGGAAGGGAAAATTAGAACAAACACATGTTTGAAATCTCTCTGAAAATAAAGCAAGGGCCAGATTCTAATCTCCTTACTCATACCAAACATCACCATACCCCCTGAATAGCTCCATAGATTTCTTTGGGACCATTTGTCAAGTGAAGTGCTATTTGACATGTGTGGCAATACCCAGAATTGGCTCAATCTAAACTAGCTTTTTCCATTTAAGCCCTCCAAAGCTTGCTGTCTTCCGTGGTTAGAAACACATATTTACGGTTTTTATCGCATCAAAAAGAATTCTCACACTGCTTAGAAGGGTTTTTTCAGCCCCTTTTTAGAAGAGTTGGGTGATACAAAGCAGAATCGCAGCACTTTTCTAAAGCTGAGACAGAGAAAAGCCCTCCTAAAGGGGTGGCTGGCAGGCTGAGCACACTGCTTCCCACCCCATTTGACAGGGCATGTCTGGGCAGCAAAGACTGAGGAATTTGGGCCTTCCACTCTCACCTACTGGAATCAGCAGCTTTGCAAACCCCACCTCATACAACTGATACAACACATGTAAGCCTGTTGCACTGATGTAACACCCTTGTCCCCATCACTTCATTATATTGGCTGCCATGTCCCATATCCAGTTCCTCTCCTCTTGGGAGCAGTTATTTTACCTCAGACTTGAATCCTTTATCTTCCTTAGTGTAAACACAGAGCATTCTAAGAGAGAATTTTTCTGTCTCTCTCTGTTGTTTTCTGTTGCTGTGTTAATTTTATTGCCAAGATCAAAGATCCTGAACTAGTAGGCATAAGTCAACAGAAGAGCTTGACTTGACTTTATTGAGAGCAGGATCAGGCCATAAACGTTCCGGGTTTGTTCTTTTGTCTCACATAAAATAACTGCTCCGATAAAATGCACTGTCTGATGATGGCTAATCAAGGATTGCTGCTTAAAGCTCCACATGTAACCTAGCTATCTTCACATTAACCTCCTGCTTTCATTTCCTTGGTTATGTTGAATAGGAAACAGTTATTGAACTGCAGTGTTATGTTCATAGAAGCCATTTGATTAATTGACTATGTTTTGAACTCCTGTGACCTGAGGCTGAAATGTAGCTCAGACAAAAGTGACAGAAGCCCAGCGATGGGTTGGGAGTATAAAAGAGCACCAGTACACTGTCCATGGGCAGCCCACATTCATGTTCATGTTTATCCTTGTAGAACTTGCTAAAAGTAAAGACAGATGTCCAGCTTATCTCATGTAGTCAATATCAATAATAAGCACGGATGCTGCTTGCTGCGAGTTGAGCCTACTCCTGCTGTCACTCTGTCTTTATGTATCCATAGGGAGAAAACCTGGAAGGCAGGGGGAAAAAAAAGTATTGCCAGAAATCCCTGTAGGCTATCTGAGAAGGAGCGGATGTGTAAAGCATTTCTTTCTGCATAAACATTTAGAAATCAAGCTCTCATAAGTCAGGGATCCACCAAATGTGGTGTGAAGAGGCAGATGAAGCCTGCCTTCTGGCATGCCAGCATTTGCTGACTGATTTGGAATGCAGAAGGACCCTTTTTATTTTTATTTTAAAATTTGAACCACATCTTAATACAAATCAGGTGAAAAATAAATTGAAAAATAGCAAGCCTGAGATTACAGATATGCCAGCTTCATATTGTTCAGTTTAGCTGAGGTCATAGTCAAGCCCATCAAGTTCACATCGTTTAGTGTGCGGCCACTGAGGTAATATTCAAACAAAAGAAAAGCAGTCAGAATGCTGATACGCTCCTACTCTGCCAGCTGGCCTCATTCAGCTGTGCAGAGCACACTGGCTTCAGCTATGTAAGGAACTTAAATCAGTAAGGAATACAGGTTTTTAAAAGGATATGCTGTTCCAAACAGCCCATTCGTGCTCCAGCTCTCTGACTTTAGATCAGTCATAAAGAGGAAATACCTCTCCTAATATGCAGTTTCATATTCTGAAATTTAGAATGTAAGAGCTATGCTAATGATGGTACAGTTAATTTAGATGGAGGAATTTTTTCAACGGGGGACATTTGTATTCTGCTCAGTACTTAGAGAAAGCTTGAACTTCCTAGAAAGACTACAAGTAGAATTACTGGCGTCCATTCCTCCTCCATACTGGTGATGTTACCATGCTGTTTCCCTGCACACAGGTATAGATTTATGTAGATTAATTTGGTATAGTACAGTGAATTGCCACTATGATATATATTTTAGAATTACTTCCTAGCACAGCCTAATGGCTGGAATCAAATAAAACATAAAAGTAGATTTATATAGATTGCTGTATAAATCAGATAAAGCTTTATGTTACCTAGCATTGGTAATGGAAGCTTTTCCTGCAAATAATATAGAAGTTTTTCATGTAATATTTTCATTATTTCTGTGAGAGTAAAGCAACAAAAAACAAGAAAAGAAATAAACAAGTCTATCGGGCTTAGCCACCATTAAACATCATTAACTACAATTTTACCTGACAAGTTCTCTCATCTGGTGATGGGTGAAATGGTAGAAAAGTAGACTGAACAATTGCATAAACCCAAATGAAATATGCCCTTGTATTCTAAGTGTGCACAGTTCAGTCAGTTAAAATAGAGCAATTTATTATGCTTTAGCAGCTTGAGCTTAATCTAGTTTTAAATAGATCTCTTTTTTTTTTTTTTTACTTCTTGCTGAGATTTAACTGGTTTGAGAAGACACGTGATATAGTGCTACACAGTCTCTGCTCCCTCTCTCTCTAGTTTACTTTGAAATAACTTTAATAGAGTGCTGCTGATGAAAATAGCTCACAGGAAATGCAGATGAGCCTTTAAACAACAGTGAATATATTTGTTTTGTTTGAAATGAACAGATAAAGGCTTATGGGAGAGACGAGTACAGAGAGTGGGGAGAAAGGAGCTGGGTATAGCAGGCAGAGTGGAGTGGTCAGCAGCCCCCTCCTGGGGATGTGGGGACTCTCCCTGGCAGTGGTGCCTGCCCAGGGCATCCCATTTCCAGAAGCTTCTCAAGGTTAATAACTCTCAGCACTTTGGGCCAGCCTATCAAATTCCTTTCTGGTCAGTTCTTAATATCAAACTGCTACTGTGAACCACAGTGAACCACTTTGCCATATTGGCCACCCGTTGTCAAAATAGGTTGGAATGTTTATCAAAATCTCCTCACATAATATAGGCAAAGCTCTCACCTGCCTGCATTCAAAGTGTGCTCTGCTGTTCCTCAAGGCAGGGAGTATGTGACCTTTACCAAGTGGAATATTTTGACAGTAGACATTTCGTTTGATATTATGCTGTAGTTTTCCACTTATTCATTAGATCCCTCAGCCTTTGTGGGTTTTCACAGGTAATTCTGTAATTACACCAGCTGTGATAAATACTTTCTTGAAAGCTTGCTTGAAGAAATTTAGCTCAGTCCCTTTGCATGTGGGAGGAAACAAGCATCTATCTTGGTGTTTGCAGTGGTGATTGATACAAGCACATAAATTTCTGTGCTTATACCAGATCCCACAGGGATGGAAGAGGGGTGTGTTTTCAGGGAATTGTGTGTGTCCAAGAAGTTCAACCATCAACTGACACCAAATTCTTGGTGTAAAGGGTACTCTGGCTGGCACAGGCTGCCCTGATGATAAGGCTGATGGATACTTTCACCTTCAGATTACCCGTTCAAATTCAAGGCAGGTTTGTAGAGAACAAAAGTAATCACACTCTCAGAGCTAGTTAATGTCTTTGTGAAATGAAGTTCTCTCTTGGAGTCTAACTCACATCCAAATCCACGAGCTGGAATGCTAATTGGCACTCTTGATAGTGGTGGCATAGAGACCAAAGGCTGAATGGACATAAAGACAGAATTTCCTCTCCTTGTCCAGAGCTGGGTTAAAGACCAGTAGGGTGTTTGTGTTACTGCTGCACGCGATATGAATGTTTTCTGGGTTGAGAAGGGACTGCAAACTTCAAAAGCATTCATGGAGTCTTAAGGCTTCCAAAATGCCCTAAGCTAACTTTTTTTAATTTAGAGAAAAAAATATTGCTAGCAATGTTTGTTGAGCTGAAGCTTTGAGGTGTCTTGAGTAAAAAAAGGAGGAAGAAAAATGTTTTAATTAAAAGTCAGAGAATACCAGGAAAATCAGTACAGAGAGACTGTGTGTACTGTTCCTTCTCATGAATGACTGTTTAAACAGAACCAGATTCTCTGGTCTTTAAATTTTTTTTTTTCTAGAAGAAATTTGTTGTTTCCTTTTAAAAAATTAAAATTAAAAAAAAAAAAAAAAAAGAAAAAAAGACAGCACCCCCCCAGCTGACTGCCTGCAGCAGCTCCATGACCATGAGTATGTATTGTGATCAGAGACCATAGATTGCTAGAACTCCTTGATGGAATGAGTTTTAATTTGGTTTACAGAAAGCTTTAGGGGATATGGCTCTCTACAAATTAGACCACAGGAGCTATAAAATGAAGGATGTCCTCTCTAATTAGAAACAGTGGAGCAGTCTGGTGTTCTTCCGAGTTGCAGCCTCGTGGGTACTCTCTCACAAGTGAACTCTGGGCAATAGATTCTTCTCTAGTAACTATTATCTGTCTTTTTACTGGAGTTTATCTGTTATCTGATTTGCTGTCTCCATTTCTGTACACACCTTTCTATATAGTTGTGGTAATGTCTTCATGCAGTTTTGAATGGCTGCTGCAAAAGAAAAGTTCCCGTGTTGCTCAGTGTTTAGGCACCACTACCAAAGTAACTTACTTATTTTAAATATCAGGAAATTATTCTTAAACTCAAGTGAATATGGAATTCAATTTAGTGGGTTCGTTTTCCAGCATGCAGCTCTACCAACTCTGTTTTCTCATGCTTCTTCTGATGAAGTTAAATGAGAGTTAAAGAAAGGCATATAGATAGACTGAAATAAATTATGCTTTGTGGTAATCAAATTCAATTTTCTAGACATTTTTTTTAGCAAGAGAACATTCATCAAACTGGGAACTGATATTTTGGACAAGAAAATAATGTTATTTAACTGGCTAGGAAAAAAAATGGCACCGGGAAATCTAATAGTGGGACATCTACAGCTTGTCATTTATGCCAGATGATGAAACCAGATTTAAGCTTAAATGCATAAGGCCATTAGGCATAAATGCACAAGAGCTAAAAATCAGCTACAAATGTATTTCCACAGCACATATGAAAGGAAAGCTGAGTGTGGAACTGAGCTGGGAAGTATTCAGGGGCTGTGCTAAAGCAGATATAATTTGACTTTTTAAATTGTCAATAAGGGAGGACATCCAGGCTCTTAATTCATCAACATCTTTTCATGTAGACTTACATGGAGTAGGACCAACGACTGGTCCAATGAAAGCTTTAATTTACTTGTGACATATTGTTTCCACTAAGAGCTGTTGTAGATCAATCTGAGAACAATTACTAGGTGAATAAAAGAGGGGGGGAAAAAGTCAAGTATTACTCTGGAATGTAAGTAAAAAATGGAAATTTAGAATTAGTCAAAATATTTATTTTGCTGTCCAGTGTGGGGTATTAATGACAGGAAAGGGCTGTATTTTTAAATGTGATTGCTGTTTAGATTTTGCCAGAATATATAACAGAACATGTCTCATGACCATCTTATTTTCATGTAGTATTTCATCCTCCAGCTTTGTGGGGGAACTTTATGCCAAGAGAACTCACTGGAGACTGAGTGACAGATCAGGCTGTTGTCCCACATTCCCTTTCTACTAAATCACAGTTTTCTTTAGATGGAAGGTGGCTATTGTGAAGCTGTCAAACTGAGGAAAGTTAAATGGGCTGAAGTGAAGGCTCCTGCTAACAATAGCAGCTATCTCTGTCAAATGAAAGCTCAGCAGACAGTTACAAGGCAATTCGGCACTGATGGGTGGTCGATTAAAAACAACAAAAGGCAAGATGAATGAAAGGGGAAAATCCCTATTACTTTGTGGTAGGAGCTAGGGGAAAACCAAAAATAAAATAAAAAGCCCACCTCACCCAACCCCGTAGCAATTGGAACAGACTTGTAGTTAGCATGACCTTCATCATCTCAGATATGGCACAATAAAACTGACAAGATTATTTTCTCTTCAAGCAGTGCTGAGGTATTTTCATTGGCAAAAATCTGGAAAAGTAAAATAAATGCAGAGTTCAAGGCAGTTGAAAAATTCTTGAATCTGATAACAGCTGGGACATAGTGCTACCAGGAAAAATAGCTAGGTTTTGTGCTAAAAAATTACGGCTTGATCATTTTTTTACAGTGTCATTTCTGGGATTTTGAAGGTTACCCTATAGACAACCAGAAGAGGATTAGAGAGAAATTATCTTTGAGCTCAAGGGAGTACCAATTTAAATTGGATTTGAGATATAACTTCTGCATTACCTTAGGAGATGAAAGGTGGTGTTGTGCCCTGATAGTTACCCAACTGCCTAACCATATGTATCAACTGGATTAGTCTGTGGATTAGCAGCTCATGCACCAAGTACAAGGTGTATTGTGCAATTTCCTCTTGGTGGGACTCATCCTTTTTCAATGGAACTAACATCAAAACTCAGCAAACGTGGGGAGGGCTTTGCAGCTTGCAAGTCAGGCGTAAGGTGAATGTACACACTTGTTCCTCAGAAGATCTTAGACTTGCTATGGCAGATGTGTAGAGTAAGATGAGAAAGTACAAAAGAACAGTCTTAGGAAAAAAGGTGTGTTATGTCCTTTTAACTATTCTGACAGAAAATGAAGTTTTGAAATTTGATGGGAGGCAAGCACGTAGACTCACTTAGAACCTATGAAATTCCCATTTATTTTCTCATAATTTAAATTTTAGGATAAAAAGGCCAGGAAAAACAAATAGGTTCTTACACAGCTGAAAGTTAGGACTCAGGTTCCTGCCAACAGTGGAGCCAGGGTTCAAAGAAACTCTGAAAAAAATTGCAATGAAGAATTTGGGGAGACATATGTGCTTCACGAGCATAATGAACCAGTGTCTCATCCCAGCTATATTAGGAAAAATAGTTCAGTACTAACAAATTGTTCCATTGAACAACCTCCTCTGACAAGATGTAGAACTAGATGTACCGTGGACCTGATCCAGTCTGACAATTTTGACATATTATTATTCTATTATTTGTCCTTGTAAAAGTCATGATGTCACTAGACTTCATCAATTAAATTAAGTCTGCATCATCCCTAAGTTTTGCCCTTTGAAGTAAAACATGGGGTATCCATCTATCAATTTTATGTACTAATTTTCTTGTTTATTTGTCTGATAATAACATTGAGGTACTGAAGTCATGGACAAAGAAACCAAGTGCCAGACATGATATAAACGGTCAAAAAGAAAGGCAAAAAATTGGTAGTCTTGAATTTTCTTTTTTAGAATGTTTTTAGCACTGAGGACCGTATTTTGAGGTTTTTTCCAATGGTAACATGTATGTCATCTCATAACTAATTTGGTATGAAAATAGAATTAACCTACCTCAGGGAATCAACCCTGATGTTCCTCAAAGGCTTTGTGGTAAAGGAAGACCAGGGTGGTCTCAAGATGAATTTGGGAGAGAAATATTAAAGCAGAGAGGGCAAGGGACAGTGGATACAAACCGAAACACAGAAAATTCCATCTGAATAGGAGAAGAAATTTTAGTGTGAGAGTGACTGAACATTGGAACAGACTGCCCAGAGAGGTTGTGGAGTCTCCCTCCCTCACTGGAGATATTCAAAACCTGTCTGGATGTGATCCTGTGCAACCTGCTCTGGGTGAACCTGCTTTAGCAGGGGAGTTGAACTAGATGATCCCCAGAGGTACTTCCCACCCCAGCCGTCTGTGATTCTGTAATTGGACATAAATCATGTCTGTGAGTATCTCTAATGCCCCCATTTGAACCAACCACAGAATGTTCCTTTCTTGGTTCCTCATAGCTTCATTCTTCCAACACTGTAGAGGGCTCTGCAAACACGAATTAGCAGAGGGCTCAGAAGTAACCTGGGCTTCCTAGGGAATATAAAGATTGGAGGGTGTGTGTACATAGGGTATGCATGGCTGTGGGGAAATGCTGGCTTCTCCAGAGTTACACCATTTGCAGTGATACTGAAAAAAATGCCCTCAATTTTCATGACAAAGAATGGTTTAACCATGTGGCACAATTTATAGGGTAAGCAAACTTTCAGTAAGAGCTAGCTGTATCAGAAAACTTGTGTAACATGCACAGAAGGCACTGTTAAATTATTTCAGTGCCATAATTCAAAATGCTGAGGAAAATTCTCCTGTATTATAGCCAGAGCAAGATTGGATCTGTAGCCAAGTACATCAACGTAAATGTTCAGCTGTCTGGGGAAATGCAAGTCTTATACTGTTACTTAGGGGAAAATGTGCACAGACATGGTGGAGCCCCTTATGAAACAATCTTCATTTTGTTAAACAATAGGATCAAATTTTCAATCAGGTTATCTAGCATATTGCATTCTTCAAGCTTGCCAAGCAAAGAGAACTATCAGCATGAAGATGGATATATTTTTACAGAATTAATGATGTATGAAATCTGGAAGTGGAAACATACATTTTCATTTTATCCTCTAATTTTTCTTTTTACATTATAAGTGAAAGGAAATGCTTGGAAGTATTTGCAGTTATTCATATCTGTTTATCTTAGAGTGATTATCAGAGCAAACAGTGTTAGGCATTGTGTTTGGATCTGAGCCTGAAAAATAGTGCTTGCAGGAGCAAGGATTATTTGCATGAGTCAGTGTTTTCAGGACTGTGCTTAGTACTTGATTTCTCTCATGCATATGCAGTGCCTTATAAATCATCCAGATTCAGAAATCATTTAAGTATTTTTTTCATTTATCCGATCTATTTATATTAGTTTTAGTCTTGCTTGGTTTTATCCCCTCTATTTACATTAGTTTTAGTACTGCTTGGATTAATCTGCTTATACATTTTTAGACTGATCAACAGAATGTTCATTTAGGGACAGAAGTGAACAGTCTTACTGAAGATGCATTTCTCTTTGCAAAGTCTGTATCAGATCAGTGTGATAGCTGTGGATTCTTGATGTAGGATTTTGCAGGTACAAAAGTGTCTTTAAAAACTGAACACAAATTAGGGCAGTGAAAATGAAGGTCACCTTCCCCAAGATCACCTTATGTTTGCTTTCTGTGGGGATTTTTGCTGATGATCATCCCTGAACTACCCTGTGTACCTGGCATGGTCCAGCAGTACTTTTTGTAGAGGTGTAGTGCCTTTGCAGCCCTGAAAGGCCTGGTCACTTCTCCCACGCACACACAAGCCCCTGGTACTTGCTCATCTTCTCTATGGCTGACCCCTGCTCTTTACTCACCGTGCACCATCAGAAGGCCATAACAGAGGACTTGGATTCCTGCTTGGAATTCTGCTTTGGTAATGCACACCTCTGAAAATCTGTAAGTCAGCCACTAAGCTTACAGCATTCTTTAAAAATCAGACATGGCAAATTTCACTTTCCTCCATATGCACAAGGACTGTTTCTGAAGCTAAAGGTCCCATTCTGCATAACATATCACTGAAAGCCGTGTCACAACTGCATTGTGTGGCCTTTTCAGTATCTGCTGCTGGAAGACCTCCTTCTACCAGTCTTTATTAAACATCTTGAGTCTTCCTTTTGAACAAGTAAAGAATTACTTTACCATTTTATTAAGTTGTTGTTCTTTTACACAGAAATGAAGAAGCCAGACGCAGTCAAAGGGTCACAGGACCACTCCTCCCCAGCAATTCATTCTTAAGGACTAATTGACTGCAGGGATTTAAACACCTCTCAGCCTCAGGACACTGTCAGGGGGTCTTTGTTGCTATTCCTGCAATCACCTGGTGAGCTGCTGTGTTGCCTTACTCCACAACAAGCATGGAGGAGTTTCTTCTCCTCATCACCCCCTGCCCAGCTGCACACAGTCCTTATGCCAGAAGAGCAGAGTTCATCTCAGTCTGTGCTGCCTCTGCAAAGGGCCTTCAGGACTCAGTGTCATTCCCATCACTAACACTGAATTGTGGTCTCTCTTCATGGCACTGAACTTCGCAGACAGCAGGTGGAAATTAGAGGCAAGTAGTTCAAATGGCAGAAAGAGATGCAAAAATACATCAGTAGAAAGGTTTTAATGAGCAAAAAAAGTTGCTTCCACTCTAGAACAGGTTAGTGAAGCTTCAGATTACCAGACACAACTGATTTCCAATCTGCAGAAACAAAAGAACTCTGCTCTTCAGATACAAGGTTGGTCTATGTAAGGGGGAAAGAGTGCACAGAGAAAGATTTGTGAATGTCATGTTGGTACTGGCAGCTCATCAAACAGCTCCTTGAAGGACTCACCTTTTTACCAGATTAAAAAAAGAAATAAAATGAAAGATAAAAGAATATCATCAATGAATAAAACTAATGTCCTTCCATATGCAAAGTGGAGCATTGGATAGATGAGCCAGTCCTGTGTTATTTCATTCCTTGTTGAACAAATTTCTTTATTATATTTTCTGGTATGATTTTTTAAAGTCACCTTTGCAAGTGGTGGTAGAATTATCAATCATTGTTTAACTGTGTGCTAAGTTCCTGTAGCCCTTGTGTGTAAATATGCCAGCTGCAGGCTTGTTTACCAGAGAAAATACTGGTGCTCTGGCTAGGAGACAGTTTTAATCAAATATCGTTGGAGTAAGCAGGTGTTTTTCATGTGGAATGTATTGGAAATGAGTATGTATCACAGAAATGACTCTTGGACTATATATTGCTCTTGATAAATAGCAGAACCCAGAATTATATCAGCCATTGCAGTTTATCAAAGGGAAAATAGTAAAAGCTTTGTGCACACTGTCAGAACTGAACACACTAAAAAAGGTGGGGTACTCATTTTTATTCTTCACAAACTTTAAGAATGCACATTTTATACTGGCATTTTGAGAAACTATTAGTCCCTCCCAGTGTTTTTCCTGGACCCATACTTTTCTTTGTTCTTGCCTGTCTTTTCTCTCATTTTTCCCCCTCTTTTTGCTTCAGTGATACATCATACTCTGAACTTAGCAAACAGAGATGTGCATTGTACTAAAGAGTCACTGTGCAGTGAGGGAAAGAAACACAAGGTGAAGGAGATGGAGCTTTGCTAAGGCAGAAGGCAAACCCAGTGGTATTAGTGTTTAAGGCAAAAGTATCAATTCACCAACTTGAAACAAAAGGCTACTGCTTTCTGTGATTTTTTTTTGCCACTTCCCATTACACTGTTAAGATATTTTTACCCCATTCTGGTCCCATTCTGTTGGAAGCATTGTTTGCAAGCAGGATTGAAACTCAATAGAGCTGTGAAGTTATTGGATATACCAGAGTGTTGTTTGTATTCTTAGTATTATTTAGTATTATTAGTATTATTAATTAGTATTATTATAATAGAGTATTATTATTTGTGCTAAACATACAGATTCCCATAAAAGTTGGCAGCAGGTTTCTCCCTCCTCCAAAAGTTCTTGTCTCAGCTTTAATGAAACACAAAATGTCTGTCAACAGAGCAGTAGTTATAATTCAGTTAGTAGCAACTTAATATCTTAGTTGCCTTGAAGAGCTTTTTATACATAGACATTAATGGATGGCTGGATAAAGAAATTCTTCTAGTGAAGGAATTAATTTTGCTTAATCCTTTTGAAATTAAGAGATGATACAGAGAGATGAGTAATGAAGTGCACTCTCTAATTGTGAGGTACCTAATAGAAAACCACAGGGGTTACTTCTCTCTCACCAGCTGTAATTACACTAATTACTGCTATGGTGCCAGGAACACTAAGGCAGGCTGCATGTGACAACACACAATGGAGGGTGTCCTAGCAAGCCATTGTTCTCCATCAGTGGTCAGAGGGAGGCTGACCATGTCAGCAGGATAATGAGTGCCTTTCCTGTGGCAGGAAAGAGAACAGGCACCTTTATTGCTCACAGGTTGTTTAGCAATGAAGACACAAAACTTGACTTCAGCCCTTTCTAAGGGGAGGTGATTTCAGGCCATACACTGAGGAGTTGATCTATACCTTCAGCAAATTAGCCCTATTCAGGCCACTGAAACTATGAGTTAATGAGCAGAAGTTACTTCTGTGAGTAACAGTTTGCAAGACTGACTTCATCATCATTGACAAAAATGCAATGAAAGAAAATGGTGGATGAGGAGAAGGGAAAAATTAATACATTTTATTTAAGTATGTATAAAATTGCTGGACAAATGGTCCTGACTATTAAGGTAAATGGTGCTTGTAAATTCCATTTAATCTTCTGAGATTTCCTTTTACCATAACTCTTACAGTATCTCAGAGGAAATAATGTAAGGATGACTTGCACATTTCAGCAAAAGAATAAATGTAAGGTTTCAAGATTTATTGATGGGATGTTTTAAAACAAAAGATCTTCTTTTTTCCTTTGGAATTACTCTACCGTTTATTGTCATTTCCTCAGTTTTTTGTTCACTGTATTATGAACTTCTCTGGGGAAATCTATTGTTAGATGTTTTCACACACATAGGCCCCCTTCTTCCCCCTTGATAAATGATAAAATTGTGCTCCAGTGTGTGCAACACATTCTTGAAATACATCTGAATTCCATTATACAGTTTGTCATTTGCATGATACCTTTTGAGTTACCACTCTCAGAGAAGCCTTATATACTACAGAGAAATGCACTAGGAAAATGAAAAACAAGTTGGGTATGAAGTCCATGGGGTAAACCAGCAGAGATTGTGTTGAACTGATGGCCTTATTTCCAAGCAAGTGCAGATGTAGAAAAGGTTGCATCTCAGGGCTAGTTAATATTTGCATGGACCATGTTCCCTCCCCAGGAATATTGCTGCTAACAGGAGTGACAAGGGCATCATAGCTCAGGCTGCAATGTACCACTTTTTTAATCTCAAAGACATTTATTAGATTCCTGCCTGTTCTGGATTAAGTCTTACTAAGTTTTAAAAGTTTGAAACTTGCTGTAACAGTCTAAGCTGTCTCTTTAATATCGAATGGAATAACTAGTAGCACGGAAATCTTACAAATGTATTCCCATTTTACCAGAGACAAACCTGGCAAGAAAAGAACAGCATGTCTGTATGTCTGGTTAACACCACTGCCTGTCCTCCTCCTTCCTGCAGAAGCAACACTTGTGTTTGTTGTGGTGTGACTCAGATGGGATATGCATTTTGTACAGATGTGGTTTGACGTGAGCGAGTTAATTTTCTGGGCAGCTCAGGATCAGGGAATTGCCCAGTAGTCCCTTGCCTGTCTGCTTGCAACACCCTCATCACTTTCCTTCATCCTTTTCATTCCCACAAGACTTTTTTCACATTGGAGTGAGCCCCAGTGCAGTGGTGAGCTGATCCCAGAGCAAATTAGACATGCAGAACCTTGTCCTGTCCATGCTGCCTTTTAAATGCCTCCTCCTTAAGGAAGCTGTATCACCAAACATGTTACTATAAACACAGCAGACTCCCATCCCAGCCCTCCACAACCAGAGCAGGAACAAATGCATAGCATTCCCAGATGTCTACCAGCAATCAGGACCTTATTCATTTGTTAAAAACATTTAAATACGTTATACATTAAAAAAAAAAAAAAAAAAGGATGCCATGAAAATCCTCCTTTAAGAAGTTCAGAGTCTTCTATAAAAATAACTGAAATGGAGTGATACTGTGGTAGTGCTTTTTCAGGGAGTGAATTCTCTCATGTCTCCTAATCAAATCTTCACTTGCTCGTTGACAGGATCCCAAACCAGCAGGTCTGGTGTGCACAAAACGTCTGCTGAACTCAAAAGTCAGGATGGGCTACAAGTCCCATTTCAGTGATCATGTTCTTGCTATTTCTAGTGCGACTTTCAGAGAACTCATCCTAATAAAGCCCTTGTTCAGCCATTTGTCTAGCTAAATTTGTAATGTAGGAACAATCTGCTTTGGGAGCAAATTCATCCCTGGAGGAAGTGGATATTGTAGTCAGTCAATGAGATTGCCCCTACTTACACCGCAGATAAATGTGTTGCTTTGTCCCAACATTTCTGCTTTGCAATAATTTCAAATTCCAAATTATAAACCTCTGAAAATTGTAGATTATAATAAATGTGCTGACGCAACTTCTGCTGTTAGAGTAAATGGCATTGCTCTAATAATGAAATAAAAAATCCTTCTTAATCCTGTTCTTTCCCTAAAGTGGTGTTTTGCATTAGCTATGGATGAAAAGACAAACAAGTACATGTATATTCAATAATAATGTCAGCTGGGTCAGAGAAGAATAGGAAATAAAATGAATTCATAACACCCCTGGAGATAGCTTTCTGATACAGGCAGTTTTCTCTTTGATTTGCCCTCATTGACAGTATTCATTGTAATTTTAACATAGCCTCCAAATTGGCCTTTATTAATAGCTGTCCTGATCTTAATAGCAAATATACTCTGTAATCTCCAGTCTGGGTGCTTCTGAGATGAGCAATTACACAGAGCAGAATAGATCATATGGGTATTTCCAGGGACCTTTCACTCAAGAGTGCCTAATTTCATGTTCACACCATCCAGACGGTGTTTTGGAGAGCTGAAGATACAGAGCTCTTCTGTCTCAGGGCTTTGAAGCTGAAATACCTTTCTAGATATGATAGTGAAATAGTCACCTTGAATTAAGATTGCTGGCAATCTAAAAAGTCCTTATTGGGCTTTGAGTGCAATCAGATGGTACTTGCTTATAAATGAGAGTTAATAGAAACATTAAACAGTACAAGCTACTGTGACCCATGTCTTCAGAATATTAAGCACATTTTAAAATTGTGGAACACCATCTAGTCCTCTGCATTCTGTAAAATACTGCTTTTTCTGACCAGTATTCTCTGGGAGTAGGTTATTTGAAATGTTTGGCATTCTACGCTTGCACACACTGTGTATTTTTAATTTATTTCCTTGCTTCTCTGGCTACCATATATTTCTGGTTGATACTAACTCAGTTTCTCTTTAATTATTCCATCTGCCAGAAGAGCATGATGCATTTTAGAAGCTGGTTGGTTTAGTTGTTTCAGCTTTGAGTTTTGGAACTGAATGGGATGACATATTCTTCATTTAGCAGAACGGGCTGAGAAGAATTATATACTCCAAGTGATGAGCTTGGAACTACTGAAGAAATGCCAAAATCCAATTTGTTTCCTCTCTCTAGTCGTCTAAACATCTATTAGTCTCATGAAGGGAATTCATAAATCCTGCAAATTTAGTTTCTCTGAAACCAACTCTAACAGTTGTCCTTCCTACTAATCATGTTTTATATCAATTTTATATTTTTCAATATTCAATAAACATGTCTTGCGCTTACTGTACTTGTTAGAAAGTATCTGCAGTATAGGCTGTATGAGGACAGTTATTAATCAGCCATTTCAGATGGCTGTAGGGTTAGTTTAGTAAGTGTATCCATTTATCTTTTTTATGTTTTCTTCTTTGTTCTTTCCATTTATCCAATGTGGAATTTCTTTTGTCCTTTTTGGTTTATTTCTACCAGGGTATGTCAAAAAGGAATTTAACATGTAACAAATGAAAAAAAAAACCCCAAAACCAAAAACCAAACCACCCAATAGCTGAAAGAAAAAAAAAAAAAACACATACCACCCTTTGGGTTTCATTCATGAAAAGATCTTTGCATTATGTCCACTTAAATCTGCATTAAAAAATAACAATAGAATGCATTATCTAGCAGTGATTCTTTAAAGCAGTGGATAATTTACACATTAAAGTGAAATGTAGGTTTAAAAGTAGGAGTGTAGGATTGAATTAGAGTTAAGAGTCAAAATGATATAGTCCTGTATGAAAATGGTCTCGGTTTCCTGGGGGTATTGTCCTTCTGGTGTAATGAGACTTGCAGATAACAATCAGGAACTGTGGATAGATCAAGGCACAGCGATACATTGAGAATGGCACAGCAAGTAATGGCTCTGGGGAAACAAATGAATGTGTCTGCTAGATAAACAGCATTAAAAGTTTCTGTTCATCACCAGAGTCCCGGCCTCTAAAGATTAATAATTCCTGAAAAATTGAGTATTGGGTTTGAATGGCAAGGTTTTGGTAGCAGAGGGGCTGCAGGGTTGGCTTCTGTGGGAAGCTGCTGGAAGCTTCCCCCATTTCCAACACGGCCAATGCCAACCAGCTCCAGGATGGACTGCCACTGGCCAAGCCTGAGCCCAGCAGTGACAGTGGCAGTGCCTCTGGCATAACAGATTTTAAAAAGGGAAAAAAAACTGCTGTGCAACAGCAGCTGGAAGAGAGGAGAGAGAATATGTGAGAGGAACAGCCCTGCAGACACCCAGGTCGGTGCAGGAGGGGCAGGAGGTGCTCCAGGTGCCCGAGCAGAGAGCCAGCCCCTGGTGCTGCCCATGGAGAGGCAGCTGTGCCCCTGCAGCCCAGGGGCTCCGTGGGGAGCAGAGATGCAGCTGCAGCCCAGAGAGGAGCCCAGGCCAGAGCAGGGGGATGCCCGAAGGAGGCTGGGACCCCATGGGAAGCCTGCACTGGCAGGACCTGTGTCCGTGTGAGAGAGGAGCCCACGCTGGAGCAGGGGGATGCCAGCACTTGTGACCCCTGGGGGACCCACACTTGAGCAGCCTGTGCCTGGAGGGTGTACCCACAGAAGGGACCCACTCTGGGACAGTTCCTCAAGAAGTGCAGCCTGTGGGAAGGGCTCGAGTTGGAGAAGTTTGTGAGGGGCCGGCTCCTGCAGGAGACACCCCAGGCTGGAAGAAGAGGGGAAGCGTGGGAGGAGTCCTCCCCCTGAGGAGGAAGAGCCTGCAGAGACAGCGTATAATGAACTGACCATAACCCCCATTCCCCATCCCCCTGCACCGCTGTGAGGGGAGGGGGAGGCAGAGAAAACTGCAAGTGAAGTCCAGCCCAGGAAGAAGGGAAGGGTGGGGGGACGATGTTTTATCATTTGGTTTTATTTCTAATTGCCCTACTCTGATTTCATTGGCAATACTTCCAATTAATTTCCCCAAATCGAGTCTGTTTTGCCCATGACAGTAATTGCTGAGTGATCTCTCCCTGTCCTTTTCTCGACCCACGAGCCTTCTGTTACATTTTCTCTCTCCTGTCCAGATGAAGAGAGGAGAGATAGAGCAGCTTTAGTGGGCGCCTGGCATCCAGCCAAGGTCAACCCACCGCGAATCCTAACTTTTAGAAGAATTTTTTTTTTTTTTTTTTAATCCATGCTGCAGACGTACTTTTATGGGTTCACGTATTACAGGGAGGCATCGCCATTTATCAGGATGCTAATGACTGGTAGTTACGTGTCCAGATACTTTGTAACCACTGGGTTGCCTGACGACAGAGGTCACTAAAAGACAGATGACTCATAAACCAGTTTAAAGATCTCCTTCACTTTCTCTTTTTGAGGCCACCATTAGGGCTTCGAATGTCCTGATATTTGCACATTTAGGATTATTGTCCCCCTCCCTAAAATTCCATGTATCAGGAGGCTTCCATGATTTACTGGTAGTCTTCAAACAAAAAAAAAACCCTTCCTAACAGAACATCCATTGATTGCTAGAGTTATTTAAAGGCTAACAATAAAAAATCATAGACTTCAGTCTCTATCATGACAGAAAGGAAACAATAATTGCAATTTGCAAGCCTCCTGCAGTGGGTAGAGGAGCTGGGGCTGGCAGAAAGGAAGATCTGCAATTTTAGTGGCTGTCACAGCAGATGGGAGGGAGATGTGCTGATTCATTCATACGTCATCCTGGGATAAGACAATTTGCCAAGGTGAAAAGATGGGTGTGAGGTAGAAGTGAGCCCAGATGATTATCAGCTCAGATAAAAGTGTGAATATATGGGAAGCTATACGGGAGTGTATTTGGTGACTGCTCGTCTTTTTGATTAGACAGACCCCCAAAGAAGAGACCTTTTCTGTCTCTGTAGCAGCAAATAACATGGTTTCTTGCCCCATGAATTTTCCCATACCCAAGTCTTGGATTAAAAGAAAAAGAAGTCATATGAGTGTTAATATAGTAATGTGCAATTCAACTCTCTCTTCTGCCAAAAGAAGGGAAGGAGGCATAGGGCCAGCCACATCTTTTAGGAGCGTCCTTCCCCTTTAACCAAGTGCAGGGCACAGAAAATCTCACACAACTGTGAGATTTCCCTGTATTAAAAAATAAGTACATAAAAATGGGGGTATGAACTGGCAAGTTCCCAGATTGGAAAAGGTTTGCTCTGCCTTTGGATACTAACAACTGTGAGGTCCCATCAAACCTCAAACAAGCACCTCCTCTTCTTGCTGTTCTCCACTTTGCATTCTCAGTTTGATAAGGTAGGGATTGGTACCAGAAAGGAAATTGGTGGTGCCCCAGATTGAGAATGAAACATGGATGACTTTTTCTCAGTTTTTAGCAGCCTTGAAGCTGAATTTCTCTTCTGATTTAGAAATACATATCGGTGTATATGGACTAATCCCTGTGAGACAATAAAAGAGGACATGAAAGAGCAGCTGGCTGCCAAACTTCATGATGGATGAGTCTGAAAGTCATTTGTTCTTCCCTAGCATCACAAAGAAGCACTAATACATACATATATGGGGTATTCATCAGTTTACTTACCTCAGGTCTGATTTTCCTGTTTTGAATTGAAAGAGAGTTTTTCCTTTGACTTTGCTGAGGTGTAGATTTGGCTCATTGTACATGAAGTTAATTCATTAAATATAATTCTGTATTGTTTCTCTTTTTTTTTCAGAATGCTTGAGGATGATCTAAAACTTAGCAGTGATGAAGATGACAATGAACAGGTAAATACATCTAATATAAGTGCACAGACCATTTAATCTGACAAAGTTTTTCATAGGTTGGATCTGTTTGTATGCTGACTTACTATATTTGCATGAAAAGCATTTTGGTGTGCTGCAGAATCCATTGGCTTAAACCTTGTTTGCTTCTTTCTCATTGGAGGAAACTTACTCTCAAACAGGAATGCATTTCAGTTTTGTTGGTTAACTTTGTGAAGTGGATTAAACTAAACCAAAATATGACTTACTAACCTTTGAATTAGAGACCACACAGAGCATCACTCAGGAACAGCTAATGTGGTCTGAATCTCTGTCCTCCATTCTACCAAGCTAACTGTGGAACAGCCTCCCCTTGCTTTGCACCCATTTTCTGACTTGATGAGCTTTTTGGAAGCGTGTGTAAAATGACCACATCAGAGCACCAACACAACTACAGAGTTGGTTTCCAGTTTGTAATCCATTTATACAATCCCACATGAGAAAATTTCGCCGGTAAGATTTTGTTCCAGTCAGAGAGTGAAGGGCTGGGAGTCCACAGTAATCCAGTGATTCCCATTTGTGAAAGGGAAAGCCCTCAGCATGTAGCTCTAAATCAATACTGAAAGTTTCTCCACGTACTTGGGATGTTAATGAAGAATCATTTTCAGAAAACTGGCTCATGTCATTCTCTATCCTTCCCATTTATAAATATGTATGGCTAATGCTGGGAAAGAAAGCTGGTAAAATTCATACTCTCAACATTCTTATCGGGAAAAAAAATGAAACTTTGTGTTAAATTCATCCTTTATTTTACTTCATATATGCAGCAGGCTCAAATGTTTGAATGTCTGCAATAGAGAGGAAGGTGATGCTATAATTCAGCATAAGATCATCTGCTCAGTCTGGGAAATGTTAATTATAGGCCAATAGTTCTTTCTTATTTATTTTTAAACCACCTAAATGTTCTCCTTCAGCCTACCTAATCCATCCTTTAGGATCATGCCAGGAAAGATTTACCTTCTGGTGAAAGTTGACCCCTTAGTCATACAAGTCAGTATTTTTTAGCACTGTCTTCTGAAGCCAAAGGGTTGAAATCCTGTACTTGTGCAATGCAGTGTTGTGCAAATATGGTGATGGCCCAAATGGTCCTGTAAAATGACACTGTGATCCTGAGATGCCTAAAATACATAAATGGAAATACATTGGCAGGTAGCAGTTACTGTTGTTTTCCCACAGTAACAGTTTTCTAGTGACTTAAGTAGAATTTGCAGAATTCTGAGTTTACACAGTTTATACTGCTAGGATGAAATCCCTTCTCACTGGTGAATGAAGAAGCAAATGCCTGGACCAGTGTTTGCTGACATCAAATGAAAAGCCCTCACTGACTTGAGCAGATGTCATCTCTGATGTTAATCCTGAGCAGGAAAGAATACAGTGCACAGAGGGTACTGACAGCTCTGGAACGTCTCTGCTGTCAGTGTGGGATATGCCTCGTGTGTGTGAGCAGTGTCACACTGCTCCCAGGACAGGGCTGCAGCCTGGGCCCTTCTGTGGTGGGGATGTGCCTGAGCTGCAGGAAGCCTCAGACTGCACCAAAGTTCCACGTGTCTTCCCAGTGATACCATTCACAGCATAGGCTGCAGACAAACAAGAGAGCACCATAGGGACCATTCATGTAGTTTCTCAAAATTTTGTACTACTTAGAAAATTTCTGGGCTTTTTTTCATACAATCATTTCAGAAAGAAAATATCTCTTAAGATCATCAAGTCCAACTCTTAACTGAGCACTACCAAGCCCACCACTGACAGCCCAACTTGATGTCATCTATAAACTGACCTGTATCCTTAGGGATTCCAAATAAAGTAACTGGACACAGGCACAGTGAGAACATTTCTTAAATGCCCTGCACTTCAAGGGAACCTTCAGCTTTCCTGTGTACCCCATATATGTATGGTTGCATCTCTTCTATTTGTGTTACAAATAGGGTATAGACAAAATTATACAGATCACAGCTTTTTAGGTTTCCTGAATGAATGACTGTAAGTGTCTGCCTTTATATTTTTGGCAGGCTAAGGCCTTGCAATGCTGAGCAGCATGACTCTGCTGCATCTCTCACTCATTACACTTCAGCAGCCTCTGCCACATCTCTTTAAGGAGAGGGGATTGGAAATTGGAAGAAAGGTTGATCTGGCCCACTGGTCAGACACATAAACATCAACAAAGTAACTTTGAGGGCTTTTTTAACCTAAATATTTTGCAGTCAAATGATGATTGTTATTCAGGTGTACACATGTGCTCATTCTGGCAGGAAGAGAAAAGATTAAAACTCTCAGCTCAAAACCATTCTAGCAGTTTATGCAGCATTTCTATAAGGAAATGGAATCATTGTCTTTACAGTGTTTATGATTTTTTCTTCTATAAGCCTGCAGCCAGTGTGAAGCATGAGCTGGCATTTACTCATTTGTATTCAAAAAACCCCAACAGAGAATGTAAAAATCAAGGTTTTCTTCTTTATTTCTACTCTAATTTCAAGGAAATTGAAATTTGTTGAGATCAGTGGTGTGATAGGGAGCCCTAGTATTCGTCCTTTGGGAATTGCTAGAAACCCTTCAATTTTTACATGGCAGGACAGTAGTGACACCAATCCATAAATGCACTTGGATATCAACTTTTAGTGAAAGTCTACAGTATGTGGAGAGAGTTTGATCTATCAGCCCATCTTCTGAGACTACCAGTAGTGCATTTGTCATGGTGGAAGATTGTTAGAAACTTGCTGCAAGAAACAAAGCTCTTCTGTTTTCCTCCCTCACTCCTATGAACAAGCACCCTTATTTATGAACTGGATTGCATTTACTCAGGGGTCTGTGGCCTTGTACTATTTCAGGTGTTACAGATCTCCTTCCTTTTCTCCCCACTGCTGAGGAGGAGCACAACACACAATAGCTCCAGTCAGTCATGTAACTGAGAAGTTGACCTTCATTTCTGGATAGGATAGGAACTACCAGGTCGAAGTCAATGGAAGGTATTTATTCTACAGATAGCATCAGCAAGGCTGTTACTGAGTGTGCTGCCCAGTTTCGGCATTGCCTTTTCAAACAGAATTTTGAATAAGTGGAAATTGCTCCTGAAAGTTATAAACATGATTTGGAGAATCCTCCTTAATGGAAGTGTTATGTCTATTTTGGTTAAGGCACATATGATGATGGCCTAGCAACACATCACCAAGAAAAGATGAAGGAGGCTGTACACTTTAATTTCACCCCAGAGGGCTTAAGAGGCTTCAGCAAGTGAGAGCTGACTGCAAATTCAACCTACTTGTTCCAAACTGCTGCAAATTGCATGGAAACTTTGTGGGTTTCTTTTCCATTTAGCCTTCTGGCAGCTATGGGCCTGATGCAGAAATTGTTGAGTGAATTTTTTTGGGCTGTGACCTGCAGGAGGTCCAGTGAGATATTCACCGTAGGTCCCTTCAGATTTCAGATCTGTAAAGCTTTGGACCATGTTGGTCATTGCAGTAGAGCATGAGGCAAGTTGCAATGACTCCACCCCAGCTGCAAACTCCTGTTCCCACCTTTTGGCCCTGGCAGGGAGAGGCTGCATTTACCTCCTGCATCTTACACGTGTAAACACAACCACAGTGCCTCCAGTGCAGACACTGTGGAGCTGCCCATGTGACACATGCTTTGTCCCATAGATAAAAATGCTGATTCTTATGTCTCATTGTGGGTGATTTGGGATTAAAGACACACAGAAAACGATGGGTTAGATCTGGAATCAATTTTCATTTACAGCTGAGAA
The DNA here is from genome assembly GCF_017639235.1 of Corvus kubaryi. NCBI lineage: Eukaryota > Metazoa > Chordata > Aves > Passeriformes > Corvidae > Corvus > Corvus kubaryi. The sequence goes on along the minus strand of NW_024581134.1, from coordinate 999,382 downwards.
GCAGTTATTGATGCTGTGCTCACAGTTCAATAAAAGATCTGAAGATACAGACCTTGTGTTTCTCTTTCAATATAAGCAGCATAATCAGTGTCAAATGTTTTTACAAAGAAAATTGTATTGACAGTTTTATTAAAATTGCTGTCTTTAAAGTTTTAAGTTATCCACAATTTGACCTACTTGAATGGTTTTTAATATGCACACTGACCAACCCAATAGAATTTTATGTCACATATTTATAATATCAGGTACACATCTGTTTAATGTATTATTTGAGAGGTACTGTTACATGTAAGCATTGCCTGGATTGTGAACTCTTTTGGTGTTGCCACTGAGAGCAACATTGGCACATGCATCAGTATTGCATTCAGTATGGCACAGGATGTTCAGACTGGCTACAAGAGGTACAACTAAGGCAGATGACAGACATGCTGTTAGTAAAACCAGGAGATGACAAGGTATTTCAGAAATGCTAATGTTAACACTCTTCTCTGAGGAAGGACACAGCTTTTTAGATGGCTTTATTACTCTGTTAAAAAAGTACATCAGAAATTAGGAAGAGTAGTGAAGATTTTTAATTAGTAGCTCAGTTCAGCTGAAAGAGCTTAGATAAAACACAGGTTGGTATTTTTGTTCTCTGAAACACCTCTGTATAATTCAAATTAGCTTTGAGCTCAAAGGCATCCAAATGAGTTGTGCCTGGATACAGTACTTTAAGTAGCTGTAGTGTACCCAATTTTCTTTAACCAGCTCCTCTTTGTTCTTCTGCCTAAGGAATAGTCCCGTTAACCTTTTAAATGTGTACTTAATTTAAAGCACATTGGTAGTGTTCTGTGTGGTTTTGAACCAAAGAAACTTTGATACTCGTTACAGACCTGCTCCATTTTCAGTATTTCATGTATATAGTGGTTTTGGCAGAACAAATCACTAAGATGTTTTTCTTTTCTATTTGATTTTTTTTTCTTCTCCCCTTAGTGATTGCCACTTCTCTGAAAACTCTAGAAACACAAGACATGCATGTAATCCATGGCCCCACTCTATTGTTTGTATTTTACATAAACATAATTCTTTTTTGATAGGTCAGTATAAGGTAATTGAATTCAAAATGTTTGACTTTTTAGCTGAGTCTAAAAAGGTAATCAGCCATAGGCTGAGCCTTGAATTCTTGTACTACATGCTGAGCTTTCATTGCCTTTATTCAAGTTAATTTTTTTAAAGTTTATGAGGTTCTAAGGCATAATCTGCCTTCATCATATCATGTAAACACTTTTTAAAGTGCAACAGTGATCACTTTCCTTGTAACAATAGATATCCTTTCCTGTTGTATTTTTCCCATTTTTTTAGCTAGATCCTGAACAAGCTGTTTACCTCCCCAAGGTTTCTCTACATTTCCATTTACTTTGTTATCAGCAGAAAGGCTGAAGAACAGCTCTTCAGTAATGACATCAATACTGCACACACAGTGAGAGAGGTCATCTTGTCAAAGCTATAGAAAAATCAGATGGATTAGGATGAAACTAGGTGCAAAATAACTTTGATAGAGTCTTCTAATGTAAACAGTTTATCTGTCATTGGGTTCCACTGAAATCCCAGAGTGGTGCAGCATCAGTTGTAGCCACAGCAGCATGTGTTTGATAAAGAACACACATTGCAGTGCTTAAGATCTGCAGCCATGCTTTATAATTGTAGGGAAATGTTTCCATTAAGCCATTAATGAAAACAGAAGCTATTAGGATAATACAGTCATTCTCCAACCTTGTCAGTCTCTAACCATGAAAAATCTTTCATGGATATATGTCCCTTCTTGCTACCTCAGTCCATTTTAATTGTTATTCGAATTATTTTATTGTGCACAACCCTGGTTGAAACAACAATATATCATCAACTGTGTAAATTAATACTCCAGTTTCTGTTAGGCAAATCTTTGGTAGTAAGAGATTTGATGACTGACATATCTAAGGTTATAATTCACATGGTAATCACATAGGTTCATATCATTTGTTTATTATCAGCAGAAGCTTTCAGTAGCCACCCTGAGATCTGGGCTGAGCTTTCTGCAAAGAGCATAGCACACCACTAAAATACACTGTGTTATCAAAAGCTTTTAACTTGTTCAAATTCACAGAATCACATGTAATTTTTTTCACACATGTTGTTGTTGTGGAGGTCATCCATCAGTGAGGAAGGGGATTAACACAACCCTCAGCAAAAATGGTTGCTGTAGAGTGCAGAGGAGTACAGATCAAAGAAGGACTTTGCCCCTGCAGGTTGCAGCTGTGATCTTACCTGGGCTCTGGGGCAGCAGCTGCCCAGACCAGCACAGGAGCTGGAGGAACTCCATCCCTCCCACTGCTTCACCTTTTCCAAGTGTTTCCAAGTGTTGACACTGGCAGCTCAGTGTCAAAAACCCTCCACTGCAGTAGAGAAAACAACAGAGGAAAAGATATGCTGACATGCCTGTTAGGCAGCCCTAACGAAGTGGGAATGAAATGCCTTCGTTGAAAAGAAGTTTTACATGATACATCTTCAAGAAGCCCTCTCTTCTCTTCCCCACAAGTAAGCAGGCACTCCATAATCCCCCAGAACTCTCTTTAAGACGGGCTGCTCCTGCATTCACTTCTCCTGCCACCACCCTGAAGCTGCCAAGCTCTGTAAGACATCATTCAAGTGAGGGAGAAGCTTTAGAACCCCTGATGCCTCTGTCACTAGTTAAATAGAGGTTGTTCCTCAGTGTAGCCATAAGAACCTGATGCTGGTGATCTGCCAACCTTTTTGGGTTGGGAGAGAGGAGGGAGATGAGGCTATCAGTCCACAGGACGGGCCATGTACTCTGTGTGTGTGCGCATGGTTGTACGCACAATTTTTTGTAAAGGAGTCTTTATTGTAAGCATGGAGGAAAATATATTTCCCCAGAGCCTCTTGCTATGTATGCTACTTATGCAAAAGCCCCGTAGTGTTTTGGCAACAAAGCAGAGGCAGCAGCAGGTGAGAGAATTGATCAACCCCAGCATTGTTGTTGCTAAGAGAAAAGCCAGACTTGGCCAGACTATCCTGTAAAATAAATCTGAAGTCTGTGATACCTGCAGGCCATCTCAGTGCTCAGCACTCACTAATCTGACCACATAGGACACATTTATCTCCCTTTTTTCCTCAGAAGGAGAGTGTGATTTTTATCATGAATGTCTCATGAAGCATTTTGGTGAAGAAAGTGTCTGGTTTTCTTACACTGGCCATCTGCAGAGTTGCTCTTCTGTAAAAGCCTAAGTAACCATCTATGAACTTCAAAATCTGAATTCCTGTGAGTTTTTTACACCAATAGAAGATAGTGCTAGTTCTGGGTTTGAGACAGGCAGGGTTGCAAAAGGCTGAAGGAGAGACTCATAGGTGGTCAGAAAAAGTGTAAAGTAGGTGCTGAAAAGGGCATGATAAATCCAGTAATTAGCCTCTGTCAGCCAGAATAAGGAGAGAAGTGAAATTTGATCTCCCCTGGAGGTATTCCAGAAAGAGAACAGTAGTGAAAACTAAACACCTTAATTTTTCTTAGGATGAATTCATCTGCCACTGCAAGGTTTGCTGAGGTTGTAGGTGCTCTGTTCTGTGCTGGCAGGATGAATCTTCCCAGAACAGATCTGCCTGCACACAGGGACAGGTCAGGACCACAGTGTGACAGTGCAATTTATTTGAGCAGGGTGTTCTCATGGAGAGTGTGCCTGCTTTGCAAAATTACCAATTTCATGGCAATACAATTAAGTATAATTTTTGGAACTGTGCAATTTAGTAATTAACTAAGTCATCTGAGCAATGTACTAAACCAGACCAAGGTCAGCAAAGAGTTATTTCATGTTTTTTTACCTCTGTTGTGTCTGCTTCCTGTTTGTAATACATTTAACATTCAGTATAGATGTAATGTTCAGTATAAATTAAAATCCTCAAAGTCTTTAGTCCTACACAGGAAATAAATGGGTAGCATGAACAGCAGAAACATCAATTTACTGCCACTGCTGGTACTCTGTGACTCTGCCCTTTTGCTTCTCAAGTCTAGGGAACTATTCATTTGTTTAAAGTAGGGAGAAGACTAAGGGTGGGTTGGATTCCCAAAGGAATGAGATAAAGGCCTTTATCACAAAGGAAAACTAAGGGCATGAAGTGCAAATGAGCAGGAGTACAAGGGGCTGTGTCTTGAGGTGCCCGCCTGTCCATTGTGGCAGAGCAAGTGAACATTGCAAAAATAACAATCAGGCACTGTACTCTAAAACTACACCTGGCACAGAGAGAGACCTTAACAATAGACCACAAAATATCAGCACTCTTGAGATGAGTTTCAGGGATACAAAAGATGGTTCTCCTGCTAGAACTGGGAAACTGAGGAATACACAGATCATGGTGACTGTCTGTAGCTGGACAGTAAGGTCACAGGATATTCTTTGAAACAAGCCTTTTGCTGCTTATTCCTTGGAGGAAGTTTAGGGAAGACTTTTTATTTCTCTTATAAATGATTCTTGACCTTTTCTATGTTTCTTCTGCCTCCTCAATTTTTAAATCATGTGATTAACATGATGAAGTGCAGCTATAGAGTAAACCCAACAAGGAATGGATTTTTTTATTATTTATTACCTTTCTGGAGGGTTGAACCAAACACACATTTTAGAAAAATCATCAGTAAATAAGACAATGGCAAATACTGAGTTTAGTTACAGGTGGATCCTTTATATTTTCACAATAGGACTATCGTCCACTAAGCCTTGGTCATTTGTAATCAATTTGAAACTAATTATTTGGTAGGAAAGGATGTTCCAATCCAGAATTTCAGTGTGGAATTTTTTTCTTAAAAATGGACCATTCAGTACAGTTTTCTGAACTTCTGTCACCAGGGATGTATAGTTGTTCTCCAAATAAAACAATTCTTATGAAAAATCAGGCCTAGCTCTAGATAGAGTTCTGTTCTCTCCTGTAGTCAATTGGTGCTGTCAGAACACTTAAATCTACTGGGTTTCGTGAGACACTGGTTAGCATTTTTAAATTAACTTGACAATCACAGAATTTCAGGATCACAGAATAGTTAGGGTTGGAAGAGATCTCAGGAGGCCGAGTCCAACTCCCCAGACAAGGCAGAGTCACCTGGGGTAGGTTACAATGGTTCATAGGGCTGCAAAAGCAGAATAAGTAGAATTTGTAATGTCATGTTAAAATTTCTCCTTTGTTGAATTGAGGACTCAAAATTAGTACAGGTAGCGACTTCCTGTCAAGAGCATTTTTTATGGGAAAGGAAGACACTGTTTCAAGCCTCTTTTGTCTAGGTACATTACAGTTGAAGTCCTAAAATAAGCAAACATGTTATGTGAGTTATTTTTGTAGTACAGCTGCTCACTGACAGATAGCTGTAACAGTTTGTATTGTAAAGTTCACCAAAGACACTGAGTAAACTGAAACCTGTGTGGCAAAAGCAACAATGTTCACAGAAACCACACCAGCTAATTTAAAGCCAGCTCAGATATGTCTACACAAGCAGCCAAGCACTCCTCAGAGTGCAGTGTGTGCTCAGTGTGTGTAGCTCTTTTCTCTCTTTAAAAAAAAAAAAAAAAAAATTAGAGAATAGTTCTTCAAGAATTGGAAGTGGCCACATTTTTTAATTGCACACTTTCTCAGTTTGATTTCGACTGTTAGCCTGATGGAAAACAGGGATTTGGAAAAAATTGCTAGTAGAAGCCCAAATACATCTGTGTTGTATCTCAGTTAAAAGCAGTTCATTTTCATCAACGATGAGCGTGACTCCTAAACCAAAGACAGACTGGTTTAGATTTGGTCACTTAAACACTTGTTTTGTTTTACCCAACCTCCACTGCAACAATTGAAATGAAATTTGCAGTATTTCAAGTACTCCTGAGCATCTCTCTGTGAAGCCGTGAAGGTTACTGCATCGCTCACAGCAATGATGGGAGCTCTCTGTGGTTCATACACAGCGAGGGCTCAGTGAACCATTCTGATTTGCAGATAACCACATGCTTGGTGACTTGATATTTCAAAAAATGGTTTTTGGCTAATCCATTCCACACATTTGAATCCTGAAGGAAAAATACTCATTTTTAAAACTGTGACATGAGGGGGACAGTATCTTCTCCATTGTTTTTGGTCCGAGATACAGTAACACTGGGCTTTTTGTCCTCGAGGTGAGACTGACTGGGAACATCACACACAGAATCTCAAATACAAGGTTGCCAACTTCATGTCAAAGGCAATTAGCAAGAAAGAAATACAATCTCCTCTGTTGATGTTAGGGGACAGGTAGAGGAGAATGTAACCAATGAAGTAAAGAAGAAAAAAATATAAGGAACACAACACATGTTTATACATACACATACTGATACTTCAGGCCTTGGGGTTTGGCTTTCGGATTCCCAGCACAGTCCTGGATGGTTTGTTTGCTGCACACCATGTTCTCCTCCACAGGAAGTTGTATTTAACACCAACTATATAACTGGAGAAATCAGAGCACAGCGCAGTCGATAAGTCGTAGTTCTCAGTTGATTACTGAGGATCATAGAGAAGGCATTCTGTATAAATAAGAGCATGGTATAACTTCCAAAGCAAATTATAATCTAGGAGGAAATATAAATGCTATATATATATAACTTAACTAATGTGGAAATTGTCTTTGTTTTTACTGTACTGTTGAATTGAGTCTCTGAGGAATCTCTTCTATACCTACAGCACAGAAGAGTGTGGTGGGTTGTAAACTTTTTTGTGTAGAGTCACTTGGCTGTTCACCCAAGCAGACAGAGCTGGTTAGAAACTGGGAGATAAACCTGAGTTAGAGTTGCAGCAGGTCCTGGAAAAAGGGGAAAAGTTTGAGCATGAAGGTCTGCCTTCTTCTGCCAAGACATACGATGGCATGAAGTGTCATCTGTCTCGCCCTATAAGATGCTTTGAGGCTCAGCAATTGCCTTCTTAGCTGGCTCGCCAGTGCTTCTGAGTCAAGAGGGTGAGGGGGCATTCTTGGGAAAAGTTTTGTATCTAATTTCACTTTCTTAAAGTCAAATACTTCTCGATGAAAATCTTGGATTTTCAGTTATGCAATGGAAGATATATCTTTACTTTGGATAGCAGACACTTCCCCTGTAACACTTCACCAGAAATATAATTTGCCTTTTGCAGACGCCAACTATTTTACTTGGTTATTTTTGAGCTGTCCTCTTGTCAGTTCATTCTCCTCTCCTTTGTGATGTAGGAAAGTTGTACTGACTGGAGTACTTTTTCTGGTTCATTCAATCCAAAAGCCAGTCACGTAATTGATAGTGATGAAGAAAAGCATCATTTTCACATTTTGCAGTCCTTGCGCACAATCTAGAAGCAGTTTGTGCTTATTCCCATGTTTAATCTTTTGTGTAATAATTAAATACCTTCTAACAAAGTAAGTTTATGGGTAAATCCACACTACAGAGTGTGTAGTACAGCATGGTGCAGGTGCCTCTTCAGATAATGGTAAAACAACTAGCAGCAAAATCAGGTGTAGAGGTAAGAGTCATTCACAGCTACAAGAATCACGGTAAAACATCTCTGGGCAAAAATTCTCTGAGGGGTGAGCCTCTGTGTCTTACTGTTTTTCACATATTCCTCATCTTCTTCTTTCTTATTCAACACTGGAGTCAGCTGCTGAAATAAGGTCTTAGGGAGCAAAAGCACAATTATGGAGAGGCCATAATTGTTAAAAAAAAGTCAGAAGAAAATTACAAATTAAAGTGGAATGATTGTCTGGTTCACTCTGGCTTTCATTTTCTAATCATCCTAAATTATTTTAATGCATGTTTTCAAGCTCAAAATTAGCAAAGGTCCCATGATGTAATTCTCCTAACACCCATTGAATATTACATTATACCAGTCCAATTTCATTTCAATCTTTGGCAGCAGCGTCTGTCACTCAGGGCACATATATGGTGGTTCAGGGACCTCCCACCTGCTCTGTTTCTAGGTAATACTTTTAACACATGAAGTTTAGGAATCATTGTGAAGTCAAAACCAGTTTCTTACTTGTTGTACTAGTTTGAAAACAAACCAGTGGGAGGCACCAAGTCAGAATAACAATTTAATGGGGAAATAAAAGGGAAAAAAAAAAGAAAACACTGGTTCAAACTGTCAGAGTCAGGATACAACCTGACACCCTGTTAGGCAGGGTGGTGGTAGCAGTCTGGTAGAATGGTGGCTGCAGTCCTCCTGAAGTGATGGCTGTGGTTCTGTTGAAGCAGTGATGCTGTAAAAAGGGTCTGCTCTTCCTCGGAAGGTCCAGTGGTGGCTGTGTAGCTCCTGTCCTCTGGAAATCCAGTGGAAAGGGTGTCTCTGGTGTTCAGAATCTCAGATTATATCCAGGATGGAATGCTTGGTTCCTCCCTCTGGGTGGAGCATCTCACAATGGGATGATGAGTCATGAGGCCAGGCATTGATGGGCTCATTAACAGAAGATAGTCCGGAGGGAGTTATCTGTGAGTCATGGGGCAGGACAATGATGGGCCATTAACAGAAAGATAGTCTGGGGGCAGGAGGCAAGGAAACACTGCCCCACCTGATTTCAACAGCTCATGAGGATGGTAATAGAATACACTGCAACCCAGGACATTGTAAAGGCCTAGGAATGTAAGATTCAAAAAATAACTCTTAAAACATGTTTGTCTTTGAAATACCTTAAATTAATAATCAAAAGCTTGCATCAAGTCTAAAACAAACTCAGTCATGAAGATGAGAAACAGGAATTATTAACTGAGTAGCGAGGCTGATGGGGGCTCAATGAGATCATTTTGTTCAAAGATTAAAGGCGATGAACACTGAAATAGTTGAGGAGGATAGCTATGAACACATCTGACTAGAGCTGCTAAATTCAGTAATGATCAAAAGTTAATTATCAAAGCAGAGAGAACTACTCAACACAGACAATTTGAGTCAATAGCTAAGCAGCCGAGAAAAGAAGTAATTTGGAAGAAGTATTTTCCTATAATGAAGGTTTATAAAAGACGTACATTTCAAAGAAACCTGCCTAAAACAAGATTGCATTCTTCCTGATCAGAGAAAAATAATTAGCTCTAATTGACAGACCTGCTGCACACCAAATATTTTCAAACAATATGTTTCTGCATCAAAGCTTAATGTGTAGAGTTACTCAATGTCACTTTGATTTTGCCTTCCTTTATCTTCTGCCACTGGGCATGCTCATGATATCGCAGCAAATACGCTTTGAAAAATGAATGAGCAATACCTAGAAGACAAATAAAAGCAGAAGGACAGATCCTGCATTTCTTTCTCAGACAGAAGCCCTGACATATTGTGTGCTGTGTTTAACATCACTGTGATCCCACTCAAAGTGAATCCTTTGTAATAGGAAATGACCAGTTGTCTAATGATCCAGCTTTAAACTGGGCTGGCATGTAGATTAACCTGAGCACTAGAAATGGTTTTTCAGTTTTGTATAAGCAGGCACATGTGTGAAGGACACTGTTCTTCCAGCATGTGCATTTCCTTAAGAATTAGGAAAGTGCCTTTTTCTGGTAACAAAGGAAAAAAAAAAAAAAAGGAAATTCTCCATGTAAAATTCTAGGGAAAGATATGTGCTAGAATGTTCATGGTCCAAGAAAACAAAATATATCTATAATTCTTTCTTCCTGAAGCTGCGACATTTCTTTCAGGGTAAACAGTTGCAATCGACGTAGCTAAGTGGTCAAAAATCAAACATGCAGTTTAGAGACCCTGCTCTTTAATATTCTGTGACTTTGACATTGCCAGTTCTCACTCTCTGAAATATCTTCATCTTCTTTAATCTTTCATGTAAACAGTTTAGCTCACACTGTCACGCACGTGCTCTCCAGAATATGTTCTGCTGTGCTTTGTATTAAATCAGCTGCATTATCATTATTTATTTGTGATCCTAGACACTCTCCACTCTGCTGTTTCCTCTTCTTTATCTGTATTTTGATATCTGTTTTTGTGTAGTGATTTTTAAATAATTCAGGAAAAAAACCTTGATTTAGTTGCAAGCTTCACATGCTTGAACTCAGAATTGTTACAGCCCAGCTATTTGGTATATAGAAGAGTTAAGGAAAATAGCACTCTAGAGTCAAAAAAAAAAATCTGACATTGTGGAAGAATGTTTATGAGCTTTAAAAATAATTTTATTTTCCTGCAGGATGGGACTGAAACTTGGCATTTAGTGGGAAGCTTGGGAAACAGAAATGTCATTTTTGATGGTGTTTCAGTTCATTTTAAATGAAGCATTTGTGTGTTGTTACGTGTGGTTTATTACTTAGAAAGTTTCTTAATAGCGTGCTTCTGACTCTGCATTTGCATATGGCCACTGAAAAAGGGAGATTTGGGAGAGAGCTATTGGAAAGAGACACAATCACATTAGCTCACAGTTGAGGCAGGGACCCCATTTCATCATAGGCTTGTTTGAGAAGGCATAATTAGGCTTGGGTTTTTCACAACTACTTGTGCAATCTGAAATTGAGCATTTCCTGAGTTTTAAGTGTTTTATCTAGCACCCCTACTGTACAATTAATATAATTGATTCCTATCATGCATTTGTTGATTTATTCTTTAGATGGAAAATAAAATCCAAATGAAACAAGCACATTTTTCTTTGCACACTGGGAGCCAGCCCGGAGGATTGCTGTTCCCTCATCCAAGCTCTCACAAGCTTTCATTCTTTCTCCCAAATTTTAAATTCTTTATTAGGGATTTCCATGGATTTAAACACAGATATTACTATGATGGGAGGCAAAAGTGCCAAAACAGCAGGTATTTTGAAAAACTAGCCCCATCATAGAGCCCAACGGAAAATTCATTCTGGCAAGATTTGAAACCCAGTTGTGCAGATCCCAGAGGTTTCAAAAGTTCATCAGCTTTCATAAAGGATTTAATTTGTCAAGGGCTTGTATGAGCATTTTTCTGAACCACTAATATTAGCAGTTCCTATGTAGGAACCATTTTATTTCCATCCCTAAGTATAGCAGAAGTTAAAGTTCCTCACCAAAACCCTTCTCTTAAATGTTGGCAGGCTTTGTAAAAATACCTCTGGAGGTAATTAGGCACTAAAACTTTCCTTTCTATAATGGGTTTATGGATCAGTTGTCTTAATTCTGCCTTTCACCGCTCTCTGTGCTTGTAATCTCACCAACCATCTGACTGCTTTCCACATTTAAATCTATTACAGCCTTGTTCTGCAAACACCAGGAGGAATTCTCTGAAATGATACAACACTAGCTTTTTCTGCCAGTGATATTTCCAGCCCTTTTCCTTTAAAATTATTTACCTATTCTGAACAAAGCTAGAGTGGGATGCAAGGTCGGTTCAGATTACATAATTATGCCAGAGAAGCATTAAAGGGAAAAGTCTCCACTAACATCTCGAGCGGCTTAACCAGTGTGATAGACTGGCGCAGCTCTGCCATTGGTGCCCCCAGCTGTGTTGCTTAGCAACATTTTAATTCAAGAAGAATCGAAGGAGATGAAATCCCCGTGGAGAGGGAAACAGAAATAAGAGGGCCGTTGACAGATGATCTGAGTTGTTTCTTCTAATATACTGTGAAGATCACTGGCTCTTTTCATGAATGATAAATGGACTGTACACAGATCAATGGGTTCAGCAATAAACTGGAACCAGGCTCCATGTCTGAGGTGGTGCAGGCCGAGAGGCCCAAAGATTTACTCATTTAGATGATTTGGAGTGTGTTTTCGCAAAGGTTTCACAAGAGGAAATTGATCTGAACATTTGGTCATCTCTTGCCCTTTTCTGTTGCTGGTGAATAAAAACAGTTTTGGAAATGGAGTCTGTTCTTCCCTCTGTTTTTTCGTGTTGTTCTTGCTCCAGATAGGGACAGATAGCTTGTGACAAAGGGGCCAGACCTCGGAGTGGGAAATGAAGTAACAGCCCTGAATAAGCAGTTCCTAAACACTCGTGGCCATTAAAATAAACAAACCCCACTGATACCACAAATTTCAGACCCAGCACTATCTCTCTGAATGGTCTTACAGCCCATGCCCCAGCTCTGGGATGTCGCTGATGAAGAGCTCCCATGAGCTAATGTTTGCTTACTTTGGTGTGGCTCTTTCTTAATGATTTGTTTCCCCCACCCCTCTTGTGTTTACAGGCTGCCGAAAAGACAAAATTGAGAAACATTCCTGTAAAGTAAGTTATTTTTATATCCCTTTGAAAATGCAAGTTTAACGACATGGTTGTATACTATGACTAAAAAGACAGTAAGAAGGGTGATGAAGGAGATAATAGAATTCATGTTGCCTCTAATCATAGCTATAAAAAGGTCAGTATCATTGAGGAAAGCTTTCGATTTCTCGTGTGTCCCTAATGACTGCACTCCTCAAGTTTCATCCAGTTTCCATAAATTAATGTGTTGTCTATGAATAGCTGCCAAATAATCACAATCATACTCAATACATAGTGCTCCTAGCCTTGAGGAGGTTTGTACATGCTAAAAAGATTATGATTTTTAATTGCAATTCTCGAGAAGGTCTGACAGGGGGGAAATAACTAGGAATGTGCCAAATAATTTCTAGACACATGGGAATATTTTGCACCTATGTATCAAGGCTTTGCCATCCTGTTGATTAAGAGCTCTTTCTCCCTCTGTGCGTGCGCCTCTCACACCATACACACATGCATGTTTCTGCTCTTTGCAGCAGGGCTTTGTGAAGGATGAGCAAGCTACCAAGGAGCAATTTCAAGGGCATTTTATGATAAGTTCTTAAATCTTAGGGCACTAGCGGCAACACTCAACCATATATCATTGAATTAAGAAAGTTGCTATATAGATGTCCTGGCTCTTTGAGAAAAAGCATTTTCAGTTGAAGCTAACAGCATCAGTTATTCTGTTTAAATAATGAACACTCCAGTCCTAATGGGCTCTTATGTACCAATAAAAACACATATTTTGACTTCAGTAGGTGATCATAGCAGTTTAACTACATCCCAGTAACTGTATATTCCTGTTACAGACAGAGGAAATGTTCTTATTTTTATAGTAGTTTTCTGATCATGCTGACTTTTAGACTGGAATGGGTTTGTGTTTATAAGAACATGCACTGACAGGACTCCCTGATCAGTGTGTTCTAGCATAAGACATAACAGAAGAGTACAGTTCTATTTCTCACTTGGCTTCCATCATGTGTAGTCATTTACACCTTATAAAGTGAACACAAAATGTGTATGAACACTCCTTGGAGTGATTAGGCAATATGTCAGATGACCATAAATCACTCTCTCTTTATGTTTCATTCAGTCTGATAAAAATTAGAAATAGGATCCAGCAGGGACCTGATAGCATGTGAAACTTGTAATAAGGCAAGGGACCTTTCTTGCCTATAGGGCTAGTTCAAATTCAGAGCAAGCTGAATTAAAGTCATTGTTAGGTGGTGGTTGTTTAATAGAGAATGAAATGAGCTATGTTTTCACCTCACATTACACAGGATCCAGGACTTGCACGGTTATGAAATTCCTGGGGAACAGCTCCAAAATAATCATTTATCATTCATCCACTTTTTAATGTATTTTGAGTCAAATTCTCAAGAATGACTCAACTGAATTGTGTCTTCCCACTTATAACAGAAACATTGAGCACTGCAGTTATTAAACAGCATGTATGTGACACTGATGCCAAATTAATCCACCAGAAAGATTTGGGAGATGGGGGGAAAGGGTGATTTAGGTTAAGTAGTTTTTTACAGGACTTGAGTAAGTGTAACATTTTGAGATGGAAGAAGGCCAGATGGACGGTCTCGCTCTTTCCACCTACATGTGTGTATTTCACCCTGTCATGTTTCCCCCAACTGGTTGTTTAACTTCTCTTTGACTATGTTCATGGTGGCAGCTTCAATTAGTACCCTAGGGGATCCATTATACATATTAATTACACTCTGCATAACAAAACAGCTGAAAAATCTGCCTAGTTTTGTTCAGTGACATGTAACTATTTAAGGTACCTGTATACAATTATGATTGTATGCAAAAGCTCTCAGGGCAAAAGAAAGAACAGTGTCTTCAAGATAGCAGTAGTAGCCCTGGATTGCATTTGTATAAGTGTCAGAGCCACACTTAGTACAGCTCAGGCTTGGCCAGCTTTTACTTGCTGCTTTTGTAGCTCTCAAATGTCAAGAAGAATTTCACTTGAATTTTAATGTTCTTCAGCTATGCAAAATAAAGTTAGTAGCTTCCATTGTCATAAGGGCTGAAAGCTGTACAGATTCCTTCTACCATATGTGACTTATCACATACATTTTTAAAAACACATTTTTGTTATTAAGACATATGTGGTAGTACACTTCTGCAAATGTGAATTGCTTTTGGCTAAAAGCCATGCACTAATAAGTAGAGTTGAATCTAACTGCATTTGACATCTGCTATAATATATATATTTTTTTTACATATATAAATATATATATATAAAATATTCGCAGTTGTCATTAGCATAAAAAATTTCCTTGTTTTTACATTATGCTGACATGTTCTTGTGTTCCAAAACTGGAAGCAGAAATTACTCCCTTTTAAAGACTGTAGGTTATATAAAGTCCTTGGACAGAGCCTAATACTGCCACCATTTAACATATTAGTTTAGGAGCATGATGAAGATTTCTGTAGGAATGGTCTATTTACTTTTCATTGCTCAGTTCATTAATGTTGCCGGTGTAATGTTTGGCAGGAAGTTTACTGTTCTTTTATGTTCTCTTGAATCCCTCCAGCATTAAACAAGGGAGAAATACAAGGAAAGGGGGAAAACAAGGAAGTTTTCTTTTTGCAGTTCAGTAAAGCAACCAAGCAGCTGGTTTCTTAATGTCCAAGTGTGTGTTGGTGCTCAGACTATCTTGTGTGAACTTCCTGATGGCCCAAGTAGGTGCAGTGGCACTAGGCTCCTTCAGAAGGCTTGGTCTCAATTCCATGATGTTTGTAGTACTGGAAGGCACAAGGCATCCTCAGAACTCATCTTTATGTATTGGTAGCATCATCTGACATAACATTACTATAAATAAGCACACAGAAAATAGCTAAGAAATCTCTGTGTCTGCAGAACTGTTGGGGGGTTTTTTTGGTGGAAATAGTGTAGTTAACTTTCCCAAAAACGTAAGACCCTTTTCTGTCTGTGTGTGACACCAAGGTGGGCCCCATAACTGCTGAATCCATGACATTTAACTGATTTATGCTCTCCTGACCTTGTTATGTAAGGAGCACTTGCTTTCTCCCATTGGTTTTATCCATGTTTACACTGAGAGTCTGTGGTACAAAAGGGATTTCTTGGATGTAAAGTCCTACCTGCTTATTTATTTGCTGGTCCTTATCAAGCTGTTCCTATCCCTGCATCTGAAAGAAGTACCATGACTTAAACAATTTCATTCTGTGGAGGGTTTATGATTTCTAAAGAGCTGTTACATGAGAGATGTTTTTGAATTAGGGCACATCCAGAGGAATTAATCTTTTATACACCCTATTATTTGATGCAAGAGGGAAAAAACAGTGATATCATTAAAACCCCACAATAGCTTTGTTCTGAAATGCAGATTTTTTCAAAACTTGAGTGGACAATGGAAGCCCACATCAGCACAAAGCCTGGAGGAATCATGTTCATGTTGGCTTGTATCACATCACTTGTCCTGTGTAGGTGGGTTGAGCTGCAGGATCCCCTCATATCCAGGGTAGTCCTCGCTCTCAAGTACAAATGCGCTTGGCTTGGCAGCTTCTACATCAGCGTGGGCTGGAGGTCAACCAGCGCAGTGCTTTCTCTCTGCCAGCAGCAGAAGGTGGGGGGCGAAGAACAGCAATTACAGAGGCGTCAGGCATGGGGAGTATCCTCCCACCTTCCTGCACACAGCGTTTTGCACTTCCAGAAACACACATCCTGTGTTTGGGAGGCACCAGCGGACTTACTCTCCTTGCAAAGTCTTTCCTGAAATCAGTTTACCAGAAACCTCCTGTCCCCACAACATCGTGTGACATTGAGCATCACAGTGTGGGGAAAAACAGTCTTTTGTTTGTTTTAAATGCTTTCCCTCGTATTTTCTCTGGAATCCACTCAAGTAGTTATTCTTTCAGAAAAGAGCAAATGATTAGTCACTGTTCTTATTCCTGATATTACATGCCTCTGTTGTATAGACCAAGAAGTCTTCCTACTCCAGATCCACTAATAATGTGGATTAGCCCACCAGTGAGCTAATACAGACACAAGGCAAGTCTCTATGCAATTAGAAAGGAAGGCTCTATGTCTGCTCTGTTGGCAGAGACAATGTTAGGAAGATAAACATGTTCTTTCCAGGTTTTCCATACAAAGAGATGAGTTCTTTGCATGGCAATGCCCTTCTGACTAAGGACTGGGTATAATGTAACTCTAAACAAATGTCTCAGATTACAGTCCTTTATGAAAATGGCCAGATGGATTCCTTGGGAATATGTGGGCAGGTGAAAGAATGATTTGGTTAAAACCTGATGTCCTCCAACACTATGAAATTACCAGGGTTTTGTAAGAAAGAAATTAGAATTTTTAAATGGAAAATGAAAGCTTTTAGGAGTGTAGTCATGTAATCCATGAAATTCTGTAGAACTGTGAAAATATTGGAAGTGACTTCTTGCTTCAGGGAAGAAAACATTGCCTTACTTGAGTGTCCTTTATACTCCCTTCTTTTATAGTACCTTTTAAAATCTTCAATAGAAAGTAATGGCATTTCCCCCAAACACCTGCATATGCTTAAATTTGCTGTAGTTTTAATGACTTCCAGATACATGTTTTGAGATTATAGCTTGTGTTAAAATCCCGCTGCTTTTTATATTTTCAAAATATATTTGTTTTCCATGAGCCACAAGTTTGTTAACCAGCAAGATTTCTGGTGTTTATTGCCTTTTCCTGCCATAAAATTCATCTTCTCCTCTGAAGGGCATCTGACTTGACTTGGTATGGTTTTCTGTCCCAACCATCATTGGAAATGCAATCCATTAACATTTGATATCTTGACATTTCAATTGACCTCTCATTTGCAAAGCGCAGTGGTATTTTTCGTGGCCTTTTCATCCTTGATTATACATGGGATAGGAGTGCCTGTTTCTCCTGACTGCACTTTAAAAATATCTTTGTTTTACCAGCTGGAGTGGCACCTTGTTTTTGCTTCCCTGGCTAGACCTTATTCTGCATGGAAGGTCTGAGGTCTAAGCAAGTCATGCAGAGCCAAAGGATTTTCTTATTGACTCACTAAGCAGGAGGGCGAGCAGGTCAGGCTCCGAGGGTCAGTTAATGTATGCAGTAATAGCAGTAACCATAAACAGATCTCCTGCTCCCACTGGCAAAAATGCAGGCCAGTGGGCTGGCTCTGAAAGTTGGGTTTTTTTGGCGAGGCAGATCAGGCACTTGTACCCAATAGAAATAGAGAAGAGGCAGCATACTATTGGTACACATGCAGCTCTTCCACTGCAGGGTATCTCCTGGCCTGTGTTTAAAAAGGGATGAAAAAAGTGTGTCATGACGAGGTTGATGGCCACATATATGTATGTGAAAGAGGGTCAATTTAAATTCAATATAAGGAAAAAGGTTTTAACATGAGGGTTGTGAAATGCTGACACACGTTGCCCAGAGGCATGGGGATCCCTCTTCCCTGGAAGCATTCAAGGGAAGGTTGGACAGGGTTCTGAGCAACCTGATCTAGTTGAAGATGTCCCTGCTCAGTGCAGGGGGTTTGGGCCAGATGACCTTTGAAAGGTTCTCTCCAACCCCAACTCTTCCATCATTCTGTGTGTATGTATGTACATACATGGATACATAGGCACCTGTGGACTATAGGTACCTATGGACATTTGTCTGTACGTACCTAGAGGACATTTGCTAAAGGACTTAAACCACTTTTAAAGAAACAAAAAACCCAAACGTGGTATAAATCATTCTCAGTAAAACTGCCAAGCAATTTCCACATGCCACCTGTTTGATTCTAAACCTTCCTTCCTGACATTTCTCCTCAGACTATTTCTGGCGAACTACTAAATCAGACAGCACCAATTAAATTAGTTCTAAAAATCCATTATAACATAGTGCCTAAACTGCCTGCCCATATTCATTTCTCAAAGAAATCCATTCATATTTTTGTTTTAATACTTTAAGTCTAGCATGCAAAAGCACTCAAATCCCCAGCAGAAATCCAGGAAAAAGGCCTCTTACAGGCAATTATAGACAATGTTCTTTAGCCCCTGATCCTCCTAGTCTGTCCACTTCAGCATCTGCACAGGTGCAGTGATTGGTCAATGGGATTAGTTTATTGCACCAGCAATAAAGCCCCTCCAAAATTTCACAAAACCCCCAAATGCCCCAGGCTCTGCCAGCTGGGCCCCGTGGTGGAGTCTGTGCAGACCGACCACACTCACAGCAGGGTCAGCACCTGCAGTGTTGCTGTGGAACCAAGAGGCACAGGCTGCTGCTGATCTCCAGTGAGCTTTATTTAGGGGCTGCATTTCCTCAGCAGAATGTGAGCTCTAGAAATGTTGCAAAGGATTACTTTACTCTCACAAGTTAAAGGTTAGTGTTGGAAATGGATTATAGAACTCCTGCTTTTAAACTGTTTGCAAAGAAACGCACATATTAAATCTTTTTTGATGATATTGCATTAATCCCTAAATACTGATTTTTATGTAAATTTTGACTCTTGCAAAGCTCTGACAATTCAGCTATCCCCATGTGGTTTTATCAGAGCTCAATTGCTCCTTTAGATCTTTTTTCCTTTTTGCAGTACCTTTTGCTTTATTCCAAAGTCATCACAGCAGCTAGAAGATGTAGTACTTTAGACATAAAATAATAAGTCTATTTAATATTTTACCTTTATTTTCTGAATTTGTTCCTCTGACACATCTTGTTAGATAAATTTTTATCAGTCCAAAGGATAACCACAGTAGGGCTATTTTTATTTCTAGGGAAATGATGCATGATAACTACTGGCAGGGCCCAAAGCAGTAAATCAGTCCTGTTCCAACCACAGAATGTATTAAAAGTCTGTAGCCTGTAGTAATAAGTTATAATTTAGTTGACTAGCAGTTTGTTTGGACTTAAAACTGTACAAATGAGTCACATTGGCTAAGTCCTGAAATATGGAACAGGTAGTGCTTTATTAAGGTTTTCAGCTACCACCACAACAGCTACCTGGAGAGAGCACATGTTTTTCAAATGGGCACAATGCACTTTTATGGTGAAACGCTTCCGAGTTGATGGTGTAATTTATAGGAGATGGTTAAATTACCACATGGCCTGCGTAGTGCACAGCGTTTGCTTACAAGACAATGAGATGGACAGACCCTGAGAGCTCATTCATCTCATCTCTTACAAACCTGAATGCACACCATCAATATCAAGCACCACTGGCTGTATCCAGCCATGAGATGCCCCTCAGCTGCCGAGGTGCTCGGTGGCCATCACAGAACCTGAAGAATTGTTATATTTGGATCTTTGTATTTACAGAGACATGTATATGCCAGTAAATAAAGGCTAATCACACATTTCTGTAAAGTTTGTCAGGAATCTTGCAGCTGGGGGAAAAAAAAAAAGTGTTTACATTTTAACTGGGTCACTTTTGTTATTTTTCAAAACATTTTTACACCTTCATTGTGATGCAGCTTGTCAGAATTAAATTTAGGTCCAGTTTTAAAAGTTCTGAAAAAATGAAAGTTAGAGCCAAACAAAACCTTGTTTTGCCTGACTCTTTTTAATGAGAAAAAAAATTTAGTTAAGGTCAATATTTTTTTTTCCAGTTTTAGCATGTATCTGCTGTTGATCAAAGGAGTACCCATTTGTTCCTCCTCACTCATACTGTGGTTTTGATCATTTTAGATTTTATATTTATCTTCCTGGATATTATATTTAATTTTAAGTTACTTAGCATTTATTCAAACTATTATTCCAAGTGTTTGCTTTGGGTGTTGCATCAAATAACAACTATTTTCTAACTACCTGTGATCTTTTTTATATTAATGCTTTAAAAATGTGCTTCCAATCTTGGAGCCAATCAACAAATGCTAGGAAAACTGAAGGAAAGTCCTGATCTTGGTATAATTGGGAGAACCTGTGCTGCTGGTTTCAGTACAGCTGGCTGAATCCAGCATAGGAAGCAGCATTCAGATCTCATACCATTTTTGTTTTGCTGGAAGAGAAATAACCAGAGCAAAACTGTAAGCAGTGTTCGAGTACGTATAAGGCTATATGGTTTAGTTAGATTCAAGCATGTTATAGACACTCTCCAGATGAAGATCCCTGCCTTGGAGAGCTTGGTAAGAGCAGTGGATAAAGGTACATGGGATTTCACTGAAGCTGCCAGCTGTATCTTTGAAATCTGTGGGCCTGTGTCTGCTGTCCTTTGGACTGCAAAACTCTACCAATTTCATTTCTCCTACTTCTCCTTGGTGTGCGAGGGGACAATGAAGATTCCTTTTCTTTCTGGCATGTGGCCTCATGGTAATATATCTAGTAGGGTTCCTCTGTTTAGCATGATCAAGAAAATAGGACTGAGTAAATGTGGTCCTCCTTGTTATCACCTTTTATATGCCCTGAAAAATATGCTGTTATACAGCAAAAGGTCCTTTACTTTGGCAGTGAGGAAGTGAAATAAAAGAAAAAACAGGTGTCTTTCAAGCATTTAATTTTTTTAAGTAGAACTACAAAAAATAATGATCTTGTGCTAAGTGAAAGAAGTAGAAAAAATTCCAGTCATTTATGATCAATGAATACGAAAGAAAGGCAAAGCTAGATAATGTTTCAGGAAATAACACTGCTACAAGGTTAATTTTGCCTAGTACAACATTTCCTAGTATTGAATTGCCTGATATACTCCCTCAGGGATTGCTCCTGCGCTTGCAATAATCGAGGCTGATTTTATTGGAAAATCACCTCTGGATGAAAGACATACTCTAGAGAGAACTTTGCATGGGTACAAATAGGTTTTTGGTGCCAGTGCCATGTTGCCCAGGCCAGCACAGTTATAGTTCCCAATCTGTCTGTGCATTCAAGCAGCAAATTCATTAGCAACCCTTCTGGCAGGATAGAAAAATAGACATATTAGGGAAATTTACTTTGAATTGTTTTCAGGATTTGTTGGATAACAGTTCGGTAATCAAATTGCGCCTCCTAACACAAGTATTAAACATTTTTATTAATAGCGGCAGGGAAGCTGCAGATATTCCTTTAAGTGCAGAGCGCCTTGCTGTAATACTATGTGTCTAGCAGAGATCACGGATGAAAGAGGAGATTAGCATAGCTGGAGCGGGGGTGCCTGTGATGCCGGGGCTGATTTCTGCCTTGTGTTCTGCGCCGGGGCTGTTGAGCTGCACAGCTCTCCGATTACCCTGTAATGGGAGCAGCGGCTCCTCCAGCAGCTCCTCCAGCAGCCCTGCCACTGTGGAAGGGCCGTGTCGTGACAGCACGGCGCTCTCTGGCCATGGGACCCGAGTTCAGATCTGTGCAGCAGCTCCCAGGCCTCGTCAAGTGGAAAGTGAGCATATTGTAAACAGAGCGCGTTCTGCCTCCAGCTGGGAGCGGGGACACGTGGAGCGCCGCGGACCAGGGCCCGCCGCTGACCTTGGAGCGACTTTGAGCATGGGGAGGCTGCAGGAGCGCTGGGAAAAGGCTGATTCAGTGAGACAGATTAGTGAGGAAGAAAAATCAAGGAGATTGGCACAAGGACGGTGGAAAAAAAAATCTTTCTAAAGAAAGAAGGGAAATTTTTTTGCACTCAAGGCCAACAGTGAATCCTTATAATCAGGCTCATCTGGCCACACACCAACAGCAGCAAGAGAGAAAAATACTGGATGCAGCTTGCACACTAAGGTCTGTGCAAAAGCTAGTGTTCTGCTGGGAAAATACAGAGCATGTGCTAGAATTTATTAAAGAATAAATTACATTAAGCTCAGGGAAGCGACAGAGTTGAAAATTAGGATTGTAAAAAATAATCTGTATCCACTGTACCCTAATTCCTGTTGTTTTCATGATTGTTTCACTGTGAAGAGGAGAGCCACTCTCAGTATCAATCACAGTAAGCTATTTAGACACAGAAATAAGTGGCATATGGCTTAGCACTTTTGGGTCTAGCAATCAAGTAGCAACCTCCTGCAATACAACTGTAGTTTGGTTCCCAATGGGTTTCACTTTGATGATTAGATATATTGAGTTCCCTGTGTCATTCAAAGACAGCAGAATTTCATACAAGTTGGTGTTAGCTTCCTCTCGCTTCATTTCAATTTTCAATAACCAGTGTCATCACATGTAGCAGTTTCTTTGTAATGGAACTCCATGTCGAATCAGATTTGTCCTTCAAGTGAAAGAGGGCTGTAAAAAGTCTTCTGAAATACTGATCTCTGGAAAAAATCCTACCACAGTGAAAATGGGGAGAGACTTTTTATTTATTTCTCCTAAAGACGCTTAGGTGCCCAATCCCCAGATGATTCAGGAAAACTCAAAAACAAGGCTTTAATATTGCATTTGGGGATGGTCTTAGAGTGCTTCACAGGATTTACCCAGGTGCTTGCTGAAGTTGTTGTCATGATAAGTAAATAGAAAATATTTGGTCAGTCATATTTGAAATCAAAACTATGATAATTAAAGCCAGGTTCTGTGTAAGTGGAGTTAGATTAGAGGAGAATTTGGACTTCAAATATTAATTGATCCCTCTGTATTTCAGCATGGCATCTGTTAAATATGAACATGCTTCACTAACACAGAACTGCTGTTTCTCTGGTCCTTACCTTCTCTGCATCAGCTCTGGCCCATCCCCAGGCAGTGGAGAGATGTCCTTGCAGGCAGATGGAGGGAGCCAAGGGTTTTGCCTACTGGAGGATGAAGGCATAGACCCTGCTGGAGGTCAGGGTATGGAGAAGGGTGGGAAGAATTCAAAGAGTAAAAAGCCCAGACCACACATCATGGTGAGCATGAACCTGCAAGACAAGTCTTCACCTTTTCTGCCAGGGATATTTCTGGAGAGATCTGGTGCCTTGGAGAATGTTCTGCCCATTCCAGGGCTTGAAGCTGTACTCCCCCTAATGGGCCGACCCCATTTTCTTTTTGTTGCCCTTACTCTGTAAATTTACAAAACGGAGGGATTCTTTTAAGCTCCACCAGTGTCACACGCACAACCTATGCATCAAGATTCACCTGGCAGCTTTCCCTATAGCATGTTCCAGGCATGTGAATTGTGCCAGAGACTGTAACAGCACAAGCAGTGTCTTTAAAAAGAAAATTCTGGGTCACACATTCACCACGAAGCACTTGCTGTAATTCACAATTAGTCTTAATATGCAGTAAGAAGAGCAACTGCAGACAAATACCTCACAGCTTTATAATCCCGACATGTACCAAGCAGCAAAGATGATATGGCTGCCTGTGTCACATACCCAAGACTGCCCATCCCAGAGTTTTATTTCTTGGCAGTTTCCTACAATTTTGTGAAATATTTTTTAAATGTGAAAAAAGTCACTTCAATTACACAGTCATTATAAGTTTTGCCAAGGTTGACTATGGATCGTTTTGTGTTCATTAGAGCACAAAATTAGAATTTTCATTGCAGCAACTGTAAACAGTATTGGCTCAAAGGAGTCAAGCTTTCTTCCCTCCATAAAATCTTGGATAACCTATAACTGAGGACTTCCATTTTTTTTGACAGATTTTAATTTTTTTTAAACTGCCTTCTGGGTTGTTGGATTTTTTTCTTCTTCTTCCTAGTTCTTGATGCATTTGTTTAACTGAATAACCAGTTCCCTTCAAAATGATGACATTGCCACTGTGTGCATGAACAAGCAGGTGCAGTCAGTGTTTCTGAAGCTGTGAATATATTATTTCTTCAACTTCTTGAATGTTACTGTTTGGTGCTTGTCACTTTAGACCCAGTCAGGGCTGTAAAAGCCATGCACGGTCTACAGGAAATAACCCTATTTCAAAAATACTTCATCATCTCCTTAAGTCCCACTAAGCCCCATTAAGTTTTCACTTAACTAATATCAGAGTTTATTACTTAAGTAATAATTAAAGTCCTATTTCATATTCTCATTAATTTATGGATATATGTGATTGACTTTGCTCATCACGCTGATGTAAATATAGAGAAATTGCATCCAAAAAAAATCAATTTATATATGCAAAAATTAAGCAAATAGCAAGTAAATCTAACACAGAGTGTTTCATGCAATGGAATAAAAAACCGAAAGGTTTCCAGAGAAATCCAGTCTTCAAAAGCTATTTGGAAAACATAAGACTGCCTCTTTTTGCATCTATCTTTAGGAAAATAAATAAGGTCGAGAGAAGCATCTTGGAGAGAAGGAGATAACGTATTTCCCTTGATTATTTTAGTAATTTCTTTTAGGTTAATTTAACCTTTGTACTGCTAATTTTGCATATTACAAAGAGTGGTGTAGTGGAATACTGCTTGGTAGAAAATATAACCAAAATATTTCATCCGCTATTTCTTTGAGCTGAAGGTGAACCAATGCTGCTCTACCTTCCTTTTCTTAGGATTAGGGAGCTTGTGTGGCTCCGTGGCTCCTCACTTGTGCTTCACTTGGAGGAATTTCTAGGCTTTGTTTTTAAACTAATAGGTATTTACAAGGAACAAGAGATGACAGAGACTATTATGAAAGTAGCAAAGAACTTCAACAGACATCCCTGTCAGAGCTTGCACAGCAGCAGTGCTCTGCCTTGCTCCTACAAATCCATGGAGCGCATGCTGCTCTTGGCATGTGGCAAGCTCGTGTCTTGCCAATGGGATGCCCAGTCCTTTGCAATTTATTTTTTTTAGTTATAATATGTCATGATAATGTCATTCAGGATAAGATATGTCAGCAAATGCACCAACAGGCTTTATCAGCTTATACCTCTTAGCAAAACCTGGAGCTACAGTGAGTGGGGACAGCAGACATACAGCAAAGGCATATCTCTTCCTCTTAAAAGAAATGTGTTTAACAAGGTTATATACTATTTGCATTCCAAATTTGCAATTATCACCCCATGAACACACAGTGAAATCATCCAAGTGACAGATAATGTGTGAGATATATGTAGTCAGACTTTTTGTAGATTAAACATGCTGTTAGATGTAAGGAGGCACAGCTACAGTAATACATTTTATAGGCATCAGTGTAGTCTGAATAATGTGAGAGCTCATTGAAATACCATTCTCTTGTGTGAAGGATGTATGTTTGTGAATGCATGTGTGTGCACGCAGGAATGCAAATTGCTAAGTGGAAAGATTAGCAAATTATGGATTGTGGAAGTTTGACTGTATATAGTAGAAAATTTTCCTTCAAAGCACATATAAAGGTTTGATTCTGCAACTTTATTTTCTACCGTATAATTTTACACTAGCTGGCATAAATTAGCAAGCTAGGAGTCTAAATATACGTGTCTGATGTGCCTCTCAAAAGAAATAAGATAAATGCACATGGTGAAACAGGAGTAGTTGTATGTGTAAAGTATCTATGCTTTCTTGCACATAGGTTACATTTAAGTTAGAGAATGGAAAGGAAAATCCTTCAACTGCACTTTATCTGTGTTGATTGTAGTCTGGAGTTCTCTGAATGTATTTCTTTTTAACTTCAACATAAAGAAACTGGCTATGCCAAGCATTTTTTCTCTACCAAATGTGATAATTTCTGAATCCAGGCAGAGGCTTACTTGCATTAATGTGCTCAGTGGTCTGGTGGAAATCAGTAATATGATGAGGTACAGTGAAGGGGGAAGGCGGGCCTTCCACATTTATTTATTCTGGATAAATGGTGCCCATTAATCTATCAGGAAAATATGGAATTAGCAGGGAAGAAACCACAGTTGCAAATTTGGCAGTTGCTAGCATGCACAGATGGTCTTTCAGTGTTTTAAGATTTTCCAGTCTTTTGATATTGATACCAACATTGAAAAGTAGCCCATGTATTGCTAATGTTTATCTGGAATAGCCATAGAAAATTAACATTGTGTATTTTGGGTTGTTCAGTTTCCTCTTGGTGTATTTGCATAAAGTTTTTTAATCTGAAAGGTAAAGCTTTTATGCTCTGTCTTTGGTTATTTTAAGAAGCATAATTGGAGTATGATTTCCTAAAATAAGGACAGCCAGCACATCCAGACAAAGGCATTGGGATGAAAGAGACTCTTACATGGGAATTTGCTTGAACAAATTTTGCAGGTTGGTAGTCCAAACTGCCTTCCTCCTGTTACAGACAGTGTGATTCTTTGTAAAGTG
The DNA here is from genome assembly GCF_017639235.1 of Corvus kubaryi. Lineage (NCBI taxonomy): Eukaryota > Metazoa > Chordata > Aves > Passeriformes > Corvidae > Corvus > Corvus kubaryi. The sequence goes on along the minus strand of NW_024581134.1, from coordinate 973,169 downwards.
GTGTTCTCAAAGCCAGAATGTTGAGTCCCTCCTTGATAGAGTGTTGTTTATTCTTATTCTGCTGACAAGCACTGATTTTTCAGTCACTGTATTTCCACTGGAGCTGGGAATCTGACCCTGGCAATGTCTCCATTCAGTGTTTAAGGGCATGAAGTCAAGAGGGAAGGATAATGTCATCTGCGTAATTTGCTTTGGGAGTGTTTGGTTGAGTCTTTAAAGACCATGTTGAAATATTTCACAGAGGAAATCACAGAATAATTCTTGCCAACTCTACTTTGAGTTTATTCTCAGCTGACCCAGGGGATATAGTACCTTAATGCCTGTTCTGAAATGTGCCTTCAGCAGTGCTGTAGTGCACAACTTGCATCTGCACAGGACAAAGACATCTTTAACTACACACAGCCCAAGGTGCTTTGTATGAAAAATCAGTAAAAACTGTTGGGGCAAAAAATAAATTAAGAAAATTAAGGAAAAAATTATCTCAGTGCACTATGAATTTTAATCTGGTGAAAAAAGGTCTGAGATGAAGAGTAAGGTGAAAGTTTTAGATGTGTTACAGAAACACTGTATGCTGCTATTTCCAGTGTATCCAGTTGTATAGGTCTGCTTTGACAAGCAGATGGGCAGTCAGTCAGTCAGACAGGTAGATATGGGTATTAGATAAAGGTGTGCCAGACCAATAGGACATTAGGGCATATAGGTGTTCTTCTAAGATTTTTTTTCTTTCTTTTTTTTTTTTCTTTTTTCTTTTTTTTTTTTTTTTTTTAAATTTAATAAAACAAGGCAAATGGGAGAAACATGAAGAATTAAATATTATCTGCTAACAAGAAAAATTGCTAATTATGGTTCAGCAGAAATCTTCCTCAGCATCTGTGGGGATACCATAGCACAGACCTGGAAGCATCTTCTTGCTCTGGACAGTAGTTCCCATCTTTGCACAGAGGCAGATTTCATATACCACCTCCAAAACAGAACCTGGTTCTGTTTTACAAGCAGGGAGGCAAAATTTAGTTTTATTTCCCAGGCAAACAGGTTCTTTAGCTTAAGCCATACCTGTGCTATCGGATAGAAGAACTATACCACAGATTTTGGAAGCTACACTTTCTATTTATTAATGCCAAAAGGATGGATGTTGCCTTTTCTGCAACCACCTGATACTGTTGACTGATGTGTAGTGTATAATCCATTATAACCATCTGATCTTTTGGTAGAAAACTACCTCACTGGTCATTCCCTATCTTGTATTTTTGCTGTTGAATTTTTGTGATAAACTGTTGTGTTTTCTGCTTGCCCACACTGAATTTTACCCAGTTTCTTTAGATCTCAGCTCCACTTCATCAGGATCTTTTCATATTCTGACCCATCCTCCAAAACACTTGTACACCTTCTCACATGGTTGTTATTTGCTAATTTAGCAAGCTGTTCTCCCATGCAAACTATTCATGATATTTTAAAATGTTCATGTTTATTGTATAGTTACTGTGGCAGTAGCTAGGCTGTAGTCTTGGCAGATGTTTCTTGCCAGATCTATAATAACAAAGAGATATAATACTGATGATGATTTGGGTGATTTATGTGGTCTATAATGGACAGTTTACAGGAATGGATCAACTCTTTAAACTCTTGAAATGGCTGCAAATCTTACAGGACTTCTTATGGAAGTCTGAAGATCCTGGAGGGTATGAACTTTTCAGGTTTTTTGCACATATGTGAAACTTACATTTAGCAAGCTGCAGAAATACACAAATGACTCCCTGCAATACATTTCAAAGTCCCTCACCAGCAATTAAAGGCTCTGTAGCTCTGTTTTCTAACCTACCACATATGAATTTCATGAAATACTGCCCACTGTCAATGTTCTTGCAGCACTTGGCAATTCTTTAGTTTTATGTGTACCTATTTTGTCATGAAAATTGTATTGAGAAAAATCCCAGATTTCTAGTCTACGTGACATTTAAGAGATTAGTGCAGATCCTACACCGCTGAGGGGCAGAGAAGCAAAAAAATAAATAAGGGAAGCAGAGAGAAAGAAGTCAGACATTAGGCCAGACTTAGAAATGAGCATGCAAGATTGTTATTGTGCAAGCAAAAGCTGACCCTGGTCTGCTCTAACTAGTGTTATCTTCACTTATTCCAGATATTGCTAGAGGAATTTCTTCATTTGTTTAATATCAACAAGCAATTCATCTAGACTTCACTCAGCAGTCAAATGCAATCATATCATCACGCAGGCACATAGTACAAAATACATCCACACATTTCAATAATAAAGCCATGCATCTGATAATATATGTAGTGAGTTGTTCCACACATATACTCCAGCATATGTTCTCCAGCTTCTCTTTTAAAAGGAACCATTTAATTCTTTTTTTTGGCATATGATGGTGCTACAGTCAAATGATCTCCGATCACTGCTCTAAGTGTCTTGGCTACAGGATGAAGGATTCCCCACTCTGTCTGTTCTGTACATTCCACTGCTGTGAATTTCTCAGTTCCTCTCCCTAATTTGCCTCATACAAGTCTATAGAGACCTAAATACTGCCTCCAATCCAGAGCTGTCTCAGACCCTCATTCTCCTACTTCTGCACCATCCTGCAGAAAGTTCACTTGCATTTGGGGAAAACTGGAACAGACATGTTGTCTTGGGTATATGTACACTGATGTTCATATTTATAGCATTTATTTTGCTTCATCTTCTAAACAAAATGTCCTGGAACTCTCATTGGAACACTCCCCTCCTCACTGGGTGTTCCTCATTACATTTGTGAATACCTGATTGTTTTATTTTGCTGTGGCTGAGTTACCTGGGTCCATGTCTTAAATTCATAACGTTCGTCAAAGTAAAGGTAGAGCCATAGGCTTGTGGTTTGGCCCCAAAAAAAATTGTCCTTCTGTGCATAAAGGCCTTCCTGACTCATTTTTATGCTATAACTCCATCAAAGACTGTTTTTTCTTGGCCTGTAACCATTTTACAATGATCAGACTATTAAGGAAAAGTGCATATCTCCAACACCAAAGCCCAAAGAAGTTAGTTTTGTTATCAGTTTTTTAGTGTCCCCAGGAGTAAATCTATCCTCTGCCATCCTCTCAAGTGGGAACTCTGGGAACAATCTCACATACATTTTTCCATTTAGGTTCCCATGTGCTTTTGTGTATTTGCTCTGACCTTATGTTGGGAAGATTTATAAGTTACTGGCAGTCATCTTCTCCATACTTTTTCTGTGACCATAATTCAGTGGAATGGAAACATTCCAAGACAATTAGAAATGCAGTCCATATAGCAACCTGCCTTCAGAAATTTGGGGTAAAACACTAACTTTCTTTAAAGAGGCAAACCCCATCAAGAAAATGGGGTTATTGAAAGTCCTGAATCTCCTCTTCATAAGCTTTACACTTTGTTCGTATACTAGACTGCATCTTAAATATAAACCTATCATCAGGTTTAGCAAATCAATACCACAAGAGTGTGAAATGGTCCCCAGAAATCTCCAGAATGCCATTTCACAGTAAAAGCAATTGAAAAAGAAGCTGCAGTGGAATATCTTATGAGATAGCCATTTAGATCACAAAAGGATCATAAAAGTCAGAAGCAGTTTGTTTGAAGCTAGGTTCATAATATAACCATACAGAGCTTGCTGGGAAGAAAGAGGAAAATTGCAAACCAATTTGTGGTTACAGCTTTTTCTGTCAATTCTACAGGGATTTAAAACTTGTAAAAGGTGGAACTTCTGCCATCTTACATTGCTCAATGAGAAAGAGATAGCTATAATCATAGTAGCTAAACAAACACCAATTATTGAAAGGCAATATAGTCTTCATTAACTTCAATGCAATTAGCACTTCTTCAGTTCATTTACTACTGAGCAAGGTGGTGTCACACAGTGGCATTTGTCAGTAATAATCTGAGCATCTTTTGAGGCTTGCCTTCCTATATTCTCATAATACTTCTTCAGTGAAGTTTTCATACTTTATGCACAGTAAGGACACCAATGAAAGCATTAAAAGGAATGTTTCTGTGAGCAAATGCCACCTGGGCATGCCACCATGTTTCAAACATGTTTGTATCACAAAACTACGTATTTCTTAAAAGGTGATTGTGTTTCAGTGCAGGGTTTCAGTGCAGCAGAGCATACTGGAGGAAGTCGTATGTCACAAAACAAAAAAAAAACACAACTAATTTTGTCACACCCATTAAATTCTACAAGTGTCTTGTGCACACCCTTTGATTTAATGTGTAATCTTTGTCCTTTGGTAAGAGCTAACAGATGGCCTGGCCATTGAGAATGGTTCAGGTCAGACTTAAATCCCCCCAAAGGTTGAAAACTTAATTACGTTGCAGTGGCAAGTCCTTTACTATTTTTCTAAAAAGCCTTCATGATTCATGGTTTATTAGAAGCTAATATGGAGCCAGTCTACCTTCTTCTTTTCTTCTTTTTTTTTAAAAAAAAAACCTAGACAATAAAAATAGCTTCTGTTTATTCTTCTGCTAACCTTTCTCTTTAAAGAGTGGTACTGCTTTAATAAAGATATAGGAAATGAAATTTTAGCTATGTTGCACTCAATCAGATTACTTTGTACAAATGAAAAGTAATGGTGCCTCCTTTAATACCATTAGAAGGATGGATATTGCAGGATTCTTTTCAGATGGCCATGCACTGGCCATTAGATGCCTTTACCCTTTTGTGACACCCTGTGCTGTGTCGCTGGGAGATCTCTCAGTGCTGAGCTGTGGGCACTGGAGGTGCAGGGATCAGATGCTGCCAGACTGCAACACTTCCACTTTTCCTCACTGCTGCCACCTCAGGAGAACCCAGAGCCCAGGGCAGGGAGCAAGCCAGGGCTGGGCTGAGCAAGGGGCTGTGCATGAGTGTGCCTCATGCCCAGGGATGGTCCCCATGGTGCTGCCTAGTATGATCCAGGAGATCATGAAGGATTATTCAGTTATGCAGGATCAGGTTCTGACTGCAGTATTTTAAGTGATGTCAGTCCTAAAGAGTTCCCATCTCTACAGTGGAATAAAACCACGGAGGCTGCACTTTTTCACTTCCCTTCTGGATGGCCACCACAGCGAGGACACCCAGCTCACCAGCTCTGGGACACCATGTGGCTGCCCAGTTGTGGCAGCACTACAGGTTTTTGCTGCCCACCCCTGTGTGGCATTGCCAGAGTCTCTTCTCCATGCAGATTCCCAGTCGCTGCCATGCTGGGACTCCGCAGGAAGCAGGCATGAGGCAGAACAGGCCTCCAGCAGCTCCACAGTGGGACAAGTATTGCCCTGGGATCAGGATAACACAGAGTTGTGCTTCTGATTTCCTAAGCTGCTGCTGTTCACTCCTCAGCAGTTCAAGTCCTGGGCTGTAGAACACTGAATGAGTGCTTGAAGTGATTAGGCATTATTTATCTATGTTTATGAACAATGCATTTCATTTATGTCATCATTTACTGCACATACTGGGAAAGTTATTGGGCTCTTTGGGCAACTTCTGTTCCAGCAAGTGAGTGTGGCATTTTTTTGTCTTACGTAACCCTCCATTTATCTCCCAGAGCCTGCTTTCTGCATCACCACTTTTTTATTTCAGTTTTATGCATATTTTTGTGTCTGAAGCAATGAGAAAAAAAAATGACATTAAAACATCTGTTCTAATCCATTTATCAGAGAGGAGCAATTACAAATAGCACTTTACCAATTAATTAGTAACCTTATTCATCGTATACACTCAAATCATGCTAAGGCAGCTTCTTTTCCTTTACATGATTTGCACCATTTTTATCACCTTATGTGACTGATGCTACTGAAATAAATTTCTCAACATGGCTCAGAAAGACAAAGGCAAATTATCCCTTTCCCCAAGTGAATGTTAATGAGCAGGAGGCTGGTGTGCATCATTGCTACCGCTTCTAGCAGTGTCCCTTGTTGCAGGCTGAAAAAAAAGGAAATCTTAGATGCCACTAGAAAATCCTTTGCCCTGGTTTTTAGGGAGCCAGAACACTCAATCTCTGTTGGCCACATCAGGGCGAAGGTCAGTGCAACGCTGCACCTGGGCTAACCACCATGTGAGAGAAGTTCACAGTGTTTAATAGCAGCAAATTCTCCTGGCTATTTAAGTTGTCCACAGGCTGGACGCAAAGGACCACAGCTGCTACTGATAGTTGGTCTGTCATTACACATCTAATGCATTTACTTCTTTAGATCAGCATCATTTTACACCAATTAACGGTTTGCCCCATGAATCAAAACCGTTTCTGGTGTATCTCTATTAATTTCTTTGGAGTTGCCCCAGCAGAGAATTTTGCTCCAAAACATTCTAAAAATAGAGAAAGCTGACAAGATGATAAGAGGGAATAACAGCTGAAGCCATGAGGTAGAAGACATAGAGAGAAGACAGACAGTTTGTGACTTTGGGGTAAGTGAGCTAATTCTCCAATGAAAGGGTTTGGGTTTTTTAATCCTACTTATTTAATGTAAATAAAATTTTGCCTTGCATAGCTAAGCTTATAGCATTAGACTTTCAGAGTAGGGCCAGGAGTCACAGGAGTCAAGATGGTGTAATCCAAAACAATTCAAGTTTAGTGAAGGAAATATCTATTACATTTTGAAAAATGCTTCTTTCTAACTCAGTGTTAGGACTTGAGTCAAAATAAACTTCTTAGTACTAACACTGACTTCTAGAGACAGTATTGACAATGAGGAATGGGCCTAAGGGCCTGTGTCAATGACATGAATCTGTTGCTCATGTTTTGAGGTAAAGGTTAGCCACTTTACAGCCACCAGAAGGATTTGTAGATATCTTCTCGTAAAGCTGTGAATACTTCCAGTAAAGCTGAACTGAAAGAAAGAACAAGGGTCTGATGCTTCCCTATGAAGTTGTGGAAGTTTGGTGGTTTTGCATCACTTTTTTGTACTTCAGAGCAGCAGCACTTTGGGGGTATGATTTGGGATCAGCTCCAGCCCTCAGTCAAGTTAATGTGAGCTGGATCAGTTCCTCCACAACAAGCAGTTGTAGTTCAGTTCTGTGTGGAAACAAGCAAATGTGATGGAACACATCCCAGGCAGCTACGGCGGGACCTTCACACTTCACATTTTGCAAAAGGCAGCTCTTCACTGAGCACTTAAAAAAATCTTTAAAATGTGAAGTGAGTATAACTGATACAGAAGTGTCTGGCTGGGTTGTGAATAGCCTGAAACCATTTTTCTCTGAGCGGCAAACAATACTGGGCAGTGCAGTGCAGGCTGATAGAGAGATGGTGACAGGGATGTTTCAGGGATCAACATCTGTTACCCAAATGGTCTGCATGGCCAGAAAGGAGGGAACATCTCTCCAGGAGATAGTGTGGGCATTTTTAGGGTGAGTTCCCCCTGTGCTGTGGGAAGTAAATCTGTGGCAAATATCAGTATGGTAGGTACATGTGTGGGAGAACTGGACAGGAACATGTGCAGGCATTTAACAAGATATAAATGGTATCCTGGATGTCCCTGGTTGCATTTTACTGCAGCAGCAGTCTGTTTTTACAAAGCAGGAGAAACTGGAAAAGTCTAATCCAGTGGCCTAAAAACAATACTTGAAATAGGAATCCTAATTTTCCATACTTGCCTTTTTTCCCAATAATCTCTGTAGTATTGGTCAGACAATTCAGAACATTCCAGCCTGTGTGCCAAGATGTAGACATCCTAAAAATCCATACAGAAACAAGAAGTACTAAAATATTTACTTGGGATTTGGTGAATTGTTGTGGGAAATGCAAAGGAATTTGGAATAAAGCATTTTGTTGAAGACTTCATATATGAGTGTGTTCTCATATATGAATAATATATACATTCTGCATGGCATGCCAGTGTGCACAAGAAAAATACTTGAATAGTTACATTACTGCAAAACCTAGATGTAGAGAAGAGCCTAGAAACTCTTAGCAGATTCCTCTTGGTCTTCTTGTGAAAGTGTGTGAAAAAACCTATAACTATTGGTCATGCATAAGAATAAGGAAAATCCTAGTGTAGGATTCTGAAAAACTGACAACTTTTTACAGAAAAGAAACAGAAACATATGAATTCAGCTATATTAAGTGCTTTTTCATAAATATCTCCAACAAAATCAAATATTTTGACAGACTTGAAAGCAACACACTTTTATTAAATTGATCGAAAGGTTCCACAGGCTTTGCATTGCACTGCACAAGACATCCCTCACAGACAGGATGCAGCCAAGTTAAGGCTCTCAGCAGGGACTACACTCTGGACTTAACTGATTACATAAAACATTTTCAGTCATTTTAATGAAACAAAATATTTCATTGCAGATGAAATTAACTCAAAATATTTTACTTGAATTTTCCCAATAGAAATGCATTACTTTGGATGGGAGTTTGAAATTTTCCTGTGCATAGTAACGCTGATTTTAATGAGAATTTGTTTTTGTCAGGTTATCCTGGGGGAGAATTTCTAAGAGCTCTGCTATGATTTCCATAGAAGAGCTAATTAGGATTGTACTTCCCAAGATGGCAGGACCCCTGGCTGTGACACAGGATCAGGCCAGGGGCCTCTCCAGGCTGGGAATTGGGGCAGAGCTTTCAGGTGATTCCGCTTTGCCAGCAGTGGAGGGTGAGGAGCTCTGCAGATGCTCAGCTGCTGCTCGGCTCAGGCAGCTGGAGCTGATGTGACAGAATAAAGAGGATTTCTTTCTAGCCCATTGGGCCTGGGGTGATTACTGAACACTACAATCAGGGTCTTTTTCTTTTTCTTTTTTTTTTAAGTTTGATTGCCCTTGCATGAGGCTGGAAGGCAGAGAAAGGGCTGTGGCAGTACAGATTCCTGTGATCTCCCCTTGCCATGTAATCAGAAGAGCTCTGCAATTGAATATTTTGCAATAATCACTGCATTTTCAATGGGGATGATATAAAAGCAAATATCAAGGCCTCTGGCTGACAAAAGCTGAATACAGAGGGAAAATATGAAAATAGCAACTTACTTCAGCAATAAAGAGAGTATATTTTATACTGCAGTTTTTCTTTTTGTTAAATCATGACTTTCTAGTAAATGACATCCCAGAAGATATTTATCAAAGCAGGAAAGCACTAGAAAGGAGCACCCTGCATTCACTTTAATATTTCTCCTTTTCTTCTGACATTTTCTTGCCTAGAGATCTAATTCCATTAAATATGTACATTTTTGACTGGAAGACTTCTTCATGTATCTTTCAGATGAATCTTAAAAGTACATAAGGTCTGTAGGGCAGGTTTTTTTAAGTGCAAATGAGGCGCACAGTAGAATATTGTCTATGAGGCTTTTCAAATTATTTATATTCCTGCAGTGCTTTACCTTTCTCTTTCTGTGATAATGATAAGGAAGAAGCGAGACTCCAATGCACCTTCTGTGGAACACTGTCAAACAACATTAGTCATATTTAATATCTGACATGCAGGAACTTACTTTGGCTGCTATCCATTTTTATTTGATTTATTAGATGTTATCATGTCTATACCTTTCTCTGATCCCACAGCGTATCCAGGTTTTAAAGCCTGGTAGGCCCCCGGTCAGTGTGTGAGCCCCATTATGCTCTTGTGAGTGGATATAAATTAACATTCCCTCATTAGGCCTACTTTGCAGTACATGGGAATCTGCTGTAGGAATAATGACAGCTAAATGCTCTGCTGGCCCCCAGCCATGCCCACCTGTGCTGTTCTCCTCCAGCCTGTTTCTGAGGCTGTGTAGAGCTGCGTTTGGCAGGGCTGGGGAAGATGCACCCTCGGGGTGCCTCGGGTTCTGCAGGTGCTGGTAGGGGCTGACAAAGTGGCTGCTGTCCCCATGCCACCTTTGAAACAATGACCTAAGAGCTTCAGATTTGGTATAAAGCAAAGGTCCTCCCATTTAAGATTTCATTGCTTTCTCATAAGAATTTGAGTGAAGGGTGTTAATCCTGGTGTCCCAGCCAAATTGCCACTTAAGTAATTATAATCTGCCTGTACTGCTGTTAGTGTCACCCTCCTCCCATTATCTTTCTGCATCTCAAGCCTTATTTTAGATCCCACATTTAAATAACTTATCCTCTTCATCATGCAGTGGTCCTAGCTCTGCTCTACCAAGAACTATACAGAATTATGCTGACATAAAGATGATGATGGTCAGACATTGCTTCCTCTGCTTGAGTTGAGATTTTCAGTGAATTAAATTTCTGTAGAGTAGGGAGAGTCTTCAGCAGAAGTAAGGAGTGATAGAGTGACCTGTTAAGTCTCCCTAGCAGGAATCTGAGGGCCGAAGTCTTCCTATAGCTTTTGCTGGGCCAAATGTTTATACCTTCCGTAGTGTTACCTAATGGTAATACTTACAAAAAATCGTGTGGTCAAGGGCCATGTAGAATGTAAGGCCATCTTCAGTCCACAAACTCTGGGCTACTCCTTCCTATCCAAACAAAAATGTCAAATTGTTCATGAGTCTCTACTTCTCCTTCCCTGGCTGTGGCTACTTGTGTTCTTGTATGTCCTCAGCTCTCCTCTCAAGACCTCACAGTTTTTCTGTCCTATTTCAGACTTTGTCTCACTGCCCTTTTCATGAGTTGCTTCCTTAAGCTCTCATTTTCTTTTCCCTTGTGAATTCTTCCTTAAAGCCACACTTGCAAATAATCTCTTTTTTGTGTTCAATGCCCCCCACATGTAGCATCGTGGGTCTTGCACAACCCAGCACTGGAGCACTGTTGTCGCAGGTTCGAGGTGTGCCACAGAGGCTGGGAAGGTACCCCATACCCACACCAAGCCAGTGCTCACACTCCCCTTCTCTTAAAGCATAGATTCTATTTCCCCTCATACATTGGCCAGCTTTACTGAGAAGAAAGAAATGGCAGTGGCAAGTTGTCTTGCCTATCCCACTTAAATATCTGTTCTTCAGATGATGAGCAGCTCCCCCACGTGTGACCAGCAGCGGCTAAGCTGAGCAAGATGCACAGAAAATGTCTTTCTCCTGAGTCTCTTTTATTGCAGTACAGAAGTGCAAGTGACTGCAGGGATGGCTGCACTGAGTGCGTGTTTGTACAAGTCAGACAAAATACAGCAGAAATCAGGACTGTACCTAGTCCCAGAGATTTGAACTATTCATCTCAGAGTTGATACATTTTCCGGGAATTTAGTTTACTGCTTGCTTACATGTTGTAGCCCAAACCTCGACAAATAATTGACACCTGTGTATTAAGACTTGGCACACTCCTAGGGAAGAACAGTACCTGGATATAAACTCTGTAGCTTTGTGGTTGCTCTTGGAACTGGTCTCCATGTTAGACTTGGAGCTTGAAGGCCGGCATAATTTTGGTCTCCCCCAGGAAAACTCCCTTTTGTTCTTCATCCTTGCATATGTTGTTTTGCTGTTGAACTTAATTCCATGTGTAATCTGTTGTGATAATACTGCCTTCACCTCAAGTTCCTGAAGTGGATTTGAACTGGTAAGTGCTCTCAGCTTCCTTCAACTTCTTCGTCATTCTCCTCTTCCTCTTCCTTTTTTTCCTTTTTTCTTATTCTACTTTTATTCCTCTTTCTTCTTTTCCTTCTCCTTTTCCTTTTCATTCTCCTTTTCCTTTATCCATGTGTGGCTAATTGACCACACATCTGGAAGAAATTATCCACTGCTGCTCAGATTCCTTCAGGTTCCCTGGCTGGGAGGAGGATTCTGCCATTCATCACTAAGTCAGACACTGTGAATGGGATGCCACTTTGTCCCTCACTGCGAACTCAACCCCCTTTAGAAGTCTGTAGGATTATCCTGTGTAAGTATGGTCCCTTCCAGTGTTGCCAGCCAGTTTCTAATGTAGTAAAACCCTCAGCCCTGCAGCCCAGTGAAATCCCAAGCTTTTCTTGAAGGTCTGTTTTTGCGGAAGTTCAGGAAAGTAGTTGTCTTCCTTCAATTTTTTGTTTGTTGCACAGGATTATTTCCTCTTCCCAGGTCTTGACTTTCAAGTGGCAGTAAGATCTGCTGTTTTAATTGTACATGGCTTTTGACAGAGGTTAATTCAGAGGATAAGTAATCTAACTTAATCTAACTTTGGTTGCTGTGAGTTTTGAGAAATCATATTGCAGGTGTTGAATTATAGCTGAATCTTTGACATGCTCAAGGGATTCTTGTGCCTGCTGACTTCTGCAAAGTGTAGTCCGATAGCATCTCCTAACAGCTCGATATATTCCCAGGAGTACTTGAACTGAGGCACTTTTAGTTGCACTGCAATCAGTGGGGGCAGGGGGGGTAAAAAAAAAGTGCCTTTAACACTGAGACTGGAGGAACTTCCCCTCCATGTTTCCTTCCAGCCTTTGGGCTGCCTGGCGGCTGCTCTCCACATACTCCATCCCCAGATGTTTTGATAACATCTCTGCTGATAAGTACTAGCAATATATCAACAAATAAAAGTGCAAAGTAAATAATCACTGTCACCAGAAATATATGGTTGAGACAGCACGTTTTGAAATATGCAGAGGTGAGAGTTTGTCATCCTCAAAGAGCCCAGACCCACGTACACACTGCCATATGGCTGCAGGCACCTGTGGGATCCAGTAAGAAGACTGTCAGCAGTTTTTCATTTGCAAGGTGCGTGCATCTCTTCATGTATTCCCTGTAAAACATCTGAAGACAATGGGAGAGGCATTAGCAAGATAAATACATGGCCAAACCCCAAAGAGAGAATACAGATTGGTTTTAGGAGAAAATAATTAATTATATTTTGTGCTTAACAGCCTACCACAGGAAACTGGTTGAGAGGGGGAGTGATGCTAAGTGTGAAAGCAGTTCTTTTTTCACAAGGTTTTCTCTGCCTGAATCTCATCAAGCCAAAAAGAGCTTCTCTAAGACTTCTTGTCCCCACTACATAATGGTTTCATCCTTTGTTTTCTTTTGTTCCTACTTCCGCCATTGACAGCAGCCTGAGGGAAGAGGGGTGGGATATTATGTTGCTTCTGCAAAAATCACTGTAGGAAGAATAGCCAGAACATAAATGATACTGTTTTGGCTTCTAAAGGGTAAGCAGGTGTCTTAGGAGTCCCAGAAGAGCGATGTGCAAGCTTGTACAAACAACCTCCGAATCACGCCTGTTTGTTATTCACACAAACAGAGTTGAAACTGTCTGAATTCCTCAGTTCCCAGAATTCAGATGGTGCACAATGGCCCATAATGAACAGCACCTGTGCTTACCTCAATTACTACACAGAGCTGAACAACAGCAAGAAGGGCTTTCAAGAATATTTTTTCAATAATAGATTTAGTTATGTCTTTCATAATTGGATTCAAAAGCTCAAAATTTCATTTTGCAACTTGTTCATGAAATTTGTATGAAAAAGTCTGGCGTTTATTCAAAAGAAATACTCTATGAACAAGAAATTGCAAAACAGCCAACTGCTGGTAACTAAGCAGCCAAATTATAGTCCATGCACTTGGCAAATACACCATCTTTTTTATTATTTCAGTAATTGAATTTCTGTTAAAGCGTGGAGCATAATTTAACATCAGAAATTTATTTATAATACAATAGTGTTACAGTAATAAATGCATTATTATTGTCACTTTTAATGGAGTCTTATGTATTCCCTCAGAGACTATGTGGCAGACTCTGAGACAACCACTGCATCAGTGTTGTTTGTAGACAATTGAATTAATTGGAGACAGGGTCATTAACTCGACCTGAATACCTCTGATTGCTTCTGTAAATAAGGTTAGAGAGCAAATGGCTAATCTTTGTTGTCATTATAGATTCTTTTTACATTTTCACACTGCCTTGTATATTAAGATCATTTTGCTAAGCAGCTTTCCAGGCTGTCGTCGTGTTTACGGTATTGTCTTGCATGGCATACAACCGTAATTGTATCAGACTTACATTTCATTTCCCATATCTATATAAAACATGATACTAGAGAGAGACCTATTCTGAATTGCAGCACATAAAAACCATTGGACCAACAAATTAATAAACCAAAATGAATAAGCTGTGGCATTAAAAAATAATCAAATCACAAAACAAAAGTTGATTTTGTTTGCTTTTGTTTGAAAATTCCAACCTGCAAGACTTGCCAGGGATAATATAATGAGTCCATTACTCAGTTGGGAACATGACCTGCAAGGCCAGCTCTGTGTATACCAGCCTGTGAGTTAAGTGTTATCCGGACTTTTGGCATGGATTCTCTTGGAAAATGAGCAGCAGGCTGTCTATTAAAGCACAGATAGAACACAGATATTTCTCAAGGAGAGATCCAAAAAAGGGTTGTGAGCATACTGTTCCATTTCTCAACAAACTTAATAAAGAATGTAGCCTCAGAGTCCTAGGAAGGCATGTGTCAGAAACAAGAGACACCCTAAACTTGAGAATGTCAGGTTCACATTGAACTCAGGGATACCAGCTTGTCATCACTCCCATATTCCACCCTATACTTAAAAAAATACTTTGCTTTCTCAGAAACAGCCTTGTAAGTGGAAGAAAACAGCTGGCAGTGCCTTATAATTTGCCTGCTATTTGCATGTATTTCTTTCATTCTAAACTTTCATTCAAGATGGGCTTGAACCCAAACCCCAGATATGCAGTGTGAGTTATCTACACTCAGGAGCCAAGTGTGGGATCCTGAGTCCATCTGTAGCCTAGACGTTAAGCGATGTTGTATGAATTCAGATTCAAAAATAACAGCCTCTCCACTTCAAAACTCGCAAGTAGAGCTTTCAGCTTCAAAACTTTGCCCATGTCAAACTCCATTGACAGTGTGTTGGTGCAGGAATCCAGCCTGACTGTGGTGGGAGGAACATGCTGCCACACTATGCTTTCTCTCAGCATTCTCTGCACAAATCACTTATAAAAACATTGAGGGACGTTGCTTCACTTAAAAAGCAAAGGAGGAAACGGAGTAGTGAATAGGCGCTGAACTGCTCCCGTATTTTGAAGGCATCATCTGAATTTACTGACTGGCCTTGTAGATTTTGCTGTGCAAAAAAAGAGGGATCAGCCAAACAGTGTTATTACTGGGCAAGATCCAACTTAGTACTGATCTGAAATTCAGGGTGAGCTTTTTAGCCCTGGGCCAGAGTGTCTGTGTCTGTCCCTGCGTTTCTTCAGGGATGCAAGCACTGATGATGTTCACCTTAGACCTTGCTGTTGAAGCAATTGGTTGTGCTCAACCTTGGACCATTTATGTTACAACCTGCTGTAGGGGCTGACTTTGGAGCACTGTCCTTCATTAATGTAGCTTTATTGTCTGTGATATCCCAAATAGTGCAGGTGAAATTCTAGAGGGTGGGGTATTTTTTAAGTGTAAGATAAATCACTACTTCTCCACTTCCCTGTTGGTAGAGTGACATCTCGCTACTGATTTTTGTAATTAATGAGCAAAAGAGTTTCATGTAATCAGTAACCTCCATGCCACACTAGAACATTAAGAGGTTGGGGCTGTCTAGGGAGATGTGTGAAGAGCACATTTGCACCTTACTAAAGGAATGCTTATCAAGTAGAAAATAATAGAAAGTGCAAGAGTGATCGAACTTTGCCTATTTACCTCTGTATCCATGAGGGGTTTGGGTTTTCCTGACCTTTGCTTGTTGGCAGAGCTTCACCAAATCATTGCTGATACAATAACCCTTCCTGAGTCTGGGGAAAATGGGTGGCGGTAATGTTGAAAAGTCCATTTCTGGTCACTCAGGAACATAAATGTCCAGAAAGAAAGCATCTTAGGTGGAAGGTTTTTAAGAAATAATAATATAACTAATCCTAAAGATCTAAATAATTTTGTCCATATTGAAAGGTCACGTTTTTCAGCACTCCCTTGACAAAACCCACTTTATGCTCAGGATTATGGTCACACTTTTCCTGAAGCCCTCTTGGGGAATACAATGTTTGCACACTCCCAGGCAGATGTTAAGTGCCCCTGTCAGGCATCCCAGTTTCTCAGCCTGGATTAAGAAAGAAGGCAGTGTGACACTTCAGGAAGACATCCAGTGTTAATTCTGGCAGTCCCAGTTGCTCTTTCCTGTCTAAATGAAAGCTGGCTTCAAACTTGTCCTCATCCTGCACACAGGCAGTGCAGTCCCTGTGTTTGCACTGTTTTGGCTTGGCTTCCGCAGAGTCAAGTGGTGCTGAGCACCACCAGCTCCCTCTGGCAGACATGGAGCTCTGTTTGCCCACAAGATCCCAGCAAGAAAGTGCAGAAGCTATTAGGAACTTCCTTTTATTTTGGGATTGATGTAAAAGGTGGAAAGGAAAGATTTTCAGCCAGATAAGGTTACAGAATTAAAGATTCTCTGTTTCCTTTTGCTGTCATTCAAAATAACAAGCATAGAAAATTCTGTTTAAAATAGATGAGCCTTTTGACTTAAAGGGTTTTCATGTCAAAGATTTAAGATGTCAGGTTTAAACATGACAGTGATAGTATTAGGCAAAGTATGAGAGCAGATACTTGTAGCAACTGTCATTTTTTTTCTGACTGTTTATTAATGGTCTTTTGTGATTTATAGTGAATGTTGTGAAGGATTTTCAGGTCCATTTATCACTCAGAGAAGCACCTTTTTCTTCTTAATACCTATGTATGTCATAATTAAGGGTGGATGCTGCTTAAAGATTTAGCTCTGTTCTTAACATAACATCCTTCAAGATGATATTTAATCCTAAGTAGCTTTGATACCATTTTAAGTCTATAAAGCAAAGTATTATGTAACTGGCTAAAATCAGCAGCATTAAAAGGAGATCATATTAAACAGAAATATACAAAAGGTTAAGATTTTCACTGCAAATGGAGACTTTTACCCCATTTTACAATGAATTTTAAGGAAGATACCTATGTTTCAGCATTCAGCTTTATTAATATTTTACTAGACTGCTTTCTCCTTGTTCAAAAAACAAGTCATGTGCTGAAGTACATCTTTATATCCATGAAAGGCTCTGGTGGTGTGCCATAAATTCATCATGTGCCTTTAGGAATACTTCTTCAAAAACTATTTCAGAGTAATTGCCCATTATTAATAATGATGATTCCTTTTTACTGTTATGGCAGTAGCAGTGAAACGAAGTGTCTACTTGTGGTTTTCATGAGTGCCTGTGTACTTCTGTGGTCCCTGTTATTACAAATTCAATCTGATGAACGTAAATATGCTTGGAGTCTCACAATACTGTATGTATTAATAACAGGGCAAAGTGCCAGGAATTCAATTATTTTGCCCATTGAATCCCAGGGAGACACAGGAATTGAACCAGTATTCTGAAGTGTGGGACTGGTTCTGTAACCACGGGGCTGTCTCTCTTTACAAAGGTGCAGCAGTCATCTCCACAGAGGTGGATTATTTGTGCCTTAGTCATTTGAGTACATGCCTATGAGCCACCCATGCCTGTAGCACCAATCCTGCTGTTTCATGCTTTCTACAGTGCATAATGCATGGAGATTGCTACCAGTTTGTGAGCAGCTGAAGCTCATTGAGTAGAATATTACCCAATTTGTTCTGATTGTACTCAGTTTTTATCTCTGCCCCTTTCTGTATTGCTTGTTCTACTCATCGTGCTCCTGACAATAACCACAGTTGGAGCAATCTTGGGTCTTTTCTAAATAAGGACAGCATTAACATCCTGCAACAGGCTTTTTTTCCTCCTCTTGCTTGTGTTCCCAATTCCTCCCCTTTGCTCTGGTCTGAAACTGGTTGTATTGCTGGTCTGCTCCCAAGGGATTCCCCTAGAGAGGAGACCCTCCAATGGTTTCGTGAGCTCATGTAGGACGCTTGTTCAGTGCGCAGGTGTAAATGACTGCATGTGTGCTGTAAAGATCTGGAAGATCAGGATATGCCTTTTGGCACCTTTTCAAGCTCAGAGGAGTTGTTTTACATGGGGAAAGAAAAAACCCTCCTACTTTCTAATGTTTTCTTACTCCTTGGTTGCTCAGCATAGTAAAATTAGCTTTCCTCAGATAACAGATGAGACTGGAAATGTTGAAGAGTTGGAGGTGTCGTGTGGATTCATCTGCACCAGTGTGATTTGGTGCCATAGCCCACAGTTCTCTTCCCACTGGGCTCTGCAAGCTGGATTCTGTTTTCAGTTAGAACTGAAGCAGAACTGAGTTAAAATGAGAAGGGTAATTCTTTTAGAATGTTACGTGCCCAAGTTTCTGCCATACATGAATGAGAAAAAAACACAACACTTTGCTTTTAGAGGTTCTCTTTGGATGGTTTTTATCGTGACCACACTTGGACTTTCTGCTGTAGTAAAGAAAATCAAAGTGTAAACGACTGACTCATTAAAAACCATTTTATGTTAACTTGAAATTGTGAACAGTAGAGGGACAAATATGTGCTTCTACACTTCCACAGAAGATTCACAAAGTGTACTGAAAGATGCAGTATTCCAGGATTTCCTTTGCGGAAAATAAAGAAGTTCCTGTGTATCAATCCTCATATCTAGCTTGATTCAGTGGGGCAATATTGATATAATAAAGTGGTTCCATTTACATCAAATGAGACCCTTTGGAGTCTCACAGGAAGAGAGAGTATTCTTGTTCTTCCAGATGCCAGGCAAACAGTAGCACATCAGGGCACACTACAAATAATGCTCTCTGACACTTGAATCTATTCACGAAAATATTGTACATCAAAAAGCCTACATACATTGCATTCCCTGAATAATATCGTGCTCACAAAATTGTTTCTAAACTCTGAGGTGAGTGATGCATGCACGAATCATGGATACAATATTGCTTTTAATATGCAAAATCCCCTTCTCTTCCACATCAAGTGTGTATAACAGCGCTGTGATATTGGAAGGAGAGTGATTACCATACCAATAGTTCAGAAAGTTTTTTATGTGCACCATTAGAGATGTGGCATTAAAATTCCTCCTCTTCTGTTTGTTTTTTATAATGTCATAGTTTGGTATGTTACACCTGTTCTTTATCGCAGGTGTGATGGAGTCAGAACTTACTGAAGACCAGGAATAAAACCTAGAAAAGAGTCAGAATAGGACAGGAGAAACAGTGCCATGGTTAAAGTCACATTGCAGATGTATATACACAGTTCCACCTAGGATTTGTGGCTAATGTAATTCTTTATTGGAAGGCTTTGACCTTGTTACGGATTCTTGGCAGCTTTTCCCCACTCTATTCATTACTAATGCAAGCTGTCAATCACTTTAGTTCTGCTTTGACATAGATTGTGGCTCATAGGAGTTAGCTCTGTCATTCTTTTTATTTCTTTCATCTTTACTATCCTTTTTTATGGTCTTTAAAGCTGGAAGTATAAAAGGGATATATGTATATGAAAAAAATCTGTTTCAGTAACTCTATCAACCTTGTTATAAACAGTCTTTGATTAAAACAGTTACTTTTAAACACAGTAAAATGAGACTGTGGCTTTTTACATACAACATCTTGTAAATTACCCTCCCCCTCAAAATAAATCAGAACTGCTACTTGCATTACAGTGCTCAGCATTGATACAGGCAGATCAGCTGCCACATCGTGAATAACATATTAGAGACATTTTCCCTTTCCATGTGTTTTGACATGAGAGAGCCATCATAAGTGATGTCTTACTACACGTGCTAATGTTAGCTGAAGCAACAATTTCCACACCTTATTTCATTTCATTGACCTGGGTGCTGATTAATATTTTAAAAGCCTTGATACAGGTTTTCAGTTCCTGTGTCAACCCAATCTTTGAAAGTTTAGATTTGAATTCTACCAGCCTGATGTTAAATAATTTAATACTAACCAGTGGAAAGGCAGTGAACAAATCATCCAGAGCAATCCTTTTCTTTAAAAAGCAATCTAATGGCAGTCGTATATAAGTTTGAAGATAAAGATATGAACAATTCATTATAAAAAAAATGGCAGCTCACTTTCAAATTAGAAGAGAATATTACTTCCTGATAATGGTGTAAGAATAGAAGAGAAATAAAACTTCGTTATTGAACAGTTATGGTATTAAATTCTGACACTAAATATTAATCTGCTAGGTGCTGCTCTATTATTATCTGCTAGAATAATGAAACAGCCTTTTTTATGCAGAATTCAGTGAGTCCAGTAACTCCCAAGTAATGCCCATCAGGTTTGCAGGTTTTCTGTAGAAACAGATCCAAAGGAGAGATAGGGCTGGCTTCTAAACAGCTTGAGAGGGTTTGTTCTTCTGTCTCTTCAAATAAAATGTAGGGAGTGGAACTACAACAGTATGCAAACAAGAGCAAGTGCTGTCTGCTCTGGTAGATGCTGCAGTGTGGTTGAGTGCACAAAAGTCTTGATCAGAGCTGGGCGCCCAATTTTCAGTGCCCTTTGTAATCAGACTCTTTGTTCTCAGGAATCTGCATTTTAAATAGGCAAGCCAGATTA
Source organism: Corvus kubaryi (assembly GCF_017639235.1). Taxonomy (NCBI): domain Eukaryota; kingdom Metazoa; phylum Chordata; class Aves; order Passeriformes; family Corvidae; genus Corvus; species Corvus kubaryi. The sequence continues at coordinate 952,874 of NW_024581134.1, read as the reverse complement.
AGGATAGGCCACATAGCCTCTCTTTTACTCAGCAGGAACTGATGCACAGACATATTTTCTTCTCAGACACAAAGCAAAATTCATCTCAGTCCCAATCCAGTGCCTCAACAGGAAGATCAGGCACTCTGTCAAGCCTGTAGTCAGTTTTCCGGCATAGACCTTGCCCTTTCCAGATTTCATTGGTTGAATTTTCCCTAAATATAGGCTTGTGCAGTAAAGCAGCCTTTGTAGAGTGCTGCTTCTAATGGAAATACATTACCAGCGTGGATGTACTGTTGACTCACTGGTCACTTCCCATCTACAATTTCCCACTGCCCAGCAACACTCTGCTTTCTCTAAGTTTACATTTTGATTTCTGAGTAGAGCAGTGGAACAAGTGGCCAATTCATCATTACCCTGAAAAGGAGGGGTTGGAATGAATAAACCTATTGTTGGAGAAGAGCATCTATTTGCCAGATTCTCTTCACAGCAATTAATATGACTACATCTAATTGGGAGAAGGTTCAGGGAGATAGCTAAGGACTTGTTAGGAAGTTTTGTTCCTTGATGAGTTTTACTGCGGTAGTCTGAATTATACCTTTTTTTTTTTTTTTTACATCTGTATTTACAAGGTTAAAAGTTTATTATTTTTCTTATTAGAGGTTAATGAGCTTGAGTATTTCACATTATCTTTGTTGTAGCTAGCAGGTTTAATTTTGAAGATCATTTATAACAACAGTAGAGTAAATTATATGTTGAAAACAATATAATGGTCTAGATGACAACAAGAACAAAAAAAGCGTAAGCCATGTATCAGGCCTTTGGTTCTCTATGCAGCATAATGATCCAGACACATAATAATTCTATGTCTGCTTTAATTGGCTTTGGAAAAACAACCCATGACTTGAAAAACAGACGAGCTTCAGGCTGACATTTGAATTTGGGCAGATCACCCGTACGAGTGAACTGCAGTGAGAGAAAGATGGTTGGTATGTGATGAGGTCAGTGCAGCTCCTCACCAGGAGCCATCAGCAGCCACACACCTGCAAGTCTCAGCTGCTCTGTAGTGAAGTTTGAGCTCAGCAAGAGCTGAAAACTACTCCAGGTACTGGTGGTACTGGTGTTTGTCCCCTCCTTCAAGGCATTTTTTGTATCATACTTTGTGGCCATGCTGTGCACAATCATCAGGGACAAGGGAAACGCTTGCTCTGTGAAAGCACAAGAAGGGAGATGGGTGAAGGTGCTGCAGAAGAGCTTTCTTCCAGATTGCTTCCAGATGTGCAGGTCTCCTCTGTCAGAAAGGATCCCAGCTTACCAGTCTGCAGGCAGCTGGAGACATCATCATGGTGACCTTTGCAAGGGACAGAGGCCTCGTTCCCCTTCCCCCTGCAGTGTGGGTGTCACTCCAGGGCTCTCATTTCCACAGCACAGGAGGAGCTCCTCGGGACAGGGGTGAGCAGGCACTGACCCGTCTGGCCTGAGTCCCGGGGGTCTCCCTGCCGAGCCATTGCACATCTCTGCTCTGGGTCAGGGCAGAGCTCGTCTGACTGCCCTGCAGGACTCAGCTCAAGTGCTGAGCACAGGGCTTGGAAAATGAGGAGAACAAACCTAAAAGGAGGGCAAAGCTGATGTTTCTATTAACTGCAGAGAGGCCTTGCACTTGGAGAATGTGACAGGCCCACACTGAGTATGAGAATGACTGTAATACCTCGGCTGTTTGCTTTGTGTGTTTGCCTTGCAAGCTCTTTGGCCCAAGGACTGTGCCTCATCATGTATTTACACAGATCCAGCACAGCAGGTCACTGGTCTCAGTAGGGGCCTCCAATCTCAAGTGATAATAATGAACTGGCTTTCTTCTAAGTGTTATTTACCCAAACAATGCTGTGTTCCATTGTGCAGCATTGTTTTTATTAATTTTTTTTTTCCAGTTCACATGAAATAAAAACATTGTCCACTCAAACACTGAGGAACAATATGAGTGCTCATCTCCTGCTGGGAAATAAAAATTCAATAGTTTCAAATATCAGTCCTTCCTGCCCCCTTTAGTCACTTTGAGGACTTGTGTCTGATGATAAAATGCTTTAAACCCGTTTTAAACCTTGTCTGGACTGGCATTCCTTGTCTGGATCTTAGCAACATAACAAAACTTGCTTTGAAAGTCTCTTCAAGAGGCAACCCCCAGTACCTATGTGAGGAAGCCCAGTTTATTTGTATAACAGCTGCTTGAATTGCAGAATCTAGCCCAACATCTTTCAAAACATGATTGAACTTTATATCTGCAGAAATCTCTGGAAAGAGTTCAAACCAAGTATTTTTGAACTAAGAGATGCATTTTATTTAAGGAAAAAAAATCACAAAAGGCAATCCAGAATATCTACTAAACTCATTTTATTGGAAGCAAAGATTTCTTTTTCATGCACTTATTTGTGAAATGTATGTGTACTTTTTTTCTTCTCTGCTGAACTGCTTTGTAAGAAGTTGATTGTGCTTGTATCTATGTACAAGGATCTGTCTTTAGTATGGTGAGATGCTAAGAAAGGCATTTTGGGTCTTATCTAATTGTTTTGCAAAGCATACACAGTTGCTCTCAACCCAAAGCACATGATGAAAATGAATGCTTCTACTTTAGTAATGAGGATCAGCAATGATGCCTTCAGCATGAAACTGCCCAGTGTAGCCAAGGCATAATTTTATTATCCCAGATGAAAGACAAATATGACCTCATTGTATTTTGTATGAAAAACATTATTTTGAGCCTGTCTGGTTCCTGCATGCTTGCTGAGCTGTGTTACTCAGTAATGTTTGGCACACGGTAGCTTTTCCTGAGGCTGGTGTGCAGAAAGAAGGAAAATAAGGCCAGATTGGAGCTGCTATCTATTTCCATGGTTTTATTCTGCCCTTTGAGTTCTTTGTCAGACAGTTGCAGTCTGCTCCAGAACAACTCCTGTTGTTTTGTGAGCACATCCCAGCTACAATGTTAGTCCCAGCGTGCTGAGAGGTAGGTTGTGTTTAAAGGCTGGAAAGGTCTGGCTGGGGCACTGCCTTTCCCTTCTTTGATCTAATATAAGAGGTGTTATTCTTTACATCAGTTGTCCTAATGAGAGCAGACGTGCCAGCCCTGAGAGCAGAGCATGTCCTTAGGCAGATGTGCACAGATGTGTGAGCAGCCCCACACACACCCCTCCGTGTGGAGGTCTCCTGGGCACAAACCACTGCAGAGAAGCTCTCAGATTTAGGGGAGAAGTCATTTTTAAATTAAAACTTCAGTCTTCTGATAATTCCATAAATAACACTTTTTTTCAAGGCTGGTGCTTCATTCTGGCATTGTAGAATGGAATTCCCATGTCTGTCTCCTCAGTTTGGGTATCCTTGTGGTATTTTCTATTTTATTCTATTCTTCTTGGAAATATTTGCAATGAAATAGAAAAGCTCAGTTTTCATCTATTATTAGTTTTCCAAGTGGAAAATACAAGACCAAAATTACAAGATACTGATGTGAAAGGCAAACACCCTTACAAAAACATTTCTCCACTTTTCTGTTTCCTTGTTTACTGTTAAAAAAATTGCATGAAAAATGTGTTTTCTTGCACTTTCTCGAGCTTCACTGAAAAGGAGGGGTAAAGGAAGAAATACAAGTGCACAAATGGTTTTCAAAAATAATTACATTAAATACAAAATGTAAGATCCATTTTAATTCAGCAGTGGTTAGTTTCCCGTAATACTTTTGGAAATGCCTATATGTTTTCATCATCTGTTCTTTGAATTGCCTTTTACTTCCAGTTGAAATTTTCTGAGGAGCTCTACTTGAGTCAGTTGAGTAAGGAGCCTCTAGAAGAATTAAAAAAAAATAAAAAAGTGTATGGACTTAATGAGCAACAAAGTTAGTGATCTGTAGCAATTACCCAAGTGAGTAATTTTGTTTCATTAATGCACCCTAAAGCACCAAGCTGTTTTGTCAATGGGCACTGCAGGGCCATTGCAAGGCTCAAAGAGACAGTTTTGTTACCAACCGCGGTGTAAGCGATAGGTTTTACCAACGAGGAGGGAGAGAAAGTAGCTTAGTGTAAGAAGAAAATTAAAGTCCATCTATTATTCTCACAGAAGCCAATGGCAATGCTTGTAAAGATTCTAGCAGAGCAGGGTCACACATCAGTTTGTTCTGGCTTTTCCAGTTTTTTTCTTTTTTTCCTGGCTTTTCCGGTTTCTTGGTTACTGTGGTTTTTTAAGAGGGCATCTTGATGCACAGAACATCTTGGTTGGAAAAGGGAAGGAAGGCGTGTACTTGGCTTAGTTGAATCCTTCTTGGAGGAAAATAGAAAAGCAGATAGAAACAGAGGCAAAGCTGTATTATATCTTGTAGGCATCTATGGATCACTCAGTATGGGACACACACAGTGTATGATATATTAAGGTGAAGTATTGAATATCCATAAAGGTGTACTAGCAAATGGTGTCAATTTTCAAACACTTTGCTTTGTCAGCTTCACAAATTTAAAATCAATCATCAAAAAGTCCCTGTATAGATCAGCTGAGGAGACATAAAACCTTATGGTTATCTCCCTGACAAAAAAGTTGAAATTAAAGATGAGTTTATAAAGACTCAGACTGGCAGAATTCTGTAGTGCTAAAAGCTGGGGTCATCTGACCTCGGATTAGAAACAAATGCTGAAGAAAAACAATGACACTCAGCACACTGCTAACAAATACATCTTGGAGGACAGTTGAACATGCAGAAAAATAGGTTTCACAGAGAGGCTTATTTTCAGCATGAATGCTATTTTCTCACTGCATTATCATAAATATGAGAGGGAAAAAAGCGATGAATAAAAAATTCTTGGGCACTCCCTGGAGGCTTGTCAAAAGTACGTAGTTTTTGTACACTGCAGTGTAAAAGTATTCATTAAAATTAATTTTTAAAATGTCCTGTCCAATATTAGTTGCCTGATGTCCTTCCTTTGGTCATAAATTATAAATGAACTGGCAAAAAATGAAGAAACCATGATTCCATTATTGAATTATTTAAGTGTGATTGTTAGTTTTTGCAATCATTGGCCTAATAAGCTCAGGCTTGTGACACTGAAGTGTTTCTTACTGGAGGGTGATGATGATGGTAATGTTATTAACATAATCAATGTGTCCCATGAGTCACAAACCCAACCAGCTCCTCTGGTGACTCCACGGTGGCACAGCCCCTGGAGCTCTCATGGGTCTGCACTGCAGGAGAGGGAGGTGACGCTGAGGACATTCGGTGTGAACGGGGTTCACTGGGTGGTTTCCCCCAGGGCAACACTTGCAAAAAGCCAGGAGCACCCTAAGAGAGGCTCTTGTCCCCACAGCAGCCTGCCCGTGCCAGCGGCACACGCCACCGGCTTGGCCCATTCCAGCGGCGGCTCCGGCAGCTCCAGCGAGTCGGAGAGCAGCTCTGAGTCCGACTCCGACAGCGAGAGCAGCTCCAGCGACAGCGAGTGCAACGAGGAGTCGCGCAGTGCCACGCCGGAGGTACGGCCATCGCAGCTCTCCCCAGAGGGGGAGGCGTGGAGGGGAGCAAAGTCCTGCTCCCTCTTAGGGGGATGTTGGAGTTCTGTGCTGTTTGATGCTGTTGACTTCTTTTCCCTTTGCTGTTTCACATGTGTGGCCCACATACTCATTCTAGGTTTTGGAAGAATCTTTCTGGCCTGCATTTGAATTGCTTTAAAGAAATATTTAGATTTTTGCCAGTAGCTAGAGAAGATTTTATTGACACAGTATTCAGCTGGGACTAAGGAAAGGCAACATGACAAAACTATGTCTTCAGGGACTAGCTAAACTTTTTAGTTGTATTAAATTTCTCCAGGGCCACATTGTAAACCAGATAAGGAAGCCTAATTAACCATAAATACTCCATAAATACTCCCATAAAACTAGCAGTCACCACTAGTTGACTGAAATAAAAGGGTACATTAAAAAAGTTCTCTTTTAAAGGGAAAAGCACTGCTTCTGTCTGAGATTTGTTCCTTGTCATCCTTCAATCTGCAGCCCGAACCCCCCTCAACAAACAAATGGCAGCTGGATAAATGGCTAAATAAGGTGAACCCCCACAACAAGACCATCATCAACAATCAAAATGAGCCTCACAGCGAGAGCAGCTCCCAGGCCCAGAGCAACCAGCAGGCCGAAGGGCCAAACAAAGGGAAGCTCAACAGCAGCCTGCCCCCGAGCGATTCCAAAGACCGGGCGATCCTTAGTCCCATCCGAGAGAAAGCCAAACCACGGGTTGCCCAGAAAACCCCAGAGGCAAAAAGCTCCAAGCAGAAGTCACCAGCTCATAATGAGCCAGCTTCACAAAGGACTACTGGGAAAAAGCAACCCAAAAAGGTAGAAAGGACTTCCAGTGTAGAAGAGTATAACTGGCCCAAACCAAATAATACCAGCAACACTCCCAAAGAAAAAGACACACAGGAACCCCCCGAGCAGCCAAAGGTTCGAACTAAAGCAGCAGTTGGGAAGACAGCTCCAAGGAAAGAACCACGAACTAGCACAGGTCTCACTTCAGAGAAGAAAAAGTACAGAGGCCCCAGCAAAATTGTCCCAAAGTCCCGGGAATTCATTGAAACGGATTCATCTACTTCTGACTCAAACACAGACCAGGAGGAGAGCTTGCAGGCGAAGGTGCTGCCAGCCTGCACTGGGTCTGGCACTGGTGTCAAAGTGAAGGACTCTGGCAGTAACATCCTCAGCGTAAGTAGCTTAACGAGCAATGGCAGCAACACATCCATTGACCAGACCAGCAATGACCTGGAGGAGCAGCTCTTTTCTCCTATCCCAATTGTACAAAATGAACTTCTGTCCCCACTGAGAGAATATGAAGAACTCAAATCTCTGTGGGTGAAAATAGACCTTAGTTTACTCTCTAGGATACCTGGACAGGAAACTTTTGAGACCACGTCTGTGAAAAGCGAACCAAGAGAGGCAAATGTGAAACACAGGCGACCATCTCGAGAGTCCCCTACCCCAGCAGCTGAAAAACCCTCCACAAAATCCAAAAGGAAACACAAGGTAAGTCACTTTCATTGTTTAAAGGAAAACACTTGAGTTTCTGTGCACCCTGGAAGTCAGGACCACAGGCAGTGATTCGTCACTGCACCTGCAGCTGGGCTATGGGGAGGCATCACAGCACTAAGGCTTTATTGGTTTTACAAAGGACAGACGTTTACAAGTGCACTCCAAATTAACATCAGAAACTAGTAAAAAGCAAACCCCAGCCGACAAAATCAATAAACAATGTATTTTTTGAGATTTGTCTTACAAGCTTTTTCACTCTATTTGCTCACTCGCCTGTTAGTTTCCAGTGCTCTGTAATCTGCAGAAAGTGGTGATTTCATATTGGTACAGTTTCAGCCATACTCAGAAAATGTGACTTCTGTTTGGAAGGGAGGGGTTTATTGTCTGCAGAATTCAGGCATTTTCACTGCTGGTTTAAACAAGCTTCATCAAAGTCAATGGAATGGTGCTTGCTTATGCTCCTGGTGAATTTAGTTTTTATATTGTTTTGTGGTAAAAACTAATGTGATTCATAGAAATATAATTTACTTAACTAGCTGCTTTCTCTACACAGCTACCTGAAAAAGCAAATATATTTTGACTGAAGGCATTATGTTTTATCATGTGTTTTATGTTATTTATGCCCAAGGGTACCCCATCTTGTGGGATATGACATTGCACTTCAAACTAAATGTGTTTTCAGAAAAGAAACTGAAGTTTTATGTCCTAAATGAATTTTTGTAGTCAGTTTTTCCAGCTGAAATGCTTGTACTCTGGTCTGCCAGTGAGAAGTCATCAAAATGTATTTTTTTTATACCCCAAATTTTATAAATCATCGTGAATATGACTTCAGCTCTCTGTTGCGATGGACTTCTTGAAATCCTGAGTTTGAGCAGTCCAATGGTACGAGAGAATTAATGCAAGACAATGACAGACGATGCCAGGCAGACACAGGGTCTGCACCCCTGCCTAAATGAGTCACTGCACTGGCTCCTTCCCTGTTGAATTAAGTGGAAATAATCACATGAGTAAACTCAGCAGGTTTTTATTCAATATATCTTCTAGCTGCACACTACAGAGATGCAAGAAGGAAGGAGAAAAAAAGAGGAGAGGGATGTATAAATGTCCATACTTATGTGTATGTATAAGTACACCGGGGTGTATATTAACTATATATTAATAATATAAATATAAATATATATATATATAAATTTATATATAAATAATTGTTCCTGGGTAACTTAGTGGAGTGTCTGTATCATGGAGAAGGAATCTTGACTAAAACACAACTGTAGTATTGGCAACTAAAGTGAGGGCTCCCAGGGGAAAAAACAATAAGGGGGTGTTATATGAAAGTTGGAGCCTCATAATTTCCTTAACTGAGACTTTGATTCAGAAAGTAACAAAATGCAGAATCTTGCTCTGGGCCTGTGCAAGCATAAGCTGGACTCTGATCAGCCCCTTCAGTTGCAATGTGATTGTTCACGCTAGCCAAGGGGAAACAAGCCAATTAGGATAACTTGAGGGTATACCAAGAGTTAAACCAGGGTAGGGAGACACTAATTTGTGTTTCTAAATCATGCTATTAAAAGATTTATTTTATCCATCTACTAGTGGGCTCAAGGCTGATATGAAGGTTCCAGCGACAGAGCAATAATCAGCTTTGCTTGTGTCATCCTAGGTCAGGCACAAAAGTCATGCATCAGGGAGGCTTCCAAAGCAAATTTCAAATGAGCTATTGCTGTTAATGACTACCCCAGCTCAGTCCTCTACTCCTAGTCCTGTGAGGAATACTTACTCAGAGAAGTTTTCCCATCAACATCTATTAGGTCAATGAGTAAAAGCTATTTACTTGAATAAGGTTTGGTGCTATCAAGTCATTGCATCTGAATTATTAATTAAATTCCAGTGCAGTACAGAAGATAACTTTAGCACATGAGACATTTTGCTTCCTAATTATCTCCTATGTCACTTGTTACATAACTTCATGTCATGTGTTCAGAGCACATTTAGCCCTGATTTCAGGTGACTTTCACTTCTCTTAGACCAGTAGTTTAACTGCTGCTGCTAAGGAAATACACTGAGATTCCTGAGGCCCTCTCAATGGCCAGTGAAGTTGTGCATAAATGCTGGATCTTTTATTCTCCATCTTTTTTATTAAAGCAGACGGAAAGCCTGGATACCTTTGTTGAAAGCAAGAAGCAGCGCCTGGAGGACCCTCCGGCTTCCTGCCTGCTCCCACCTTGTATTTCTCCAATACCGAACCACAGAATAAGCAGCACTAAAGAGTAAGTGGATTTTTGACATAACATTCTTGAGGGATTTCATAGTGCTGTTCTGTATGTCTTTGTCTGTAGAGTCAGATGGGCTTGGTATTCCCATCCATCAGGAAGAGAATCCGCATGGTTTTGGAGGAGATTCATTCCTCCTTCTGATGGACTGCAGGACTTCAGGATGCCACCACAGTCCTGGTGTACTCTTCAACCCCCTTCCAATGTTCTTTCTTGCCTCTATCACCTTTAAACTCTATGGATAGAGAATCCTGCTAAAAGTGGTATTTATTTGATTGCCTGGAATTATTTTTTTTAAATCATTTGCCTAAGAGACAGTTCCCAGTTTTATTGAACAAAATAGTGACTTTGCCTCATGTTCATTGCCTCTTTGTTTTAACTGTGTGTACAGCAATGCCAGGGGCAACCATCCCAAGTGTCTCAGATACGTGCTTTGTGTCTCAGCAGGTACACCATCCAATAGTTTGTGCCTTTCAGAGTGTCTTTCAGAGATGGCTATAATGCTTGAGCAAACAGGTGCCACATAAATATTGATTCTGATTACAGAGTCACAAGGTTAACATTCTGTAAATAGCTGAAGAGTCCGGTTCCCTTCTGTTACCAATTTTGTGCTTTTATGATTTTGAGATGAGTACTTCTTTCTGCTTCGCACTAGGATAAGTGAAGAATCAAAATCACAATGTGCTTCTGAAAACAATGTGAGGATAGCTAAATTTAGATTAAGTTTAGAAATAATTTATGAAATAGCACACTAATTTTAAAATCCCTAAAGAAGGTTGAGCATCGTTTTGTTTATTCTGGTGTCATTATGCAGTAACTTCAGACTGTGGACTAGCCCCTCATTCAGCCACTGAGAAAATCAGAGTTGGAGTCTGGAAAAAGAAGATGAGTTAAAAGTTACAGTGGGATCTGTAACATGTTGCACATTTGATAAAGATCGTGATGGGTGTTGCCTGATTGTCGTTGCTAGAAATACAATGAGCAGAGATATATTGCAGAGGGAATCAAGGATTATCCATCCCCAACACCTCCACAATCCATTAAAAAAAAAATTTTTCTATTGTTGTCACGATCAGGCCCTAAGCATCCACCCCCAACCTGATGTTTCTTAATTTGAGCTTGTTTTCCAGGTCATTAATTTGATTCCTCAGAGCTTTCAACCCTTTGGTATTCTCTCTTAAAACATAATTGTGTCCATCAATAGTTATTTCCATATGCTGGCTTTTTCTCTCATCTGCCTGAAGTTTTGAAGCACAATTTTCTGACTTCCACGGCAGTAACTGAGGCCTGGATCACACTGCATTTTTTACTAGTGTTTTCTGAGTTTGCTTGAAAAAATTGCAATACTTTTTGATAGTTCAGGTTTTCAACTCCCAGAGACATGCAACTGAGTACAGATCAATGTATTTCCCAAAAGATCAGGGACCTGAATGAACTGTGTGAAGACAAATTTCTAGAAATTGAAAAATTTCATTTTTAAGCAGTCAGGAGTGGTTCTGTTCTCCAGAGAGTTAAGGAAAATTTTAAGGGGAGGCAGAAGAAAGTCCACTGTTCAAGAGCATGGGGGAAAATAAAACTTCAGGGGTAAAAGGTTGAAAGACAGGCTTTCCCATTTGGTCTTTTATTCCCAAAAGTTCTAAGTTTTCTTTTAGAACTCTATATAAGGACTTTGAGAAATGAGGGTGAGTCAGCTGCAGGTGTGAGGATGATCTTCGTCCCTTAAGAAGGTGTTAAGTCTCATGGTGGATGTTGTCACTTCGTAGGAAATGTAGGTCTCTCCCATTAGAACTTGATCACTGTGCCACTAAGCCAAGTTCCTCAAGACAGGCACTGGAGATTTTTATTAGGCTTTTTTATAGATACAAGAGTGTTTTGACAGAAAGATGATGATCTCTGGGCCAAAATTTCGAGGCATTCAGGAGTCTGGAGGAATCAGGGAGGGATAGGTCACACCTGTGCTTTCACAGCTCCCATTGTCTCCCTTGCTATAGTTTAGGTATTTGGATACATTTCTATCATTGTCTTTCCCTAAATATATGGGCTCAGTAAAGCAAGCAAAGATGTACAATTAATCTTTAAAGGGTCAAGTGTCTAATAAGGGCAATTCTATGCCTAATTTCCACAAGTTTCTATGACTGCATGTACAGTTTGAGTTCAGAAATTTCAAATGGTCAGTTGTGAACTCAAAAGGCGCTTGCACAACCAGAGAGCAGGTTTGTATTAGGTAGTCATTGTATAAGCCATAGTTACCTCTCTGTTCCTTCCCTCACATCCTCAGGGGCTGATGCCTTTCCCAAAATCTGACCTGACACTTAAAATATACTATTCAAACTATTGCCACTGTATTTCCCTTATTTCTGATGCTTACAGCAAATGAAGGAATAGGTGTTTCAGTGTTTTCATAGGAATACGCTGAAACACTTCTGTGAAGCTGAATTTTTGTCAGATCAGCTGCCTGCTTTGCAACAGAGGATTGCTTACTTTTATTTACTTGCTTGGCACTCTAATTTTAATTTAAGCACTAATTTGATGTGCTGCTGAATACCATTTATATCTGAATATTTGAGTGGTAGACCCAGTCCAGACAGAGCACTACCCACCAGTATTTGGCTTTTTGTAACAACACAGGGAGTTGTTTGGTGGTGCAAACTGTGAGTCAAACTGGACTCGTACCAGTGAAACATGCCCACCATCTAGCAGGCATGCTAGAAATCTGTCTGAGGCAAGCATTTCTGCATTTCTGGTTTTTGAAATTTCCTGTTCCCTTTTGTTTGACCTTTAGTTGAAGATACACCTTATTTGGCAATATGTATAAGTTGATCCCTTGGGTAGTCACAGCAGCATTCATTGGGGTTCCTTCATGGCACAGGCAGCCTTCACATCTATGACAATGACTTTAGCTCCATTCAGGTGCTGCCATATGGTCCAGGCTAATGTGGGAGTGACCTTTCCCTGCAAACCCCTTGCAAAAAGTCAGATACACCATCAATGTGCAGCATTTGATTGTGGGCCGGGGGAGTACTAGAGGCAAAGGAAAGCCAAGTGTCTGGTACAGACAGTGGCTTTGCCTCACTAACAGGCCAGAGACACCACTGCATACCACAAGGAGAGGATAAAGAAAGGGCAAAGAAGTGCAGCTTGAAACATGAGAGTAGCTGGAAATTCTCCCTTCTTCATGCACTGACCTCTTGTTGCCTACTTGCTTGCTTGCTTTCTACCCTAAAAGAAACCAGGCTGGGGAAAAAAAAAAGCAGATGGGGAACCTTCTCCTTCTTTGATAATTGGCCTTTTTTAGACACAAAAAATTAAACCCTGCAGCCACAAGACCATCAGTTCTGCTTGTAGTTTTTCCGTGCACTTTTATTGTGTTTCTCCCTAGATTTTAAATATATTTTAACTAACAATCATGTCAGCAAATTAAACCATTGAGTCTCAGTAATTATTGCAATAAATTCATTCAAAATTAGCAATTCCTGCAATCAAAGATCAGTTTCTTAGGCCATTAACAGCCCAAAGCAAAGTGACAATCTGGTTAACTGCTGGTAACAACCTATTTCATGGAGGTTATTGTTAACATAAATGCTTTAGCGTAAATCTAAGGGAGGTAACATTGCTAAAAAAATTATCAGCTTAATTCCTGCAAAAACTCGTAGGATTAAGTGGCCAATAGGGGAAGAAAAGAAAGAAAAAACCAACAGACAATTAAAACTGTATTGTTGGGGGGGTGGAGTTAAATGTAAGTTATGTAGAAGAAATATCCTCCAGTGCCTTTTCTTTTGTGGTTAATTCTTCCAACATGATTTATGTGCCAGAGTTGAGTAGCTGCACCTGTTCCTTGGTTTGCCCCATCTTGTGTCCGAGCCCAAAGATGAAGTGAACTGGTGAAGTTTAAAATAGTGAAGAGCTCCAAACTGCTCCGTGCACAGCGGCACAGAAAACCACTTTGCTCTGTGTTCCCACCCATGAGTGCATGTTCAGGGTGCCCTGTGCAGGGCATGTGCTTGGGAGGCAGGGGGTTTGGGTTCTGCTCCCAGGTGTTTCATTAACTGTGTCTTTGCTGCTGTACAATCCAAGAACACTTGCAGGCTTTGTCAGGGCAGTGCTCACCCTCCTTTGGAAAACTTTCCTCTGGAAAAAGTTCAGAGTGTTGCTGTGCTATAACTATGGTAGCTTGTCTGAGTTCCAAAATGCCCTTTGGGGGTCAGAAAGCGAACAGATGAAGCTTTGAGTGAGACCTTTTGGAGGACATATTGCAGGACCACATGTGCACAAAATCCATCTCCTTGAAGAACTGCCGGTCTATTCCAACATGGTTGTCTTTGATCTTCTTCAGACCCATTTGTTTTCCAAGCAGGACAGCACCCATCCTAGTAAGGCAATATGAATTAGAGCTTGTTTTATTTCTTCAGTCTAAGATCTTTTATATCAGAGGGTTTCAAATAAGATATTTTTAACTCTGCTTCAGCTGAATTAAAGTAGTTTTGGGTAGAGGAGCTTTAAAACATGAGGAGCTTGTTTGATTTCACTCTGTGGTTTCACAGATAAGCCTAAAATATTTCTGTATCATCAAAGGTCCCAAGTAGGGCACTGGCCAAGGTGTAGATATTGATACTGTCAGTGAAACTGCAGAAAAGGCCAGACTGAAATGAGAGAGAGCACCAAAAAAAGAAGTAAGGAAACCTGGGTCGCCTTCTCCTCTTTCCCAGGTTACTTTGAGGCAAAGTTGATCTGTAATTCCTGACGCTGACCGAAAGTGGGAACAAAACATAAATTCTTGTTGACTTGATTTGTTATTGAAATTTTAGTCAATAATCACAAAAAGTAAATGATCATGTAGTACAATATTAGATGTCTAACAAAAGATTAAAATTCAGGTTATCTTCATTGACTGAGCTGGGACAGAACCTGAAATAAAAATCTATGAGTAGAGTAACATATTAAGCAGTCAGTGAGGTGTTTGGTTTGGTTTTTTCTTTTTTGATGAATTTAAGTGGAGAAAGGTCTATCAGGGTTTTTTTCTGTTTTTACTGTGCATCACAGCTGCTGTTTCTAGCCAGCTAACAATTTCTGTACATAAAACAGACAATAGTTTATCATATTACTTGAGATTTCATGTCAAAACCACATTCATTTTCTGAATCACGTTCAATTCATCAACCAATATTTGCTCAAGGGCTTTTGCCAGCTACAATGTATCATTTTAATATAGTGCTGAACATTGGTTTTATTCTAGAGGTTAAATAATTTTTATCTTGTTATGGTTATCATTTTATAGTTGTTATAAATTCTATTTTTGGTTCATATGCTGCCATGTGCTGTTTGGGTTTTTTTGCAAAGGTTGCTTATGTGGGCCCTAATCCACCTCTTAAAAAGATGCTTAATGTTAAACACATAAATAGTCATACTTGATGTCAAAGGAACTAACCCTGTGCATAAAACTTTCCAGCACTTTGCTGAGTCAGAACCTCTACGACCTCTCAAATAAAGACTGACTCAAATTAGCATTTAAATTGGGTGCAATTTGTACTAATGGACTGCAAGTTGTCCTCCAAAGCAGAAGGTTTCTTCAGTCATTGAAAAGGCAGAGGCTGCTCTTCTGTTTTCACTGCTGTCCCCTTGTGCCTTACCAAGGAGGGCACGGGACTGCAGGACAGATTGGAGGGCAGAGCTGGCTTCCCAGTAAATAAAATCTAGAGTTTTGTGCTGTGGGGGATTAACCAATATTTTTGAAGTGCAACTGGTTTATCTCTGTGTCCCAGGAACAGCAGTAGCTCGGTGAAGAAGGTGACAAAGAAAAGAGAAGAGAAGCTGTTCCCCCCTCCGTTGTCCCCACTCTTGGACGAGCCTGTGCACCGGCGGCACAGCAGTGACAACAGCTCCTTCAGCCAGGAGCCCACTGTCACAAACACCTCACAGACCAGCAGCTCTTCCTCCTCTGTGTCTAAACACAGAAAAAATGAAAATAAATCTTCTTCAAACCCCAAAGGAATCTGTGTAAGTAACCAGCCTCAGCTGGTGGAGGAGAACAAGATAAAATGAAATTAATTCAGCTTTATTCTGTTAGGTTTTTTTTTCCACACAGTACCTATTCCTAAATGCTTATGTAGCCCCACTCAAGAGGAGTGGATCTTTGCAGAGCCAGGCATAAACAGCTCTTGCAAGCTCCATTTTTAGATCAGCATTAGGCATCTACTTGGTGTTGTCTATCATTCCCTAAAGCACTTGGACCCTGAGCCTCAGAGAAGAGCCTTTGCAGCCACCAACTAGCTGCAGTTAGTCCCTTAACTCTGTAGCTGCAACATACACATTTTGAAAATACAACTTCCAGAGTATCACCTGAATAACTGCCCCAAATTCTCAGCCAGAATTAAGCACTGTAGTCATACTGGATATTATGACCTAAACTAAACAGACAATAATATAACAAAACACTACCTGTCCATAGTACACTCAGCATGTTAATAACATCTCTTAGGTTTGCAGGCTCGCAACCGTCAGGTTTATTTACATCTAAGCTTCGTTAATTAGGTGTAAGCTTTTAGACACTGTGTAAATAGGGATTATTTCCCCCCCCAGAAAAATATCACTCTGTTAGGGCCCTCTCCCCATCAGTAGTTCTCACAGAGACAGTTCTTTGTTGCTTGCTTTTCACCAGATTCAGGTGGGTTTTTTTGCTGAAAATACACAAAAATAGCCAAAACTGCATAGCAAATTCACTGAAAAAACATAAAATTTCACATTAGTTTGTTATCCTCTTTTTAGGTTAAACAGGGAAACTCCAGGGTTTTGGCTCATTTTAGAAAGTAGTCCTTCCTCTGGAGTTTCAAACACATACTTACTTTTATAGTATCAAACTGTATCTCAGTATCACTGTCAAAATTAAAAGACAAGTAGAAAATTCTGCCACAGAAAAGGCCATGCATAGCCCCATTATTCACAGTTCACCACTTTGAGAGAGGTTGTTACCCTGCACTGTAATAGTAAAACTCACAAGTTGCATTGGATTGTAGGTGACAAATCACTTCACCTTATTCATTCATCCCTGTTGCTTTCTGATATCGTCGTGTCACTTCAAGCTGCGCCAGTAATACACACGCCTTCAACTGAAATCAATGCCAAAATGAACTGCATATGTCAGCAAATAAACAGTGCTATGTAAACAGCAGGGCCTCTTCCTCTCATCCCAGCATCTCTAGTCAGATTTATCCGTGGTTAATCTATTATCTTGATACATGAAATATTTTTCCCCTAAAATATGTTAGACTTCTTTCCCTAGTTCATTGGTTCATCTGTAATTTAGTTTATCTGGTTGGGGACCAAGCTTGCAAGTTGCAAGTGCCCAATTTAAAATCTTCTGTTATGTTTCTGGTTTTAATCGTTGCAAAGTCACAACTCCTGACTTGTGCTTTTCATTCTCTCTGTAGCAAGAGTAAGGAAATTGCTCACTGCTGAAATCCAGACTCTTCAGTCACATTAACAGTTAGTTCCTAATAATGTAGAAAAAAAAGGTTACATTAGTGTGATACACCTTGAAGGAAGTTGAGTTTACATCTAGCCCTGGCACATTAGATCTCCCCACCCTTGCTTTAACCAGTATCTATAGTCAGTAACACCATGGTATCCACCTAAAATTTACACCTAAAGCTGTAAGTTACTGAGTTCAGGTGAGAGCTCAGAAGTGGAGTCACACTCCCTAATTCATCTCTTAGTCTCCTGTTACAAAGAAGGGAAGGGTGGTTTGGTGAGGTGACATGAATGTGGATGGGTGTAGATGAGGGCTGCTTTGTGCTTGTTGGGAAGGGTTTTTGGCAGGGAGGGTGAGCACTTACATTGTTGGAAGGTGTTTGGTTGAACTGTGAGTAACAGTCCTGTGTTTCCTAGGAGGAAGAATCTCACAATACACCCACAGCCAACACTCTTCTTGACACCAGCCATCTAGAACCAGACATCTGGTCTGCAATGCCAACGCTTTCCAATGGGAATTCTGAGCCCAGAAGACCCAAAATAACATTTGATGATGTGTAAGTTTTATTGACTTTGTGCTCTGTGATTGGGATTTTCGTGCAAGCAGAGGTCCCAGTAAAAGAGAAGAGCTTTGATTACAGTGCTGGCATTGGGCACCTGTGTGGCTAGTGCTGCACAAAGGCACACACAGTTTTAATCTTGGCAAATGAACTGTTGTCGCTGATTAATGAAGATTCTGTTGATAAATGTTTTCAGATCATGAATGTTGGTTCACGGTAATTCTTCTTCATTTTTTTATTTAGCTCCTCTAATGGAAACTTCTTATACTTAATTAGTTTAAAATATTTTTCCTTTTCCTCTGTTCAGCACACATTAATGGGTCCTTTGGGTGGCCAGTTTCTATAGCTACTTATTTTACATTCTGGTCAGCCATCATGTCTCTGCATACAGCAGCTTCAGATTGATATCAGGTTAAGATTTAAAGAGATAAGGGGGCATATAT
Source organism: Corvus kubaryi (assembly GCF_017639235.1). Taxonomy (NCBI): domain Eukaryota; kingdom Metazoa; phylum Chordata; class Aves; order Passeriformes; family Corvidae; genus Corvus; species Corvus kubaryi. The sequence continues at coordinate 935,117 of NW_024581134.1, read as the reverse complement.
GTCAAAATTGTTCTTTCAGGCAGTCAGCAATTTTTTCAAACAGTTTTTGTCCAACTGTATGAAAGCAAAGACTTGAATTAATTGGTTATGTCTCTTTAGGCTTCACAATGCAGATTATTACATGCAAGAGGCTAAGAAGCTGAAGCATAAAGCAGATGCATTGGTAGGTTGTCACAGGTTTTGGGGTTTTTTTGTTTCTTTCCACTGTGGAACTCTGTGTTAAAAAATGGGCATTCTGCACACGATCTAAAGCCTCTCAAACCAAGAGGAACCCTGCTATTGACTAAAATGTGCTTCAGTTTGTGCTCCATAAACACACTGTGCACAAGTTAAAGCCTGAACACCGTTCCTGACTTTAAAGTTTTCGTTCCCAAAAAAAGAACTGCTTACAATAGCTGGTGTTTCTTCCAAGGGGGAGCAACAATCATGCTGTTTATGAAGTATGTAAGATGGTTTTATTAAAGTTGATGTGTATTTGAAATTGGTTTTTCGTATTCACTTTGAGCCTGAAACAGAAGTGTTGAAATATTCCATAGCAGAAAGACAGGCAAATCACCCCACACCCCATTATCATGTGGTGAAACTGTTCGATATGTCCAATCCAATTGTTTAAAATCTGAAACAATTCATTTTTATGTAGTGCATTCATTTTTATTGCATGGTTTTAGGCCGATAAAGTCTCAAAACACTTATTCCCAAAAAATCTGGCAGTGAGGTATTTCAATGCTGGGAAAGCTTTTTCACTGGCTTTACCCCAGATGAAATTCCAGTTAGGTTGGTCTAATTTTGCCAAGTGTTTTTATTTTTATGAAACTACATAATCTGACAGATTATATTCTACCGTGGTTTGTTCTACACAAACTCTTGCCAGTTCTGAAGTGTCCTTAATAAACATTTGCTTTGTAGGTAGGGACTTTGCTCCTCTATGTTACATAGGGTGCAGAACAGTGGCTCATTTAGGCAGGCTTAGTGGAACTTGACTCCTCTACTTAATTTAACTAAAATGTCTAAAATGGAGTGTGGCCGTTCACTTTGCCCCTCAAAGAGCTGGGTGATTATTCACCTCCAGACTTTATTATTTTGCAGGTATATTCTGTCATTCCACATTAGAGATTTTGTGCTTATAAATCTGTGTTGGTCCAAAAAAAACCCACCCCAAGACAATCACATGCTGTGTTTTTAAAAAGCAAACTAGCCAAACAAAAAAGTGTCTCTCCTCTGCCATCGGTGAGCTGAAGGAGAGCTGACATTTCAAGCTGTCTGCTTCAGCTCTCCAGGCTCTTCTTTTGGCTCGAGGCACAGTGTTTCCATGTGTGCTTTCTGTGTGTGGGGGGTTCAGGGTTTTGGCACCTGTTCTGACTGTCAGCAAGGTGACAGTCATCCCTCCCAATGTGCCCATTTACAGGAGGTGGCCTGATGGCTTCCAGCCGGCTCGGCAGAGCACATCCAGCCACAGCCTGGCGTCTGCAGGCTCACAACACCTCCCACAGCTGGGTGACATTTAAACAAAACACACATGGTGCTAGCACAGGGATACCTGCTAGCAAATATTTACAGGCTCAGGCTCCCGATGATCTCAACACGCTCTGTCAATTCCCCTCCCTCTGCAGCCAGACACGCTCACAAGGTGTTGTCCCGTCTCCCCTGCTCTCACCTTTGGCTGTGCCTGCAGGATCAGGGGTGTTTCTCAAGCAGCACTAAGAGGAGCAGGCACAGCACATCCCACTGCTGCCTGTGGGCAGGCCCTGCCTGTCACCCGCCATTGGACACCCCGAGTGCCCCAATGTGAGGCCATCCGCTGCGATCAACTTGTTGGCAGGCATAAATATCATGAACAAAGTATCTGCTTCTTCCTTCTGCTATTTAGATCTCAAGTCTTTCCTTTTTTTCCCACCCAGTGCAGCTGCACACAAATTATCTCCATGTAACACATTTGGTGTGCAATCCTGTAGTGTTACTTGTCCTATGGAAACAATTGCTGCTAGTTACTTGGTGCTGACATGACAGAGCACAGGCAACATTGAAAGATGTGTTGCAGTGGCTAGAAAGATAATGCATGTGACCTCAAAATGTGTCAGCAAATGTTAATGGGATTTGTGGCAGCGCTGTTCCTGAGCTTGTAGAGAAAATAGATTTCTGGTGAAGGGCAGGACATTTCATGTCTTACGGGAGCGACCCCATGGAAACCTCTCCTTGTCTGGAGCTGCACTAAGGGATCAGCTAATTTGGGTGGGCTGCTGCAGTGGCAACTGGCTGTACCATATGGAAGAGATCTTGGAGACCTCACTGTGTCCCTGTCTGAGACGTGACGAGCTGGAATAATTCCACCTACTCCAGAGAATCGGATCCCATTGCTGGCTCAAGCTCTGTGTCTGTACTAAATCTGCTTGCAGCCAGATTCTTTTTTCCATACCACAAAAAGTGATCTTTGGAAGACTTTTTGTCTTCCAAAATGAATGGAAATTCTTTCAAAGTGAAAAAAGGAATTTAAAGAATATGCTGAGAAGCTGCCACTGGAACAGAGAGAGCAGTCAGAAACATTTCCCCTTTTCTGATCCTTCTCTTAATACCTGTCAATTATACAAAGGCTTTGTACATAATCAATGCACAAGAGCAGAACTTGAAATTAAAGGTGTGTGCAGAGAGAACTAGTTATGGCTTAGAAGGAGCCACAAAGATAAGTATACAGTTATCTTGGACTAATAATAAATTCTATGCTTAATATGTTGCTAGAATAGTCTTCTGTTTTGTGAATGGAAACATATGCAGATGCATCAAAAATATTTTGATAGAGACATAGAAAGACATTTTAAAATTATTTAAACTATATTGGATCTCCTATAGCAAATGCCACATTAGTAGAATTCTTACATTCAGCTATCAAAAACTGAAAATGTTAAATACTATTATAAAGTACGTACTATAAAAATGTCATATATAATATTCATTACACATAAAAAAAGAAATCAGTATGTCTAAGTCAGTTTAATCACAACCATTACAAGGGCTAAAACCTTTTGCAATAAAATCCTAGTTAAATGAAATATTAAGCAGTGCTATATTGTCTCCCTTTTTTTTTTCCTGCTCTTTCACTCATCATGTAAGTGATGAGATTTTTTTTTTTTACCAACAGTTAACGCAGAATATGACATCAGTCAAATGGCATGGGGTTGTTACTTAACCCTTGCATAGTGACATTCAAACTTAGTTCATCTGTCAGGAGCAATATGGATGTGCACAAACATGCTTGGTGCTCTTTCTTGCCTGTGTAAATGCCTGTTGTCAGTGGATATACACTGACTTTCCTCTGTGGAGCATCCAGTCACATGCTACTCTGAAAAGATTTGGTGAAAACATAGTCCCTGCCTTAATTACTGTATGAATTCATTCTTAACTACCGGTGTCGCTTTGCTTTCATCCTAATGCTGGTGTTGCTTTGTAGAATAATCTGCCTACCTAGAAATCAAAGCTGAAGGATTTTCTTGACAGTGTCATTCCCATTTCAGCTGGAGAAGTTCGGTAAAGCAGTGAATTATGCTGATGCTGCCCTCTCCTTCATCGAGTGCGGGAACGCTATGGAGCGAGATCCATTAGAAGCTAAATCTCCATACACCATGTACTCAGAGACTGTGGAACTCATCAGGTTAATGTCCTTTCTGTGATCGTTTTCATCATCTCATTTCAGTCATAATTAGAACCTGCTATGTTTTAAAAAATACCATTTCAACGTATTAATGATTTGTCCAAGGCATCTTCATCTCAGAAGTCATCATAATTAGTTCTTGCCATTTTATTAATGTCATGGAAAATTTATAATTGATGGACACTGCTTTTATAAATTATCCCCTTTAGAGGTTATAATGTGAGTGTTATAATTTGCAATATTCATAAAATTAAAATTGAAATGTAGTGGGTGGAAGTAAAGTATAGTAATTTCACTGTTTGGCAATGACACTTGTCTTTTAAAAGGTGTAGTTTTATAATTCAAAACATTAAAGGGAGTCTATCAGGATTTCTATTACAAACCCTGGTTTTAGAGGTTTATAACTTGGCTGTTAAAAAGGAGAAAAGCTGAAACTTGGGACATACAATCATAGCCAGAGAGGAAGCTTCTACATATATTGTCTTGAAAACAATGTATTTTTAATGTTAAAGGGATGTGAACCGGCTGAATTAATTTTAATACAGTTTAATACAGTAGATTTGTAGGCTAGAATATGGATGAGAGAGCCTTTACATACTAATAAAATGTCTGAGTTATTATTCTAAAATCTGCTACTGTTCCTTATAGCTGTTTCAGTGTTGGCTCCGTAGAAATAATAGTCTCCTGAGTAACTAAGTTTGCTTTACTTGAGCAAATTATCAAAGTGAAATCAAGCAGGATTAGATTTACCTGTAAGTAGAATAGGATTTTTCCTCTTCACTGTGATGCACCTTTGCTTTCCCCAGTGTATGCTGGGAATATCCTTGTTAATGTCAGTGTAATTACTGGCAGTTTGCACAAGAGAAAGAAGAAGAGGCAAATCAGGCTCTAAATATTTGGGTTTTTATATGTCAACGGTGGTTTTTATAACATGCCAGATTAGCTATTAGGGACTGCCAAGATAATGCATGTTTTACATTTTGAATATAGAGGTATTTGCATAATAAAATGTATCAAATCTTAAGCTCTTACTCTCAGGTAAATAATATGCCTGTTAAATATTTAAAAACATGGTTTTTACATTCTACACTTCATAAAGAGAAGAAGAAAATCTAAAGAAATCACTCAAGGAAAAAATTATGTTCACTCAACACTTGATCCATGTTAAACCATGGAGAGCAGAGGACTTCGAAAAGGAGCCACCTGCCTCTGCTCTGCTGTGCCCAAATCATCCTGCAGCCTGACAGCGTGTTCTGAACTACACAGCTGCAGCTTCATGGCAGAATAAATTGTATTTAAAGAAATATTCTTTAAAGAGGGGAGCACTTCTTCACAGGAGCCTGAGTTTGTTTTTGATTTTTTAAGAAAATCACACAGCCCAGTTGAAACTGTTGCTGCTTAGTCCAGCAGTCTGTCTGTTCTGAGTGCACAGACCAAAAAGCTTGTTTACCCAGGAGCCACAACACGTGAACCACTTCAATCAGGGAATGGCAGCTCCAGGAGTGGCTCACAAAAGGGCAGGACCTGCAGGAGTCAGGTGAGGGCAGGGCTGTGTCCTGGAGTGACTGGCAGTCCTGAGCATCAACAGCCCTGCTGCCTTGCTGCTCCTGGCACAGTCCTGCTGCAGGCTTTGGGACAAATAGACCTTGCATGGAAGCAGCAGCTGAACTCCTTCTGGAACTGCTTTTGGCTGTAGAAGAATCTGGAGAATTTGTTATAGTAGATCTCCAATATATAAATAGCTTAAGTCAGGTGAGATTAATTCCATCACCTACTACCAAAGGTAGAGTTTAATTCACCAATTGTTGCATGCAGCATCTTGTAGCAGCCAGTGAGACTGATTTGTCCATTTAATTGCTGTCAGTGGCCAGACCTGGACAAAAGGTGATTGCCCAGGTGAGCAGCAGGCGGGTACAGGCACAGTAAAACTCCATGGACAAAAAACCAGTTCTTGTGGGCTACAGTGGGTGCTGGATGTACAAAGTATGTGACTGTGCACACAACGCTTTCTCAGTGTAGCTGCTAATATTAACGTAGATTTTTACTGTGAGATAACAAATAGAAGGAGATTTTTCTCACTTTTACTCCTCCCTTCATCAGAAGCACAGTTTTCCCCTTTTGCATTAGTGGTGTCTGCCCTGACTATCTGCATCAGACACCTATTTGTGAAAGCAAGTGGAGCATCAAAGAGATGGGGAATATCAGAGATCTGACTGTCAAATGTGTTTTAAGTTAATGGTAATGCTAAAATCCCAAAGAGACACAGATCTTTGTGCTTGATCACATTCATCCAGTCTGACTAGAACCACGGTTCCCAAGAGCAGGTGGGACAGGACATGGAGGAAGCACTCCAGGTGGGGTGGTGCAGCTGCAGGCTGGGGCTCAGGATGGGTGGTGGGGGCGAGGCAGGGGAGAGCAGCACAGCTGCCTGCACTCCATTACCTCCTTGTAAATGAGAACTCATCAAGATTGCCTGGATACCTTAAAACTTTCTTACGCAACGCTGAACCCTATTACTTATTCCAACACAAGTACCTGTGAAATTGCATTAGGGCTCAGAACAATGATTTTATGCGATGAATTGATTTTCAAGAAACTAATGCATAGAATGGAGTGTGCTCAGTTAAAGGAAAACAAAGACAGAGGAGGTAGGAATATTCAATCCTTGATCATCCAAATGCTGGATGGCAGCAATTAAATAGAGAGGGAAGACCAAGTACACAAGACTCATAAATGAATGAACTCGAGAAATAAAAAAGCTGTGAACATGACCTTTCCTGTATTTAAAACCATTTTCTGTACAAAATATATTAAAAGCTTTGAAGAAGAATTTATGAGAAGGATCTCCAAGATATTTTTCAAGCCCAAAGTATTATATGTAAAACCTTATTATATAATACTTTACACTTCAGTACATACAGGGCCAAGCTCTTATGCTTCTGTTCAACACTCATCCCAAATGTTTGCAGGACTCAGCCTAATTGGTTGGATATAATATCATTAATATGCCCAAGAATAGTTCACCATGTTGGCCAGAAATTGGTTGGTAATTTACTTTAGGCCTTCAGATTTTAAGTGATGCTTTCTGTTTAATTTTACATTGATCTCTTCATTACAGAACACTGTGAGCATTAACTGTTGCAGTTGGAGAAGAATATCTCTGTGGCTGTTGGTTTTTGGTGTTACTGTTATTTTTGTAAACATCTTAACTCTCAATTTCTTATCTCTCACCTTTCTGACAAGGTATGCAATGAGACTCAAGAATTTCACAGGCTCTTCTGCCACAGAAGGGGACAAGAAATTAGCAGTTTTATGGTAAGTCCCTTTGTGACCATGAGAGAAGCAGCTAAAATCTTAAGGAGGACTTTAAAAGTACTGAATTACTTAAGCAGCTTACAGAAGATCATTATTCTTGTTTTCCATTAAACTATTAAAGGATAACTAATGGATTTCTTCAGCAGCTGACTAAACATTTATTCTTCTAATTTATACTCTTATCAAGATGGGATTTTAATGCTTTTGACCACTTTTTTTTTCTTTCTGCATTTGCTTATGTTTCAAAATGTAACCTTAGACCAGAACTGCAAAAAATAGGTCAGCTTTTTTTTTTTTTTCCAGTTTATAGGTTTCATTAAGCAATGGAATTAACATAATCCTTTCCTAATTACCACAGCTACCGATGCTTATCACTTCTCTACTTGAGAATGTTTAAACTAAAGAAGGACCATGCTATGAAGTACTCCAGATCTCTGATGGAATATTTTAAGGTAATCTTTGTTCTGTTTAATTTATTGATATGAAATGAAATTCATACCAGCACTGAGAGCTCTCACAAGTGTAACTGCATGACTTAAAAGTCCCACATTTAACCCCTCCCCTGGGAAATGGAGGCAGGATGGCTACCAGGGAGTGGGGACAGAAGTGATTTGGGGGATTTTTGGATTAGTCACTTGATTCAAAGGACCATGCTCAGTAATTCTACTAAAATAACATTATTCTCAACACCATGTAATGTTTATGCAAGTTTCTGGTTCTTTCAAGGTTTCAATGTGCAAGTGATTATGAACTGACCCCCAATGAACCATAATAAAGCAATTATTTAGGTTATAGTTAGTTAAGTTTAGATTTTAGATTCAGTGAGATTTCCTGAAGCTTATTGCAGTTTCAGAGATTTCTCCTTTTATTCCTATGGAACTTCCAATTGCCTTATCTACATATTGAAGGTTTGTCTTTACCTTAAACTGAGTGGAGATCCGATGGTCGTGACTTGGGGATGTTTTGTTTTACCTTGTCAAATGCTGTTTACCCAGAGTACGAATGACAAATCCTCGCTGTCCCTAGATTAAGAGAGAAATAGAATCTTTCTTCAGCTCTGCTGAGGTTTTGATATTTATATTTCACTGGTTAATGCTGTTTGAAGCATACATTAATTCTTTTACTTTATTACTACCTATTATTCTATAATTATGTAATTATACTGGCTTGTCAGCCCATCAGTCTTTTTTTGTTGGTGTTTTCAGCCTCTGTGAATTTGTTCCAGGCTTTGACATACTGGTACTGCAAACCAGTAAAAACCTCTAACACTGCAGTTTTCATATGTTCATGTAAATGGTGTAAAATGGTCCTTCTGCTGTAAGACTCCAACACTGTCATGGTAGTAGCCATAGTCCTGGCTACCAATGTCTCCTCTGTGTGTGTCTCTGTGCAACTTCAGTAATGTTAGTCCTAATCTTGTGCTTAAATGGAGGCTCTCTTGTACCATTAGGAGTGCCTCTGTTGTGCTTTTGGAGTTTTCAGTCAGGGATTTGCACAACAAATTAAATTTGAACTACACACATTTGTAACCTCAGCATTTTCATGAAATGTATTCCACCCGCTTCAGATTTTATCCAGGATGAATGTAGATTGTATCTTAAAAAAAGGATTATTAGACAAATAAAGCTTTTCTGCAGAAAGTAATGATTTCTTAAAAAAAAAAGAGGCAGGAGCAGGGGAGATTCTCTTGCCTTAAAGCCACTTTATTTTCTCTAGCTGTGCAAGTAGGTAAAATGAAGAACATATTTACTACTCCCAGCATAAGAAAATGTCTTTTAATGTAAATTAAAATAAGATTAAAAAAATAAAAATGCAATAAAATAGACAAATCAGGAATGCTGGGCATAAGCATCCAGTTGAAGCCAAGTGTTTCAGTTGATGTTACAGTGTGTGTACTATGGGCACTGTAGCTCGTTTGCTAGAAGCAGTGTTTGAGTGTATACAGATTATATGTTCAGGTTGTAATAAAGGCACAGGAGGAGAAAAGAAAAGAATGGGAGCTGTTATCTATGTGTTAGTTTTGTATTGCTGCACCATGTTCTCTGTGTTCACTAGCAAGAATCTGTAATACAAATGAAACAGATTAACTGAATAGAGTTGTTACTCAAAATTTTACACAATTTTAACTGTGAAAAGCAGCCCACTGTTTACAGCAGAGCTGGGGAGGAATTTTTTGGCCAAATTGTTCTTTATATTTTTCTTTACAAATGCCACTTTGTCCAAATTGAAACCGTTTATAGACAGAACTGGTTCTGATTAATTTCCAATTAAAAGCGTCAAAATTACATTTTTGACATTTCAAAGCAGAATATAACCATTTAATCATGAAAGAATTTTTGAAATTTAGAGACAACTTGGAGTAAAATACCACCAAAGTGATAAATTTTTAAAATTGAAATCAAACCTTTTTTGATTAGAAAAAGTGACATCCTGTGATATATTTCATCTGAACATTTGAGGAAGATTCATATGGTTTTTAAAATGTCAGTAGTCAATGAAATATTTTTGGTAAATATTTTCATTATCAAGTAACTGCTTCCAATTGAGATCTAGTCTTAATCTTGACAGATCTATTATTTGTCTTCAGACACTGTTGGGAACAATCCCCAGACATGAGAAATTAACAATAAAAGCTTCTTCTCCATTTCTGAAGACATTCCAGGGCAGTTTAGGATCTCCCTCTTTCCTACATATGTGTGGCTGGCAAAAATACATACTCCATATGCTCTGTGCTGTGAAACACCCCAAGTCATGCTCACATCCTCAGTGACAAGCAGTGGCTGCTGTGCAGGAATGCCCAGGCCAGGCCAGTGCTGTGGTTTGGACAATGTTTTCTGCTTTGGTCAGAAATGCTGGGCTGTGAGCTGTGGTTTAGAAGTCAAGGGCACTCTCTGTGCTCCACTGTATCTGTGGGCCTCCCATGCAAAGCAGCGATTACAGTACCCAGATGAGTGTTGTAATAATGTGGGTAATACTTTGCAGAGAACTTGTAAAACTTGATTGAATTTTCACTGTGCGTGCTTCTCAGCAAGGGAGCTGAGTGATTGTTTTCAGAGGGCACACATAGATAGCCTCAGCTGTGATACTGCCACTTTGTATGGGAACTAAGATACCACTCAGTCTGAGCAAGGCTGGAAAAACTTGGGCTTTATTGTTGCTCGGCAATCTTTTTGTACAGGGTTTTACAAGGTGCTACACAGACGTGAAAGGCAGAATGAGTAAGCAGGTAAGGAAAGTCAATTTGTGCAACTAAAATATATAAAAACAAAGGCATTCAAGCAGATCCTTACTAAAAATTTTATTTATACTACTGTCTGAATCCCAAGCCACCTTCCCTAGCAACCTGGGAGGGATCAATTTCATTAAAGCATCAAGCCAAATTATTTTTGTTTCTTATTAAAATATTGAAGGTCCCCCTAAAGATAAGCAGTCGTATGCACACTGAAGAACTTACTTTGTAGAATAAGTTTCAGTGGTAATTGAACCACTTCGTTGTGACCTATATCTGCTTTTACTGGAACTTATTCCCTCTTTCATCAACTGATTTTCAAGCTACTGGTTGGAACCTACCAATCATCCACCAGCCACTTAATTATGGGACCGATGTGCAGAGCTGTTCTGCTCCATGCACTATAGCTCTTGCAATGAAAAGGGGAAGTGTTGAGCCTTGTATCATCAGTATTCATGTACTTACATCACCTGTATTTACATTTTGGTTTTGTACTTACAGAACTCTTCAAAAGCCTCACAGGCCCCCTCACCTTGGGGCGGCAATGGAAAGTGAGTATTTTACTGCTGAGTACTTTTGTCTGGGAACAAGTGGTTCCAAGAGGAGGGGAAGTGGTTTTGTGCCTCTAAAGGCAAAGAAAAGGTCGTGGGATGAGTGTTTTGGGAGCTACAGGTATATTTCAAGTATGTATCAGGTAGAAACTGTTCTGGGCTACAAAATTGATCATACAGCTGCCTTGGGCTTGTAGGGGTGAGGGGCTCCCACTGGACTAAGTCAGATCCCCATGTGAGCCACCCAGTGTGGGTGGGAAGGAAGAGCTGAATCACATCTTCCTCTGTGCAGAGCCTCCTTAAGTCTAAAATCAGACATGGTGGGTCAGTGCTGAATTCTTTGACAGTTTGCTTCTCAAGCCAAATGAAGGCCATAAAAATATCAGTTAATTAGCTAGCAAGTACCATGTCACTTAGGAAGCCAAAGTAAAGTTAACCTTCATTGCAATGATTTTTCAATGATTCGTTCAGCAATGAAAGACCAATGAATATTTCATTGATATATGGTAAGTGCTGTTTAATAAAACTGAAGGTATAATAGTGGTGAAAATGCGAGGGCACTTAGCCAATTATCAGTGGCTTCATATTAATGTTAAAACACCCTCACCTCAGATACGAAGTCAGGGTAATGCAGTCATGATCTGCTGTGCAGTGGAGGTGCATTGCTGCTGCATCCTTGCCTTTATCTTGCAATGGCCGTTGCCAGCTGACATTTCTCCTTCTCCTTTGTCCTGGTCACAGCCAGATACAGGTAAAACAAAGGGGGTTTTTTCATCTTTATTTGAGTAGGTTAAATTCTAGTTGAAAATTATTATTATTAATGGTCTCTTTTCTGGTGGTTCAGAAGAAGAAATTATTATTAGACATGCCAAGGAAACAAAGCTGTAGGATGGGTTGAAGTTTAGCACACAACTGGAATTTTCAAACAGACTTTGTTCTCCTCAGTGCAAAACCAATAATTCCAACATTTTTCTTGAAGTGAAATATTGTCTAATAATTCAAAATATTTTGGGGTATATATAGGTATATATACACACCCCGAATACTCAAAGTTATTTTGAGTATGTATGTATAGAGCTATTTAAGTATAGATTATAAACAGAAACCAAAGTGATGAAATAAGGAATCACTTTAAATAAAAATTGAAAAGATATTGTAACACTGGAAAAGCAACTACTAAATTAAATTATTCATTATCTGCCAGTTTTTCCAGGCATTTAAATGTCAGTGAAACCTTGTATTGTAATAAAAATACATAAATGTTAACATAAAGTTTTAGTGATCAAATAGACCACTGGAGCATAACATCTCTTTTGTTCCTTAAGAAGGGGCTTGTACATAAACATTTCATGGAGCAGAAGTTATCCTTTTATTCCTGTCCTATAATAGACCCCTATGAAGTGTGTGCTCTGCGGGTGATGACATCTCCCTCGCTATTTAAAGGAGCTATTAGGTGTCCAGGATTGAGAATAAGTGGGTTTTGACTGGAGGAGAAAATTCTTGTCTGGCCACAAAGTAGGCAGCAGAAACCCAGCCTTCAGGTCAGCATCACTTCTAACATAACACCCAGCTGATCAGTCTCTTCCCACTAACTTTGGAGATAAGGAAGGAAAGCTCTGAAAGTGCACATCTCTGTCTTTTATTCAGAGCAGGAAGCACTTGACATGTGAGAGTGACTGAGTGACAAGGCCTTGTTGTAACAGCATTATTGTGACACCTGTGACCCAACACACAAAGACCACAGTCCACACTCAGGTCTTGTGTCCCCTCTGTGTGGAGTCTCAGAAGAAAATCTCTCTCCAGCTGGCTCAGAGCTGCCATCTATCTCTGGGAGCTCCCAGTGGCTCCAAGGTTTGTCACAGGCCTGGTGCTGCCATTGGCAGCTTGTGCTCTGCCTTCCCCAGGGCTATTCACTCTACAGTTTTCTCTTAATCCCCTGCAAATTTGTGTCAGATGGGAATTCACACCCCACAGAAAAAAAGACCGAACACCATCCAGTGTATGGCACCACTGGAGATGGAGCAGTAGCCTAATGCAGGACAGGGAGACAGTGGGGTAATCTCAAAGATTTTTTTTTAACAAAGCAAAGCTTATCCATTGCCATGGAGTGTAGTCTACTCAGGATCTCAGATCCATCAAAAATCACAGCTTGGCTTACTGGAATTTCTGCCTACTCGTTTGAAAGGGTTGTGAACCTCTACAAAGTTGGCCCGGGTTCCAGCCTGGCAATGAAACAAATTTTCCCTGGTTTCATTACAGAAATGTTTCCCACCTCTAGCGACAGAAAGCACAAAATACAGAGATTTAGTAGACTCACCACAGTAATAATGGCTGTGCACAACAGGGTAAATCCAATGAACAATGTGCTTTATTTGGCAGAAGTGCGTCAGCTGGTAGTAAGTGGCTCTAACAAAATACTCTTGGTCTCCTCAGATACTTATCATTTTTAACTGCTCCCAGACCTAATCTAGTATAGTTCAGCTCTTCTGTGCATTAAAGACACTGTGGCAAGTCAGGTAACCAGGATGTTTTGAGACTTAAAAATAAAGCGTTTGTGCATTAGGACATGCTTAAACTCTAACCCATAAGCTGGGTAAAAAGCTACAAGCTGCCAAATCAATGTGATCTCTAGCTCTGGAAAAAGAATATATCACATGAGCCTGTTGTTGAGCACAGGTAATAGCAGGGCACTGCTGGAAAATGTGCAGCAAAAGCTGTTGCCATCAGTGCATATCAGCCCAAGGCTGTGCTGTGGTGTCAGTCCTGCAGCACCTGTGAGGTGTCAGCAGGTCTGTGCCCAGGCAGGGCCACTGACAGTGGCCTTTAAACCCAAGAGGCCAAGCCCTTCTGTCCTGGGCTTTGGATCAGGCTCAGTGACTGAGCTTGATGCTGTTGCACAGCATGAGGCATCTACAGCTGCATGTCCAGGGAGGGATTGCAACATCCCTGTCTGGAGAGTTTTGATCTCTTTGCTTCATGCAGAGAGTGCCAGGAGTGCCTTGGCCCTGCATCTCAAGTGTATTCCACAGCAAATAGAATGCTTTTGTTCAGGCAAGTGCTTCCACATGGGTGAATGAAGTTACATCCAGTTGGGGCTGGACGCCAGTGGTGTTCCCTAGGGCTTGGTACTGTTTCATATCTTTACTGATGATCTGAAGCCCCCTTGAACTTGAAGGGGATCAGGGGCACCCTCAGTCAGTTTGTGGATGACGCCAAGTTGGGCAAGAGTGTGGATGTGCTGAAGGATGGCTCTTTTTACTTCTCCCAAGTAACAAGTGATAGCGCAAGAGGAAATGGCCTCAAGTTGCACCAGGGGAGGCTTAGATTGGGGATTAGGAATAATTTCTTCACCAAAAGGGTTGTCAAACACTGGAATAGGCTGCCCAGGGACTTGGTTGAGTCACCTTTCCTGGAGGTATTTAAAAGTATCCTGGTGTAGACGTGGCGCATGGGGACGTGGGTTACTGGTAGACTTGATAGTTCTGGGTTAACTGTTTTGACTCAATGATCTTAAAGGTATTTTCTAATCTGAACAGTTCCATGATCCTACAAATTTTCAAAGAGAATAGCTGTTCTGTGAGCATTCAGCACTGCACAGCTCTAAACAAGAGCGTGCTGTGCTGACCACCACACTGCCTGCAGCCAGCAGGTGATTCCTAATTGATGGTGTTAGAATTAACGGAAAATCTATATTAGGACATTAGTGCCTCACTAAGTAGGTAACTTAAAACACTGCTCTGTGTAGAACTGTGTGGATGAACTGTAGGCAATTAGAACAAATCTCCATAGCCTTAAAGAATCCTATGGAGATATTCATAATCCTACAGTACCCTCAGGTCCTAATACTGCTCTGCAGGGTGCTTTTAAGACTTGCTCTTTACTTATTGTGGTGACTGTTTTTGGAGCAAACTGTCATTGTGGTTTCCAGAAAATACTTTGATAATAAGCCAATATTGCACATTGAGTGTTTTCTAACTGCCATTGCAGCTTCTGGCAGCAGGTAGAAAAATCATTACAGCTGTGAGATGCTTCTTTCTCTGAAAGATTGCTCAATTTTTATGATAGATTTTTATTTTTTTTTAAGTAACAGGTTCATTTAAAGGGAGAATTAAATCCCTTTTTATTTTCAGTCATTCCCAGTTTATAAGCTGTCCTTTCTCATAAAGTCAGGAGGTACCACTGCACATTCTCCCTTGACTGGGGTGCAGAGTTAACTTTTCAAGTGCATTTAGGATGGCAGTGAAGTGGGGGGGTGTGAGGGGACCTCACTCTCTCTCTCTCTCCCTCTTGCAGGAGCACAGAAACCCCCTCGCCCATGTCCCTGAGCCCGTCCCCCGTCAGCTCTGCTGGAAGCAGCACGGGCACCACCGGCTCGTCCTCGGCGGGGACCATCACCATCCCCCAGCGCATCCACCACATGGCTGCCAGCCACGTCAACATCACCAACAACGTCCTGCGCAGCTACGAGCACTGGGACATGGCTGACAAGCTGACCAAGGAGAACAAAGGTGCCCCGCTCTCTGCTTTTCCTTTGTCCCCTTTGGCTCCCCAGCTTTAGCTTTCCCCGTGCTCTCTGGATTTGGACTCAGAACCACCACATCTAAGAGCACAACTGTGACAGCTTGAGCAAACAGACCAAATCTGCTTGCTGGTGGCTGTAGCCAATGCGTATCTTCTCTTGTCAGGCACAGAGGGGGATGTGTAACACACGCTGAACATGGGGTTATCAGAGCAGCTGGCAAATAATTTAGCGAACACGAGCCCCAAGTGATGGGAGCTTTTAAGTCTGCAAATTCGTTCACAGTTTCAGCCTCTCGTAGAGCACTGAGGTTATTTTCAGACTGCTCTGTCAACGGGTTTAAGACTATTAAAATGCTAGCTAGGATAATAAGCAAACATTAGATGTTATGTTTATGCGGGAAGTCCGATTAGGAGATGTCCACTGAAAGCCACGACCTTGACTCTCCTATGATTGGATTGGAAATCTGCTTGTTTATTCCTAACAACAAAATATAAGTCTTTACCACAGTCATTTCAAAGGAGTTTTGGCAAGCAGTTTGTGACTGGGTTATATCAAGTATAGTGGAGTGGCTGAGATATAACTAAGGGACAAATTTGGCCTATTGCTGGCCAGCTGTGAGCTTCCCCGTGACAATGTAATTATTCAGATTCCAGCTTTGGGCTTACACAAATCACTGAGAAAGCTTCCTTTGACACTAGAGGTGCAGAGCCTAGCTAGGAAATACTCTCATCATGAGTTGGCTCATTCTCTTAAATTATAGTGAGATTTCAGATGGCCGACTTGTCCTGACAAATGTGCTTGCTGTATGCAGTTTGATCTTACTCCCATTAATGTCAGTGGCAAATTTCCACTGATTTAGAGAAACTGAGCTTGAGATTTATAGAGTTTTATGTCTGAATTGTGGGACATAATGATCTATCCCTGGATGAGGAACAATAATAGAAGTTCTGTCCAGTCCTCCCCACTGCTGCTTGTCTTTGTTCACATTGATTAATTTAGTAGCAGTGCAGTCATTTTGGATTTTTTCCATAGCTGCATCCATTTTCACAAAATGTGAAAGCGATTCCCTGTCAAATGTAATACAGAATGTTACAGTGGGAATGCAGAAGGATGCCCTGATAGGAGGAAGAGATGGCGATAATCTTGTAATTAGCCCTGTGTGTTGTGGAGTTGTTAAATGTTCTACTTGGTATTAAATCAAAATAGCTCAGGCATTCAGCCAGCAGACAGAAAATGTACCCAGCCACTGCTGTTATCAGTCCTAGAGCTGGATGAGAAAAAACCTGCTGACTCTCTTTCTGCATTTTCCTCCCTACTCTCTTCTTTGTTCTCATTTTGATTTACGATCAAATAAACCCAATTCTGCAAAGCCATATAGGAATACTCTTTATTCAGATGAGGAGTCCCTTTGACTTTACTGGGATTGGATGCATGAATAAGGGTTTCTCACATGAGCAAGGCATTTAAGGTTGTGACCTGTTCTTTCATATCTTGTTTCACAACCTGCAGACATGTTACAGGGAATGCAAAGTTCATGTTACTTCAAATTTCATTTAAGTGTTACAAACCACTGGAGAGAGATCAGAGTTTCATACATGCTATAGTGTCTTTATATTTTGTATGGAAAGATACCTCATTTCTAATTAAGTACTTGATTTAAAGTTGCATGCTTAAACACAAACTGCAATTTGAAAAAATTAATGGTGTAGCAAAAGGTATATGAGAACTGTTGTGGTTCTCTGCAGGTGTTCATCATACCACATGAGAGATTCTCTTTAAAAAAGGATGTATTCACGACACTTTGATTTGAGAAATGTTACAGTGTTTCATGAAACCTTGTTGGAATTGTTTTAGTAGATGTCATCTGCACCTCTCAAATAATTCAAAGCACCTTTATCTTGTTGGCTGGAACAGGACTCACCCCTTTCTCCATAGTGATCTCCAGTCCACCTTTGCCAGCTGTCTCAGCTCTGGTGCACTGCCCAAGCTCTGGTGCACTGGCCTGTGGAATGGGGGTTCAAAACTGCCCCATGACAGCAAACAGGACAGTGCAAACCCCAAACTCTGCCGTGAGTCCCAGGTACAGGACACATCACTTGGCCTCTCTCTCAGGAGCTTGGGCAGTCAGTTCATTATAAAAAATGAGATTTTCCCCCCTCCCCTTGAAATAAGAATGATCTCAAAACCAAAAAAAACCCACAAACCTGCAAAGAAACAATGATTAAGACAAAAATTTAGTTCCTAAAGAAAAACAAAACCAACCAGATTCAGTCACTTTTGTGGGGTTTTGTGGTCAGCTCTCATTGTTTCTGTTGTCTTCTGAATCACAGGGTGTGTCTTGCATAAGAAAATGTCCTTGATGATCTGTCTTGAGATGGGTATAAAACTGTGGCCTCATAGCAATTACCTCTGGGTCCTACTGCTGTCATAAATGTTTCTTAGGTCATGCCCATGTAGTCACAAGAAATTTCCTCCACACTGTAGGAGCTGTGCAGCCTCCCCTTGTCCACGCCTGTCAGCTTAGGTTTTGTGCTCCTGAGTCTGCCTGCATGCTCCCAGTTTGGACTTGACTCATGTCCAGCTGGCTCAGAGCAGCAGACAGAAGCCTTTCTTTGTCAGCCTGACAAAAGATGTGCCATTAAAATAAAAATGCATAGCAAGAGGGAGAACAGCAGAACTGTGACCTGCCAAGCTGATCTGGTTTGAAAAGGAAAGCAGGAACATCCTGCCATGTACCTCTGGTGGAATTTCCCCTGGTCAGTGGAGTTGAGAGTGTGGGGAGAATAGATGGAGTTGGCATAAATCTGTGTCTGTAGCAGGCCAAACTAAACTGTAGAATTCCCAAAGCCCATGGGATGGTTTTTTGTGTTGGATCACCTAAAGTGGTGTTGTTCACCACCTATAACATCAAACTCTCAGCTGGCTTTACAAGATCAGATCATTTTCTTATGCTTCTGAAGAAAGCAGGACTTTTTCTCTACAGTAGAAAACTCAGCTCTGTAGGGAGCAAGACCTGTCCTCTCACACATAAATTTATTAAGTGGCTTCAGTGCTTGTAGCTTTTTCAAGAAATATTAACTTGAAATTAGGCTTTAAGGTGAATTCTCAGTGCTTAAAGAAATTATTGTTTATTTGAGCCTAGAACGAGATCTCTAGAACGCAAGCAAGATAGTGCATTATTTAATTTCTAAATGTATTGATTTTACACTGGAGGAGGGGAATGAAAGACAGAGGAAGGAAGATTAAAAGTAGCTGCTGGCTGCAGCATCTGAACAGCACTGGTGCTAGCCCTGAGCTCTCATTATGCTTGCCTCCAGCCAAATCACTTTTGTGCTCTGATACTGCTGTAGCTCCCAAGCTGACCAGGGTCAGGCTGTCAATACTTGGATAGAAGACCTCAAAGCAGCACTTACTTGCTGAAGAAAGTACTGATAATGATTTTGCACCCGGCATCTGCTCTCCTGAAGTGCAGCCAATGCAGTGCTGGCTGGCTCAGTGCACTGGATTGCAGACAGGGTGAGAATGTGAGGGCTCAGCCATTCCTTACTGTGATTGTTGGTTGTTATCTGAGCTCTGAGGGGCTTTAACTGAGAGAGGGTTCCCACTTGCCTAAATATAGTGTAGGGGTTGTATATGTGGGAATGCCTGTGCCCCAGCGAGCATAAAGAGCTGTGGGAGCATACAGGGCACAATTCAGTTCTCCATTGACAGCAATTAGGAGAGGTCTGTTGGCCCTAACAGGATTAGTCTTTCATCCAGAGAGCATCTAACATGACATAAAGTAAACTGGTGTGTCGCTTCCTAACTGGGGCTCTCTGTTTAGTGACCTCCTGTTAACCCTTCCCAACAAGGAATCCCAGGGTTGGGATTCTTCCCCCTTATAGGTTCCCGTCTTCAAGGTGTTATTTTCCTGCTGTGTTCTCTCTCTCTCCTCTTCCTCTTCCCCTCCCATCCCACACTCATCCTCTGGGGCCTGCAGCAGCAGCAGGATGAGCAGAGGGCCAAAACTGCTGCAATGGCAGTAACAGAAATTAGAGGGTGGGGAAAAGAGCAAGAAAGGTCTTCTAGTCTGGAAAGATCCAGTCTAGCCCTTCATGTCTGGGAGAGAGCACAGTGTGGAAAAGTAATGGAAGATTTAATTTCCAGCTATTTAAATCATACAGTCAGCAAACCTAATCTCAAAAAACCAACAGTGGAGATTATCAGAGTTAAAGGAAGACTACTGGCAACCACTCATACCATGCTGTGGTAGACTTCCAGCATGGATAATCTAATTTGTTTTGTTTCAATATATTGTTGTTGTTCAAATTCTTTCTTACGGACCATGTGCTCATGTGCACAACTGTCTTGAGAACTCACTAACTGCACTGTGCTGCTTCTGAGTGGGAAATCATGGTAATTCTGTATTTCTGTACCATTGCCTGAAACAATTGCTTCTGTTTCTTGTGTATTGCAGAGTTCTTTGTAGACCTGGACTCAGTGATGGGACCCTTAACACAACACAGCAGTATGACCAATCTGGTTCGTTACGTTCGCCAGGGACTCCACTGGCTCCGCATTGAGGCTCATTTGTTGTAGTGACTGCTGCCCTGTTCATGACATCCCCATTCTTCTACCTCTACCAGCACAGAGACGATCACTGGTGGAACTCCACTCATTTTTGGAAGTTTATTCATGTAACTTCATTTTTATTGCCTTTTTTAATATCCTATCTATTCGAAGTAGAAGTCACCATAAATGAAACTTATGACTCAAGAGCAGTATGTGTTGTACCATCTAATCATTTTTGACAATTTTCTATGCCTTGTGTCTCCTGGATCCTGCCATCCTTATGTGCTTTATGGAACGGTACATTCCCTGCAGTATTGTTTTAAGTCCATGCTGCCTTCAAGTGAAAACAAAAAAAGCACTTTGAGAAGATATGGATTCCTGAGAAATAGTACAAAGCGTCTTAAATATTTGAGGGTATATATGAGAAGTCCCTTCTGAAATAAATTAGTAGAAGTTTTAGCTATTCATTCAAAATCATCTTCTGAACCTGAACCAAGCTTTTCGACGCTTAATTCTGGCATCATTACCTGACTCAGTACATTCCTAAGATTTCATACTTCCTCTAGGTTAAATCTCTAAAAGAGAACATTGAATATCTTACAGGTACCTAATGTAAGATCACCAAAGGTGTTAAGAGGTAAAAGGTTGAAGGAATGCCTCATTAAAGAATGATGACACACTATGCAATGAGGTTTTGATATTCCATTCTTCCTGTTTATTGTTGGCTTAATAATTTCAGTAGGCAGCAGAATTTATTGCAGTTTTTAGGCAGTTCCAAAATATTAGCTTTCTTAGTCTTATCTACCATTCCTGCACTAAATCTGTGAATTTTCTTTCTGTTTTACTGTTTAGTCTCAAGCAAATACTTATCCAAGATTTTTCTTCATAGAACAATCTCTCCTTGCATAGTGACTCACTGAAAGCAGATTTTAACAGGGCTGCTGCACTCTAAGCATTGATATTGTATGTAAAAGTCCATTAATAAGTGTATGCAGATTCTTCATGAACTGTCTAGAAGTTTAACTAACCAGCTACTGTTGAAACATTATAATTCCATGTGGCATCAATTTTCACCTGTTTTGTTCATTTCAGAGCATTAGAAACGAACAGTATTATCTTGCTATCTTGAAAACAATGTCAAATTAAATAAAATCACCAGATTTACCCAAAAGCAATATAACATTTGTCTAATAATGGCCATGAATACTTCAGTCAGATTACCTATTTTCCAAGCTCTGCATCTGTTTACCCATGCTGTCATGTTTTGGACCATTCTTCTAATGCGTGAATAATAATGAGACAATTCAGATAGAATTTCAAAGCAATTGTGAATAAATTGCACCATTTCACATTTGCTCTTTCCTCTTATTTTTTTCCCTGTTATAAACTGCACTGCTCTTCTGGTGCCACTGCAAGAAGCGCTGGTGCATGAAACAAAACAAAATGAATTTATATCAATAATTCACAAGACTTTAAATGGTCTCATCTCATTCTTGATATAACACCTGCATACCTTACTGAACTGTAAATTCCATTTCTATAAACAGAAAATGCTCATAGCAATGTAAATATTATTCTGTCTCATCTCATTGAAATAACACAATATATGTATTAAATGCCATCCAGATATTAGTTAATTGCAATTACCTTCTGCTGTATAAACCTGTATATTCTTTAATCTGGTGAGTTATTGGATTCTACTCACTGGGTTGTGACCAGATAAATAGGACAAATTTGCATTTAAAAGGTTCAGACTGTTAAGATTTTTAGAGCAGGCCTTGGATATTTGCAATAAGAGCAGTTTAAGGACTCTGCCCAGTGCACATTTAAGACAAACATTTCTGTAGCTGTTGTATATTAGCTCCCTGTAGTACTACCTTTTCTTAAAAATCAATAATTCCTAACATTTTGTTCCACAAGACTGTAATGTAAACATAGCCAACGTGCATCATTAGAGAAATCATCCAGTGTAGGGTTTTCTGCAAAGGACATTTGCAGAACATGCACATCCTGTATTATCTGCACATTCCTGTTGCTGAAGTGGTCGATTCACCCTTATCTGTTCTCTGAAGGTTTCAGTAACACGGCTGAAACCAGAACCTGACACATTAGTCACGCCAACTCTGGCCCCAGTAGCTAATGAATAAAACCAGGGCAGTGAGAACTATTCAGAAATGTAGATGAAAGGTGGTGGTTGGGGGTTTTTTTTAAGAAAAAGAAAAGGAAACATTTGAAATAATTTTTTTAACAGGTGTAGTAGGGTTGGGCTGGTTTTGTCATAAGCCAGAGTTTTCCATTCTTATTGCAAGTAACTATTCAGTTAAATTAAGTGCATTTTCACCACTTGCTCCTTTAATGTAGATTGAAATCCAAGACTTCCATGCATTTACAAGGGATAGCAATGTCTTAAAAGACAGTCTTCAGACACAGGACTCCTCAGAGTTAGCTGCAGTCTCTCAGTGATCCCCATGTTTTATCTTTCCCCTGTTGCTTGTGGTAAACAGGCTCCTATCTCTAAATTTACCCCATGTTCACAACCTCGTGCTTAAACAGCTTAAGGAATTAGCCCACCTGATTTTGTATCCTGTGACTTAGGTTGAAATGTATGCTGAATCAATGGCATGATGATAGTAAGTCCAGCAGTCAAGTCTGGGATCACAAGCCAACTTACTATTTAGCAGTCTTGTTTCAAAAGCGGCTTAGAAACAAATTAAATATGGAGAGTAAATTACTGTCTTATCCCTGGGGATGATGCTTCTTTTGGGTTAGTTATTAAGGATTATTGCACTTTTACAGGCACTATATTCATCTCATTTCAGTTGCCAACATGTCCTCTTTGTGGAATCATTTTACCCCTTAAAAAATTACTTCCAGCAGAGCTAATCAAATGAGATTGTTTGTTTGTTTCAATCCATGGAGAAGCAGCATGTCTGTGCTTAGGTGTTTGCAATGTCTGCACTTAAAACTGCCCAATTTAGGCTTTCAAACTCATGAACCAAGCACCAAAAATTACAAGATTGGCTTAAAATTGTGGTTTGGTTTGGTTTGGTTTTTTTTTTAAATAAACTCTTTGGTGGTTCTTGTATTACCTTCTGGATGCTGAGCTTTGGGACTGATTTCATGACTCATTTTCAGGCATTTTAGAAGCATGCCAAGGGCTGGAACTGGCACATTTGTTTTTAATAGTGATAAACTGGAACAGTGATGTAATCTCTTGACTTCTGTCGCTGGGATTTAAGAAGGACACCAAGCTTTGTAAAACATTGCCAGAACTGACAAGACTGTTGTTTGTGACCCATGCCTGAGGAGGTTTGGAGCAATACCAAGAGTTCAGCAGTGAAGAGAGCAGGCCAGTAAAGAGCTAAACTCAGGCATTTGGGGTGCAAGACACAAGGGCAGCAAAGTCCTAAACGCTCAAGAGAGGCATTTACATAGCACTTAACCTCCACTTCAAGGGCTGCAGCAGGTCTTCAGTATTTGACAATGTGCAGGCAGAATATCCAGCTCCAAGTGCAGTGAACATCTCCAGCCACGTGATGTGTGTTGGGTGCTCAAGAACAGGGAGCAGAGGGAAAGCCTTTGTGTGATAGTGTTGGTGGAAACTTTTACAACTTGCTTCTTACAGCTTAATTTTACTTTTTCTTACATGTTCCTTGGACTTTCAATTATTTAAGTATTCTCTTTGTGAATAGATTGCCTCATTTATAAATTATCTCCTTTGAAAGGTAGAGACAGATCTGTTGATAGTTATGTGGGGGGTTTTAAAAAATAGGATTTGAGATCTTCATTCCTCCTATAGAAACAAAATGAGACAATTGAATCTGGAATTTAATTTCCATACATTTTTTAATTTCACAGATTTTATTACGTTCTTCTATTATGACAGTTTAGATTCACTGATGTTTTTAGTTACTTTGGAAAAAACTTTTTCAGTGATTTTTTTTATCAGCATTTAATGCTGTCTAAATCCAATTATTAGTTTTGTGAGTGTAACTTAACAGATAACAAAAATGGGGCTGGTAAGGATTCTGACTTAAGTATTAACATGCTTCATTACTTGGAGTTCAGGAGAAACTCCATGCAGCATTGAAGCAAGCCCATGAGTGTGAGTGTGTGTACACATCTGTGTGGATTTATGTGTGGATTTGCAGCAGAAAGTCCCTGCTCATTACTTCATAGCACAGGAGAACATATATGGTAGCTGTAAACAGAAAACACGGCAGTGGCATTATTCAAGTGTTCCTCTGTAGTTTGTGCATAGTCCTGTTTGCATCTGCTGCCTCCTGCAGACAGTGAAGGTGTGGCAGAAAGTAGCAACAACTCTGTCCTCTTAGTCCTGTGGTCCCTCAGGTCAGTGTAAGAATGTGCTGTCCGTGTGCAGTTTTTCAGGTTAACTCATTTGCCATAGAGCAGTGTCTTGAAGTTTTAAGAAAGACAAAATATTTAACAAGTCACCAAAAAAATGAAGTTGTCATTCTGAAGCAAGTGTAGAAGTGTCCCAGCTGTAGGCAGGCTGCAGACCAAGGGGTCTTTGCAAAGGGCCTTTCCCTCTCAGCATCTCACTGACCTCACCTGAATGCCCTGGGAGTGAGGCAAAGGGGATGAAGATGGGAAACCAATCCACTGTCCTTATGACATCTTCCAGCTTTACTTTATATGCTATTTTATAAATGCAAATAAAACAAGTCTTAATGTTGGGAGAGCTCAATTCCTCTGTTTCCAATAATCCTCCTGAACTTCCATGATATAACCAGAGCACACCAATGCATATAGGCATTCTCTATTGTCTAATGAGATATGTCTATATAGGGGCATATTTTGGTTATATCACTTGATATTTAGCCTAAATGTATAGGCTAAAAGCTGTTAGGGTCTCCATTATTGAAACCTCTCTGCCACTGAATGCAAAATGTTCCTGCCTGACTTAGAGAGTAGTCATCTTCTCCCTGGTATCCTTGTCAGACCTTCCTTTCCGATGGCCTTGGTAGCTTTACTTAAGCCATTTTGTTTCAGAGATGTTTTGTCTTCCAAGATCAGTGATTCTGATCATCTCACACCAGTTTAAGCCCCTTGTGGTGGCTGCTGAAGTCAGGATAGATTGAGTTCAGATTTTGTGTACAACTCGGGGGAGGACGTGACTCTATAGAGAGAGACAAGAGCAAGTTCAGGTGCAGATGAGTTACTGCATAAAACTGGTGTCAGATGGGAATCAAACCTGGCCTCATCAGGAGGCACCACAACAGAAATACTGTAAGGAGATGCTGTTCCCAGAACCACAGGGTGTGTCATGACACATCAGGCAGCTAGCTCACTCTAATTGTCTTAGGCAATGGTAAAGATGTCAAGAGTGGTTTAAAGAAACTGGGGCAAGCTGCTGTGGTCTGGCATTGTGAATTTAAGCTGAGTGTGCTTCTTGGGAAAGGGGACATTGCTTGGATATGTCCTGCAAAATAATACCTATACCGTGGTATCCTGTGAAATCAGAATACAGCACCACCACATCCAATTCTTCAGTCCACCTCAGAGTGCCACCTCATGTCACAGAGAGCTAATTCTTGTCACTGTCCTCGAGTCACCATCCAGTTAAACCAATATTTTTACATTATTTTTACAACAGGAGCAAGGGCCAAGCCCAAAGGCCCAGTGGCCACCTCAGGCAGCGTTGTGTGACCTGATGT
Source organism: Corvus kubaryi (assembly GCF_017639235.1). Lineage (NCBI taxonomy): Eukaryota > Metazoa > Chordata > Aves > Passeriformes > Corvidae > Corvus > Corvus kubaryi. The sequence continues at coordinate 909,628 of NW_024581134.1, read as the reverse complement.
TGCCTCCCACAGGCTGTGGAGCCACACAGAGCTCCTGAGCCCTCAGCTTGCACTGGGTGGTGGATTGCTACAGGTCTGTGTGGTGTGAATCCCCACATAGCCCTGTCCACTGCACTGGGGGACCAGTGCTGTGCCCAGGGGGGTTGAGGGACCCCAGGCCCACCACCTGGGTGAGCAGAGATGTGGCTCTGCATTGCTTTCAGGTCTTGGTCCTCTGCAGCTGCAGATGGACTGGGATTTGAGCACTGGTACTTGCACTGCGTCTGGAAATGCCAATCAAGTTGACAGAAGCCGTGCACACGGTGACAGTGTAGAACTCAGTCAATACCCACTGTACACAGAATTGGAATTTAAACTGTAGTGTCCACAGGACCACTCATGCTTACAGGACTCCAACTGAGTCCCACTGATGCCAGTCTAAAAAGTCACATGAGTGGACAATGCAGCTGTTTGAGACTTGTTTTTTTCTTTGATTTTAACTGAGTTCCTCTGTCGGCAAGTTCTGTAAGCTCTCTGTGCTGGATATAAGTTCACTCACAGAGTGCCACCCTGTTGTAATACTGTTGAAAGACCCTTCAAGTATAGATAGCCCTAATTTCCACTCAGTTATTTTCTTCTCAGAATTCAAGTGAAGGTCAGATTCTGAGGTGAATTTGTTTTATTGAACAACAGTAACTACAGTGGACCAAAATTTGAGCTAAGCAAATGTAAAGTAACTTGGCTCAACTGTTGGAATTCATGGCACCAAATTCTGTTGTCACGTGGCAGTAGTGCAAGTCTTACAGAGCTTGCTGAGTACTGTTTATCGAAGGAGAAGCTGGATAACAAAAATGACATCGTCTTACTGGAGTTAAGTGTATTAGGCCAGAACTTCAGTTGCATTAACCTAATTAATTGACTGAAATTCCATCCATTTTTGTTCTGGCTGGGCACTCATCTCCTGCAAGTAGTTGAAGGTCTCTGGACTAGAGCTGGAATAACTGCAAGCAGATTTGCTCTTCAACCAGACCATGTGTTGACTCAGCCCTTGCTCAGGGAAACCACCATTGACTTCAGTGACAAGTAACACGTTATGGACACGGAGAAGCTTTGACCCACTGGCAGGAGACATTTACCCTTGAATTATGAAAGAACTGAATAGTGGATAGCAACACAAATGTTTTATTTATAACAGAGGTAGAGTACAAGTTCCTCAACTGGTGTAAACTGGTATAGGAGTACTGGTTTCAGTGGAGTTAATCCAATATGCACACACCAAGGAGCAAACCCTCTAACCCCAGACTAATTTTTGCCAATATATCTCTATGCAGATAAACTCCCAAAGCTTTTATTGTCATGCCTTTTTACTGATCATGCCATTGAAATGATTAATGTACCATAATCCTTGCCTCTGAGGAAACACTGTACTTTGCAAAGCTATGCAGTGTACAGCACATCATAAAACTGCTTTAGACCACCCAGCCTGGAGAGGTTATCAGAAACGAGACTAACAGAGCATCTTTGGATCTGATGTTGATTACACCTCACTCTGCACTTCCACACCTGAGTTTTTCAACCAGACTGAGTGATGGCTGCATGTTTCTGATGACTGTGGGCCAGAGCTTCAGCTGATGTGCCTCTAAGTGGCTCTGTGGATGTCAGTGCTGATTTACACCAGCTGAAAAACCAGTCCTCTCCCTTTTCATACTGCGCTGCGTGCCCTAATGCAGCTTTATAAATGCACACTGAGGCTGAGCGGATATTGAACTATTCTGATTCAGCACCAGATAATCCCTGCTAAAAAATTGGAGGGTAATTTCTGCCTGCCATCTAGGCTTGCATATGTTTTGGTTTTAACTAAAGGCATGTTGCAATTTCATTACCTCCCAGTTTAAATATTTACTGGCATCAGCATTAGCTTGCACAGAAAAATGGCAAATAAAGTCAAACATGTCATAAATGCTCTCAGTCTAGAGATGGAATCTGTTACTTTAGTTCAAAGACATTGCAGCAGGCTAAAGAGGGTTTTCTAAGCCAAATGGGTTCTGTACATTTAGAAGTCATGGCAAATATTTATCTAGGCCCAATTCTGCTGTTCTTCCCCTGAGCAGCCTGGTCGGCAGGTTGCTCCACTGAAGTGCACAGAAGTAACTGTGAATTGGTGCTCAGCACACAGATTGCAGACACAGGCACTGAATATGTTAGGTTGCTGCAATCAGGGGTTTAATTTTAGCCATATGTATCATTTGAGGACACTTAAAAATTATGTACATTTTATCCAAGCTGACAGTCCTTTTATTTCCATAAAATATTGTATAATTTATTCCTGTCTGTATTTTTGACATCTCTGGATTGCATATCTTCTACTGAATCTTAAATGCTGGTTTTTTTTAAATCCACATTCAAAAGGTCTAGGACATATCATCACAGAATATGAAAACAAGTCAAAGATCTTGTGATGTTTTGCTTTGGTTTTGAGCTCTCCTTTGGTTTGTGTTTTGGCTTGGCTGTGGTACTCCCAGAATTTTTGAAATGGCTCAACTCAATTCAAGTTTCTTCCTGTCTTTTGGGGGGAAAAAAAGCAAAATACAACTAAGGTTCAGGAAAAGCAATCCTGGCAAACTCGGTGGGGGTTTGCTCTCCCTAGCTGTTGTGGTTTTTTAACCCTGCCGTGTTGGGAGTAGTCTAGTGTGTGGGTTCTTTCACCCACCATTTCTGGCAGTTGTGGCAAATACTATTTTTTTTTCCTTTTTTTCTTTTGTGTGTGTGTGTGTGCGTGCGCATGTATAATTAACCAAAATATCAGGAAAATTTATATATGCTTTCTTCTGGTTCCTGGAAATAGAGCAACATTATGACCTTATGGTCTTCCAGCAAAAGTCAGATTTAATTTCTGCATTGCAGTGCAACTTAATTAGCTATTGGAATTAGATTATGGTTTACTAAATGGCCTTTTACCTTACGTTCTTATGTTCTTACTTTTTATTTACTATTGAAGTAGCCTCTTTTTTTTCCTCATGTGTGCAAGTATCATATCAATAATCATTGCAATTCCACAAGGTGTCTTTGTTCTGAACAAGCATGTTATTCTTGTAAAGTTTTAAGTATAAGTTAAGATGTTTTGTACAGACCAAGGTAACTGTTAAAATGTCAAGCAATTACTGAAATGTTGTATAGTTACAAAAGTTTGATTTCTTTTGCTTTATATGTATAAAATTGTATCTTGCCTGTTTTGCTTTGTATTTCCAACGTGTTGCACAATTATGCATTTTGTTTACATTTGTTCCTTCTTCAGAAAAAAAAAGAAATAACAGTAATACTTTATGTACAAACATTTTAAATGTACTTTTGTTGTTTTTAAACACAATGTCTCTGTATAAATAATATTGGTTGAACTGGTACATTCGTGTCTCTCATAGAGGGATTAATTATACTGCCAGTGCATTGAATTATTTAAAAAAAAAAAAAGTAAAATAAAATTTTTATGAAAATGTAACCCATTTTATCACTATAAATTATTCTGTCTTCTGCTATTTTCTCATTCTTCTCCCAGGATACAAAAACTATGGTACAGTAAGTACTGTTTGTGGGAGAGCTGTCATTGGTTTTAATTTTTAATCAATGTGTTTGTGTCATTGTGGCGACTTAAAATGACTTGATGTTAGAAAATAATGTAGTGCTGATACCAGCTGTGAGGTAACGGGATCAATAATGTGCTTTCCCCATCCCTGAGGGGCCTCAGCTGCAAGACAGCAGCCTAAATCCTGTCTGTCCCACACCTAACGCAGAGAGCAGAGGGGCCAGGCTTGGCAGGAGGGGTTTTTTGGACAGGCAGCCCAGCGTGGCTCAAGTGGTGCCACTCAGCGCCCTGCCGCTCTGGGGTGCCTCGGTCCCCGGGGGCTTCCTGGCATGACCAAACTGGAAACGCCAGGTTTCGTATCATCACTGCAGGAACAGCTCTGAGAGGCAGTGCCAGGAATACCAGCTCAGAGGAGATGTAAAGAGCTCTCCGAGGTGCAGAGCAGCGTGTGCTGCAGCTGCCGGCGCGGGGCTGAGCGCTCGCTGCCGCTGCTCGCGGAGTAGCTGAGGTCGAGGTGCCCGCGGGGAGAGACGAGCGCGGCTCTCCCGACAGAATCCATCTCGGGCCGCTGTCTCCAAGCGAAAGAAGCCATCGCTGTGGTTTGCTCTGCGGCCCCTCACGCTCACAGTCCTGCTGAAAACATTTTCATCTCCGTCTGGAGCGTTGCGTGCGCCGGAGGTGCTGCAGGAAGGCACGGCTGGGCGGCGGCGGGCGGGGACATCTCATCCCGGGGTACAGATGGTGTCACAGAAGGATGCCTGGAGAGCCACACCAGTAGGTGTTAGTCTGGATTTGAGGCTGACTATCTGTAGTAATGTCCCCCTTATAACAAAGGGCCAGAAGGTGATAGCTTCCAGCTTCTCAGCACCACTCTGACCTCATGAAGCAGCTTAAAACTCTCTGGTCTGACCAGGTGACAGCTTTTCCAGTTCATCATCCCACTTGTGTGAATGGTTACCTGTAAAATGGGTGCTGGAGCCCCAGTCCTTCTTAGGCATAAGTCACTTCAGAAGGAGATCTGGAACGGGGTGTTTGGAGCACACTGTGTGTCTCGAGTGCCCATTTTGTGTCCAGGGAGACAGAAAACATCCTCTGTGGCTATGTCAGAGAGATGTCTTTTGGGTCAGCAGGAGGGAGGGCAGGTTTGAGGCTCCGTGTGCCATTCACTCCCTGAGTTCTTTTCATCCTCTGGGTGTGCCCAGAAACCAGCTTGAAGCTTGACTTCAGACTGGCAGCTCATGTCATTCCCTGCATGTGTAACCTTGTAATCAGCTGTGAAGTGTTCTGTGATCCCAGCTATGAATGATGAATGGCTCCACATAAACCTGTGCTATACAGCACTGTTAGTGTGACTGCTCAATTCAGAAAAAAAACCCAAAACCTCTGGAAATAAAAAAGGGATAATTTTTCATACAGCCAGTATGTGGGATTCCCACAGGAGCAAAAGATGCCACCCTGCTGAGAAGAGGGAGAAATGTCTCCTCCAAGTGTGGCAATGACAGGGATAATGGAAGATGGGCATTTGGACACTCATTTTTATACACAATTTCACAACAACCTTGGGCAAGGTACTGTGTGCCCTGTTCCACAGCCAAGGAGACATCTTCCCTCCCTCCCTGGCTGAGGCTGAGGCAATGGAGTAGGATGTTCCTAAGAGCTACGAAAGGCTCAAGTGAGAGAAGGAAGCACTACAGTCTGGCAGCCAGTTAAGATGATTTAACTGCACAAGTCCCTCAGGGATGAGTTTGGCCCATGACAAGCTGCTCTAGACCACAGGATGTTTCATTGCCAGCACAAAAGATGAAGAGCTTGTGAAGCCTTATTTATATCTGAAAAGTCTGGCTGGAGCTTCCCGTGGTCTGTAGAGCTAAGGAGTAGAAAGCACAGCCCAAATACTGTCACTGAAATGCTGAGACTCCTCTGCCCCTCCTACACACATGGTCCAGAAGGAAAGCAATGCAACATCAGCTCTACATAGTAGGGAGGAATTTCACTTACCAGCTGCATTTCAAAGTTATTTTAGATAGCTTTTTATTGAAAAAAAGCACATGTGCATGGGGGGATTTTTTCCCTCCATACTGCATCCACACGTTTGGAAGGACTTTATTATAGCTAAAGTAAATGTGTTCAGCAAACAAACCACACATCAAGTTAATGTTGAGCAAAAGTTCTGGTCATATGAGCAACAGAGGAGCCCCTCTAGATATTTTTTAGGCATGTGTGTAGACTGGCCTTGTGAAAGAGACGTGTTCTTCTCTCTTTTAGGGACCTGTACACCTGTGAGCACATGAGACCAGCTAAACACAAGATGTGAGTTAGTACATCACACCTCAGGAACTGGACTGCAGAAGAAAAGACACTGTCATAGAATCATAGAATAGGCTGAGTTAGAAGGGACCCATCAGGATCATCAGAATCCAACTGTAGCTATTTGTAGGATTATTTGCTCAAGAACTTACATTTTGAAAGGCAAATCTGAGTGAAAAAATAAAACAAATACCCAACAGCCACCACTACCACCACCACCATTTGTTCCCCGTTTCTCAGCCAGCTCCAAGCATGTGGGGTTCACCCTTTTGGCAGGGGGTACTGTGAGAAATGTGTGCAGCTGGAAGTGATGAAGCCACATGAAAAATGCTCCATTTTCTGCTAAGAGAGCTGAGTCATGCTGCCAGGGTACCAGGGTGCCAGCTTCCCTCTCAGACTCAGCATGCCAGCTCTAATCTGCTGGGAGAATGAAGCCCTCAAATGCCTGCTGCGTTTGAAGGGCAATTCCCAACTGTGACAGGGGCTGCTGGAAAACTCAGCACGTCCCGAGTACCCCTTAGTGCTGATCCGAGGATTTGAGGAGCATCAGGAGTTTTGTTTAACTCTCCATTCCAAGTAATTTCATCCTTAGGTGTAAGAGAGATCAAATTCTGCAGCACTTTTTTCTTTTTAGGATTTGTTTTGGTTTTTGATTTTTGCAGGGCGTTTGTGTGTGTGTGTAGTTTGGGGGTTTTTTCTTGCAAATCTACATTTGCTGCCTATCAAGCAGGAGTTAAATAAAAAGGCTTTAAGCCATCAATTTAAGAGTGATCACCTGTGTGTTCAGGATATGCTGGCAGGGAATTATCTGCAATGAGAAACTGCTTGCCAATCAGCCTTGTGAAACTCCATTGGCTTTATCTGTACCTGGAAGTGGAGGCAGCTCATTCACTTAAGCACAGCACTCAGATCTCTAACGTTCTTTATGGTCTGGGAGCTGATTAGCCAAGAGAAGCCTCCTCCAGATGGGTGTCCAGGGCATTTCCAGTGCCCCAGCCACCACCCAGCACTGCTGAAGACCTGAGGCTGAGCTGCTGTTCCTCAGTGTCCTCCTGCCTGGTTCCACACACCCGCAGTGGGAGGCAGCAAATTTGCCCCTGGGGAGCACAAAGGCTGCAAAATCATGGCAGGGACAGGACATGCCAGTGGAACAATATGGCCAGGAAACTCTGACATTGGCATTGAGAAACCATAGAGGACCTTGAAGGAAATACTTTCAAATGAAATATTCCCCAGCCAAGATGACATGATGTCTCTGGCTTGCACCAGGCTTTGGTGAGCCTCTGCCAGCTTCAGGAAGAGAGATGAGTTTCTCCCTAAGGACTCCCATGACTGAAGGTCACTTGGGTGTCCAGAGACTGGATACAGACATTTTGACAGCAGGCTCTTTTCCACAGTACTCAGATAAATCCCTGCTTGGCTCCATAGAGCTGGTGTTGACTCAAGGACAGACCCATATTCTCCAGACTGTCCCAATGTGATGGTGGTGAGGGACTGGCCCTGCAAACCATCTAATTAGTTCTAGTCTAGGCAGGCAAGGCCTCCTTCAGTGCTCAGCACAGCAGATTGCTCTGACATTGGTGTCCCTGTCACCAGTGGCATTGGGAATATGCAGATCCCCCATGGCCAGGGCTGCCCCCATCATTATCCCAGCAGCTGCTGCCCTGCTGGAGGAGTAGGCTTGTTCAGCCAGTAAAGGAAGGTTTGAACTAGCACTTAGCAGGTGAACTTGGTGGCCTGTTTGTATTAGAAGTAGATGACCACAATGACTAAAAATCCATCTGTTTATTAATCAGGTCACCTGATCTCACCACAGGGAGAGAGAGCCTAAGCCTAACTACAGGTTATTCCACACTAACTTAAAATGTCAAATCCCAGGGTAAGTGAAAACAGACTTGGGCCTTCAGTTTTGTAACACCAGCATGAAAAACAATGCAGCTGCATTGACCACTCAGGGTTTACACAGGCGTAACTATGATTTCACTGTCAAAACTGGCATCTCCTGTGGTGAACACTGGACTCTGGATCAACAGAAATGTCACCTCTGTGTCTCAAGGAGGCATTTCAATCTCAATCATCTCTGAATCAATCAATGAAAAGAGCACATCTATGTTAATAATGAAGCACTGCCGTGGGCCAGCACACAAAGCTCCCGGTGCCTGGCACTGGGGCTGCCGATGCGTTGCCAGCCCATGGCTCAGGCCCCAGCTCTCTAATTGCCTCTGCCGGTGCTATCAGCCCCCCAAAGTTGCTGTTTGTGTGCAATTCCAGGGGGGTAATTTATTACCCTGAAGAGCCTGACTCTTCTCTCCCATCCATCTACACCCCTGGGTTACATTGTTTATGTTAGCATAATCATTTCTCATGGAGAATGTCAATAAATGCTGGAGACAAAAGGAACACCAACACCACCACCAACAAAAAGCCCAACTGCTAAATAATTCCTAGAATGAGTTGTCAGAAACCTTTTATTTACTGATTCGGCGCATTTCATTTATTCCTGGCAGTGGGCCAACCTCTCTGACAGTTAAGATTTATTGATTTAATTGCCTAGGGTAACCATGCAATAAAATCATCTCAAAGATAAATTTTCATGGCACTGTGCAGCATTGAAGTAATTTTTCAAGTGCTATGGCTATATTTCTGCAGGTTACAGGTGCAAAATTTGCTTAAAGCAGAAATGTCTCATGATTGTAACCCCAGCACATCAGTGTGGTCCCTCCTGTGAAACTCTTTTCTTCTTTTCTTTCCCCTTTCCTTTCCCTTTCTTTCTCTGTCACTGGGTCTTTCAGTATCTCTCCCCCTTCTTTTTTTTTTTTTAAGAGGTGCAGCACAGGTCTCTCAGAAAACAAATTATATTTTCTTAATTGGTTCATATATTCAATGCCCAGGAGAAGAGAGGCTTCAGTTTAATTAGTAGTGGGCTTAGAGGTTATTTACAATGTTATATAGAAGCATTTGTTTCCAGCTGTGAGATGCTTTTTAACACTGAGGCCTCACAATGTAGCTGATTGCTGTTTGTGACATTATAGTTTATTGAATCTTTAGATCTTTTTATTTACACTGTTAAAGGGCTCATTATAGTTCAGAACAAGGAGCAAATGAAAATCCCTGATTAAATCCTAGGTTAATGGCAACATGTCTGAAGTCAGAGATAGTCTAAACTTTTAAAAATGTGAAACATTTTCTTCTTTCTTATGATTTATTTGGGGAGGAAGAAGCTGTTTGGTTTCAGTATGGGATTTGATGACATATTGCTCTGGCAGCCTTGGCAGTTTCCCTTGCCAGCCCGGAGTGTCTAATTCACTATCCCGCCCCGCTGAGGACATTTGGCTGAAGGCAGTTCCGAGGTGCCACCAGGAGAACGAGGGCTCCCAGCCTGGCAGAGGAAGGGGTGGCTGCCAGTGGCCGCCGTGGCCTGGGTGAGCCATGCCAGAGCTGAGTCCAGCAGCCCAAATGTCACAAGATCAACCAGGAAGCAAAGGAGGGCTTTTGCTCTGCCAGCCTGGCACGGATGCACAGTGAGGACAGGACACAGCTGTGCTGTGAAGATGCTGAGCTGCCAGCCACATCCTCAGGTTGACCCTGTCCCTGGAGGTCTGTCACGCCTGCGCTGCTGTGGGTCAGTGCAGCTTCCCCCACACCTCTGGAGCTTTCTGGAGCCCTTAGCAGAGCTGCTACCACGTTTGCTCATCTTGAATGGCTCTTAGCCCTGTGTGCCAGTGGACTTTTCCCCACACCAATCTCACTCTGCAGCTTTCTCCTCCCTGCACAGCCCTGATCCCGGCCCTCAGCACCTCCCTGGGACTCAGCACCGCTCTGCAGCCTCGGATCTGCTGCTGCTGCCGTCTCCAAAGACCTGCCTGTGGAGAACTTGTTTTCTGCAAGGGTGCAATGGATTTCCAGCTTTGCAGCTGTCTGCAGGGCACAATGCATGACCCAGTGGCTGCCACGCTGCTCAGGTGGGCCACTGGTCCTTCCCTGTGGTGAGGGTGCAGCACTGTCCCTCTACGTTGCAGGACAGTGCTGCTGCCTGCATGAATGATGCACTGCTGAGCACTTCTGCTGCCACAGCTCTGGAGGGCTGTGCTGTATGCAGACAGTGCCACAACTGTCACAAAAAAAAACCCGACCCTATATATAGAAAATGCACAGATGATCTATTAAAGCTGAATTTAATATACAAGCAACACAACTACATGTTTGGTCTGTTCATTTGGATTTACTCCAAGACAAACAGCAAGTGAGTTGTGTTCCTATCTCTGAGGGATAATTTGCTCTTTCTTACCAAAGATGGGCAGATTAGGGTCTTTGTTAACCCATAAATGTATCAGATGGAGCAGTTTGCAAAATAATCTCCTTTTATTTCCAATTATTAGTAATAAAATGTGAAATTGACTTGATGGCTTACATTTTCTAGGGGGAAAGAGAGCTTGGACTTGCAGATTTGCTCCACTGACAAGCTTGTGGGTCTCCCATAGCAAAGTTTGACTTTAAAGCCCAGGACCTTTATGCTCACAGTTTAACCTCTTCAACCTCTACCCCTCTGACTTCAGCCTTTCATTAGGTGAAATACGAAGACAGGTTGGATACATTAAAAAGAGAATTAGTGAGAAGAGAGGCAGTTGAATCAATAATGTCAGTAAAGGTAGACCTATTTATAGAGAAACAATGTCAGCATATGATAAACCTGTGAGTAAATTGGCTGAAAGCCCAGAGCTTTGTACTGGTTTGGAGAGCTTGAAGGGATCTGAGCAGCAACAAGAACAATCAGTAATCCCAGGGCTCAGATGTCAGCCATGCCAAACGGGAATCAGAAAACCGAAAAAGTGTTCTGAGGTGGGAGAGGGAAGATGGAAAGGTGAGGGAAAATTGGCACAGTTTCAAGCATTACCAAAGGAAAATGCCAGGTTATCAAGGTGGACAGTGATGGGCAGAGCTGAGATTTGTGTTTTCTCTCTTTAAAGCTGCTGACCTGAGCAGACCTCCCACCCTGCAAACACACATAAGCCTTCAGGCACCTAAAATCACCAGGCACCTCCAAATTCAAGACAAAACCTGTCCAGGTATTCAGAAAAAATATCCCACATTTATTGACTGGAAGCACAAGTCCTTCCACTGATCACCAGGAGAAGAAACTTGGCAACTGCAGAGAATCTGTTTCACCCTAACCAATCTGATACTTGAGTTTGGCTGTTTTTCAAGATAAGAGGCCACTCAAAGCAGTCTGAATACAAGTCTATACTCAGGCCTATAAATAACTATTATTGACCAGATGTTACGTCCTCTTTCTTTTCATTGACTCTATAGAAATTCAGGGGATGTGATTATTAAGGGTTAAGTTAGTGTGGTAATATCAGTCCTAAGGGTCTTTGGGCCCTGCCTTGGAATCACATGCTCAACATACTCTTGGTAATTAGCATTAGTTGGAAAATTTTAAAAGAACAGAATTTCTGTTTCTTGTGAACACTTGAGCAATTCTTGTTCTAGTTCCAAAGCAATTTTTTTTCCCTCAATTGTCAAAATTCTCCTTCTCTTCACTCTGACCACAGATGTTCCCCAGTTTTAGGGTAACTTCTCTAGGTTCTCCCCAGAGCACTCAGAAAACTTCAGTCTGAGTTACAGCATGTCCTTTATTCTGTTTCCTTAGGTTCTGAGATGGCTTCAGTGAAGTAGGACACACCAGATGATGTCAACCTAGGAATGTGAGAGTACAGGAAACCTGATAGACTTCTGTTTGTGGGGGGAGTTCAGAAATGGCAACCAAACCAAGAAGCCCTCAAGTGAATAAAAACTCATTCAGAAATTACACTATTTCAAAAAAAGAAAGCCCCTGTCCTGAGTTCCAGGTATATAGATCCAGATGTGTACCATAGAAACTGTCTGTCCCAAATAAACTGAGAGGAGATGGGCCCACATCAGCACACACAAATCACTTGAGCCCTTCCAAAAATCTGCAGTATTGAGCCATTCCAGGTGATCTCAGTTATCCTCATTTGAAGTGAGTGATCAGGTAAAACAATGGTGTCAGGTGGCCAGGTTTAGAGTCTTGTGAGTGGTGGCCTCTGGGAGCCATCTCCTAAACCAGGCTGGGGCTGCTGGTTTTGCTGCAGTAGCCTCAGTGCTCAGTCTGGAGCCACGTTAGCCCAGTCCTGGTTGCACAGTGAGTGTGTGCTAGAGGTCCCAAAAGAACGTAAATAAAAAGGGAAAGGACTATCAATCACGTTAAGACACCTACTGGCCCACCCTGTGTTCACACACATAGCATAAACATCTCTAAAAAGCACACTTTTAAAGAACCAGAATTGCAAGCTGTTTCAAAACTACTGCACTTTATTAACATTGAGAATGTGTCCTTTGATATAAACTCTTCTAGAAATGATTCAGATGAATTAGCACAGGAAAATCTTGCTGAGTTGGAAAGCATTGACTCGGAAGCAGTGCAGTCAGTGAATAATGAAAGTAAACCATCATTCTGAAGTATGACTAATGGTGACATGGCCTGTCTAGAAGAACAAATAGCCAAGACGTACTACTTGGCCCCAAAACTGGGCTGAACATCTTTTGAAATGACTTCATTGCTGTATGAAGACTATTAACAAAACAGGAAACCCTGCCAACTTGTGGACTACGACTCCAATGAGAGAGAATTTCACTTGTCCACAGGAGAGACAGATGATTCACTTTGTAAAGGAGTGGGACTTATTACTCTTGGAGGCAATATTAATAGATCCATCCAAAATCGCCCATGGAACAGATCTATTGACGTTGCCAAGATCTTCAGCTGAAAAATGTGCAGAGAAACTTGAATCTGCAATGTAGAATGCTGCAGTGAAGTGATTACATTTCATGGCACCTAAAATGCTTTTATCAAAGGATGACTTGACAAGACATCAAGATAGCTAAATGCTTAGAACTGCATGTCAATCAAAAACTTACATGTATTATTCAAGGTGCAGACTGAGCTTCAGTGAGGCAAAGGGAAAATTCTAAACTAAGGCTTATGGAGAGTGTGTTTGTGTAAAGATAGGGGATATCTTTTGCAATCTGAGTACATTCATTATGCTTCTTGGGCTGGATGCATAGGGTGTGACTTTCCCGACTGCACGGGGAATTAACCCATAGTGTCTCACTGAGCAGGTGGGGTAAATGCATTGTCTCAGCCCAGTGTAGTTGCAGGTCCAGAGCTGGCTTGTATAAAATTCCCAGTCAATCCATTGGCGTTGTTTCCTGCAGACCTCTCATGGCATCTAAAATTAAATTATTTTTTACTATGGAAGTGATCAAAATACTGGCAAAAGGATGTGACAAAGAATCAATGATAGCAGAGTCCAAGCTTGGGAATAATCCACCACAAAAAGGAGGAACTCATACTTTAACTCCCTCCCTCTGTGTGGCACAGCTGAAATATGGGGCATCACCTGAGAAAAGGACAGGGTTGAGTTATTGCACTGTTAAAACCAGGAGTGAAACAAGGGTAAACACAGCTCATGTTTGATTTGTCATCTCCTTGCAACTGTCTAATTGCCTTCTATACTCAAAGGGTTCGTAAGGCAAGAGTGGGAGCAGGATGAAAGAGAACTGCCTTAAAGACGTTAAATATACCTATTATGGGGGTAAAAAAGCAAATTTTCCTATAGGACACATGTATCAATTAAACCTTTCAATGGGAACACCTCCCTTGTGCTCCCAACATTAGCCCAGTCTATGTTACAGAACTCTATTTATGCCTTCAGTTAATATGAACGAGCAGTTACCACAGCAATTACTACTTTTTACGGTGTACATAAAGTTCTTTTTACAGTTAAGAGATAGGGTCAGTGTTTAAGCTTAGCTCAGCATTTAGCAAGCTTTCCTTCCTGGATGTTTTGATTACTTAGGAAAGCTTTAACCTCTACAATGTAATGAAAGCTGGAAAGTTGTAGGGTAATTTGTAGGAGAAAGGGTGTGCATGAGAATATCTGCGCTATTATGAAGCTCAATAAATAATCACGTGAAATTGCTGGCATTTAGGACCCTCTAGAGAGGAGCTTTCCCAGCCGGCTCCTGATCCCTCATACCCTGAGTAATTCCAGATTAAACCCACTGACTTTGTGGAAGTGTATGTGACATCAGAACCCTGCCCTGTATTTCTGCAGTGCATGTTAATTGTCTCCAGACAGCGGCAAGGGGGCTGTACACGGCTCCAGCTGTGGGGCTCCAGCTCCTCCCTCCCCAGAGTGGCTCCAAGGGAAAGTGGTGCAATGCCCAAATGGTCAGAGCTGTGGGAATGATGCAAGATGTCTTCCACTTGCATTTTATTGAGGGAGCTTATAAAATTCAAAATCCAGCTGTGCGGGTTGGTTCGGTCAGCCTGTTAAAAGGACGGCATTTCTCATGCTATGATTGATATGGTTTAGGCACATCTGTGTACTCACTTAACCATTCCCTCCACCCTCTCCATCTCAAACCACTGCCTACACATAAAAAGTGGGAATTTGTCTTTTGTACGTGAGGGTATAAAGAGCTTATTGACTTCCACTGAAGAACAGTTCACTTTGATTCCCTCTCAATGCTAATTTTACCTTAGTTTTATTCAGGGAAAACATGGAAGCCCACACCAGGATAATCAGCCCTTTTTCTTTCTTAACCTCTAAGGCATAGGGAAGGGGCAGCTTGGTAAAATTACCTGGACACATGTTGCAGCAGATAATCAATGGCTCTAGTAAAATGCACGTGAAAGCATTCCAAGCCCACATTTCAGTAAACATTCTCCAGAATCTGTGGCTATTTATCAAATATGAATGTACTCTTCAGGATGAGGATCTCATTTCCCCTGGTGTTTTTGTTCCAAAAATAATTGGAAGTGACAATACAGAGAAAGATGATGTTTCAACTTCATGTTTAAAATAAATATTAGGCTGTCATCAGAGCCGAGCTGTCTTGTGAAGATCCCTCTCACAGGAGTCAACAGGCAGCTCTACTGATAGAGAATCGTGTTCCATTATTGATTAGCTTTTAAGTTCTTGTTACATATTAGATTAGGATCACTGTATGCATAGGGAATGAATAGCCCAATTACAGACTAAAATAGCTCATCTCAAAGTGGTTTAGGATTTTGATATTATAGAAAGAATTTTAAGGAAATTACAGGGTTTATTAAGAAAGCCTTTAAGGGAGTTATTTACATTTTTATTGCATGGCTTTTTAGGATGGGGAGGGCAAACTATCATTCCTTATTTACATACAAGGCTGGTTTTAGCTCCCTCCCAATTAGCTTTTCAAATCTTTGGGAATAAGTGGTTTGCTATATTCGGTTTTTTTCCTGCACAGAAAACACCAGACTAAGAAGTCCCAGAGTTACACCTCCTGATTCTCCCAGTTTAAATGAGAGTATCCCACACAAGGCTCTGCTCCAAGTTCAGCTGTTGAGACTCCAGGGCTTGTTTCAGAGGCAGTGATGGTTCCCAGCAGAAGCTGGCATTCAGATGCTCAGGACCTGCTACTTCTCACTCTTTTTGCAGGAGGAAAATCTATCAGTGGTGCTAAAAGAGTCACTGATCCCTCAAGGGCACTGGGCATTGACCACAAGTAACTTGGAGTGGACAGGGACAGTGCTGCCTCTGAAATGCCAGAGAGACGAGGTCAGCTGCAGGGCAGTGTGAGGCAGGAGTCAAAGGTGTGTGTGGCACTCGGCATCCTTCACAGGATGGACTGCTGGAGTAATTTCGGGCCACCTGAGGGATGCCAGGCTTGAAGACTGCAGGAGGGTGAAAAAGAGCTGCTTCCCGCTGCTGTTGGCACACACATGCACACAGAGTCATGCCACCCTTCACCCTCCCTCACTACCCAAATTGTTAATGTTGAAAGACATTTTCTGTAGTTGTCCAAAACAAAGCCATCTTTAATTTCGCAACAAATTATAGTTTTGAACTTGAGCAGAGAAGGCACAGAAGCCCAAACTCAAACATCAGCTCTCCATATCCACCCATTACAGCACTGACAATATCACATTTCACAGTTTTCACTCCATATAACCACCCTGCATATTTTGGTATAGAAAGGAATCACTCTTTTTCTACAGAGAATTTCCACTCTTCAGCAAGGTGGAACAGTTTAAAAATAGATCTGACTTTCCCTCAAATTTGCCTAATTAATCATTCTATTCATAGGTTAATTTGAGGCTAGCATTGACCACATCTCCAACAAAGTATGGAAAAGGTCACCAGGAATACATTGCCAAGGCCTTGAAGGGACTCTGTGGACAAATGGTTGCCACTATCCAACACTGTAAAAATATGATTAAAGGTAAAAGAGAGACCCAGGTGGGAGAGTTGCATGACCCCAGGATCCTTGCCAGTATAAAACCATAGTGAAAACATTCAGTAAGTACTCCAGGCCTACTGACTCCTTTTGGAAGATAATATATGGAATCTTTAAGGAAAAATTCTGCTCACTGAGTTGTACAGCACTGAGAGATTCATAATACCCATATTAGTTTGCCACATAAGAAGCCCAAGTTTCCTTATTTTTCCATGGCTGCAAGCAATGAAAGCACATGGAAGGCTTCCCTTCAGGAATGAAAGTCTGAGTCCTCATATATGCATGCACACAGGGTCCCACTGGCCACTCAGGTAAGATATTTCTGTTCCTCTCCCCTTCTGGACTGTATGCTAAGATATCCCACATGAACTTACACTGTCTTTCCAAGTAAGGACCAATTCTGTGAGGTGCTCAATACAGTAGTTTAATCCAGGAAAGTATTTTTTCTGCCCACACATGTTTAAAATTAAACAGGCTCAGGACAAATTACCTTATGCCATCCCACAGATGGACACTTGCTGGCTGCAAAATCCAAAATGCAGCCCTAATAGATGAGTGCTCTGCTTTGTGCATATCTGCAACTTAGCAGGGACATCTGTAGCTTCATGCAGGAAAAGTACAGCTGAACTCAGCAGGAAAACAGGTTGGCTTGAGCCCATCCATCTATGTTTTGAACCTGGGACACTCCTATCTCAAGTGCACAGGTACAGCTGCAGATCCCAAGGAATGGGTGCTGGACATGCCGGGGGGACATCCAGAATGAGTGAAAATAAATTACATGGACTACATGAGAGATGAATTCCCAGATCAACCACTTGTTCTTCAGTTCTCTAAGTTTGAAGTAATCCTTGGTCCAGGACAGTCTGTGAGGAAATGCTTTCAGAAGTTCACTGAGTTTGCATCCTGCTCCTGCTGCAAGGAATGGGAATTCTATCATTTGGTCCATTGAGACAGATCCATCATCAGCACAGCAGAAAGTCCCACCTGAGGTGGTTGTTGGAAAAACAGATGGGGCAGGTAAAACCAGGCAGTCAGTGCCTTTCCTTTTCCTAGGTGATGAGAAGTAGAGAGGGAGTGCATCTGCAGGGCATCTGCACAGCTCAGCCAGGGATATTTTGACACGTGAGTAAGTCCAAGCCTGGATATCACCTGCCTCAACTGACCAGCTCTAAACCTGAAGTTGTGAAGGAAAGCAGGGCTTATCAGCCAAACCTCAAGCACTGTGCCAGTGCCAGCAGGCTGCAGTTTGCCCTCACAGGTGCCATGCCTGGCTCTCCTCACACAGCCCCAGCCCCAGCAGCTGTGAGCCCAGGGCCAGGGACAGACAGGCTCCTGCCACACTGGTGTCCTGCACCGTGACCTGCAAGGGGGCTGAGCAAAGCTCCCGT
This sequence comes from Corvus kubaryi, assembly GCF_017639235.1. Lineage (NCBI taxonomy): Eukaryota > Metazoa > Chordata > Aves > Passeriformes > Corvidae > Corvus > Corvus kubaryi. The sequence continues at coordinate 892,072 of NW_024581134.1, read as the reverse complement.
GCCTTGCTCTGCTCCAAAAGCTGCTCCATCACTCAGAAGCTCCATTAGCCCCTCCGGATTTTTGTGCCTAAATATCCCTTTACTCAGCCCACAGGGAGGATGATTTCTGTTAGACAACAAAATTTTTAGAAGCAAACAGACCAAGCTGACAAATGCACAGAGGATGTGCTGCACTCTCACTAGAGCATCGTGTCTTTGATGTGGTCCATCACCTGCATTAAATAACTTCAGTTAAACACATGCACAATACTTACCTATCCAAGAGGAGACTGTACTTACTTTGTTTATAGTTGTACATTTTGCAGCCCTTAAGCAAGACCAGGGTGCTCTCTTAAAAAGAAAACAAAATATTATCATCATCATCATCATTATCATTATCATGTTGTTGCTATCACTACCTTATGCTTAGAAATGTTCCTTTGCTTTCCTTTACTTCAATAAAGCAAGAGCAATTATGCCAGTTCACCCATTTCTCTCAAGGGCTCTGGAAAAATGTTGCTTTCAAGAAAAAAACCTGATAATTTTTTACAAATATATGAAATAAAATACTCAAGGCGTTTTTGAGAGGCATTCTCACATATTGCTGAAATTACAAGCAATGTGTGAAAATTTGCATAACAAATGTGACAAGATGGTTACTTAAGGGACTGAAACAGAAGGAATAAAATATATATTAGATACCTCAATTCTCATTAATTATTATTCTGAATAAGAAATAATGCCAGGAGCAAGAGGGGTGCCAGAAGAAGCAATGGGGAAATATATTATAATGTATCTAAAACCCTTTAAAAGGTATAATAATAATTAGGAAATTATTGCACTGCTGATCTTTTTTAGTAGCACAGCAACCACCTGTTCACACTTTTATTAATTGCCTGCTCTCCTTTTCCTTAAAGATGATCTGTGAAGATCATTAAAGGAAAAGCTACCTGAGCAAAAAGGAGGAGGAAGAATTCATGTTACTCAGCCAAAAGAAAAAACAACCCTATAAAATTCATAACTTTAATTAAGAGTCAAATGTGAAAAGGCTTTAAGACTGGTTTAGAGCTAAACTTAATTTACCTTCAATCAGTAGTGATGGAAGGGAGTGAATATTATTCTGTTGATTTTGTTAATTTGCTCCAAATGCCCTGTGTCTCGCAGCTTTGCTCCCTGAGGTGTCACTGGGGCAGACAGGTGGCTGGGGCCAGGGGAGCAGAGGCTGCAGGAGCTCCTGGGGCAGCACCCAGGGCTGATCTGCAGCAGCACAAGGCCTCAGACACAACCCTGGGTGAAGCTGTTGCCCCGTTGTTGCTAAGCTGGGAAACTGCAGCCTTCCTGTTTTGGGAGATAATGCCATTAATGTGTGTTTGTTGTCAGACACAGGTTCATCTCCTGAATCACAGGCCCCGCTGCTCGCCTCCTTCCTGCCTGCCCATGGATGGAGGTGAAGGTGTCCTGAGGCTGGACTGACCCCTTCCCACTGCTGCTGCAGGAGGAGCACAGCACAGCAGAGCCACCGTGGGCGCTTGTGCACACCGTGCGCCATAACTATGGCAAGCACTTCTGTAAGCATTTCTCATCATTCCCTCCTTTAGACTTTGAAACATTTATGCTTTATCTCTCATAAAACAGAGAAATCCATTTTTCTGTCAACCTCTTTCCTTCAAACACCCTGTGGAAGCAGCACAGAATTTCCCATTTACCTCTTGCTGCAGCCAAATCTTGTCTTGGGTTTCCCCAAAGCTTTTGTCTTGGCCTTCCCTGGAATCAGCATCTCCCATAGAAAGCAACGTTCTTTAAAACCAAAAGTGCCAGTCCATTTTCCCAGTTAACCTCCCTTATGTTCCTTTTTTTATATTCCCTTGCTTGAACCTCTTCTCCCTCAGCTTCAGTGTCTGGAGAATATTTCCTCATTGTTTGCTGTAGGGAAGCTCTTTGGAAGGTGCTGCTTTGCCTGTGTGCTCCATCCAGGAGCTGCTGAACTCAAAATTGAGTCCAGCGGGCCACAGTATAGGTACCTCCATCCCATCCCATCCCATCCCATCCCATCTCATCCCATCCCATCCCATCCCACTCCCCTAGTCCACCCTCACATGGGAGATGGATAAAGTAAGCTCAGTATGGTCAGAAATAGGTGAGAGCAAAACCTGCTCTGCAATAGCACTCATAGCTTCCCAAATGTCTGTTACCTCATTGTCCTGGAAATAACTCCATTCCCTGATATCTTTCCCCTTTGGAGCCTGACAGCTGGGGCAGGAAAGCTGAAGGGGAAAGGAGTTGGAGAGGGAGGCAAAACACTTTGCCAAAGGTCCTCTGCTGGTTTATTGTGCCATTGCCTGCTCCAGCTATGAGAGGATCCGTGTCTGCCCTTTGGGCTCTGAGTGCCCTCACCTCTGCACAGCCCTGAGCTATGCTTGGCACCTACACTGAGTATCTGCAGTGGGTCATGTGCAGGGCAGGAGCCCCATGACTGTATCAGGGGGCTGGAAGTGTAGTTTCACCTCACAGGCCTCCCATGCTGAACGTGAGTGCAGCAGTTAGTGAAAGCTAAATCCATTTAAAATCATTTTAAGAGGGAAAATAAGGCCCTTTCTGGAGATATTATTCCTAAGTCATGTTTTACTCTGCCATTAATATACTTTTGGAATGCATGAGAGCTCCTTGCACCCAAGGCAGGTAATAATGGTCTATTAAAAGACACCATCTCTGTTTCCTAATGCTCTATCGAAGGTTCATTGATGAAAATAACCATCTGGCTGCTCTCATCAGCTTTAAGGAATTCCATAAAAGTATGAAATATGATTTCCTCATAATTGCTTTTCTGTAAGATTTATGACAATGTGAGTAACGAATAAACTGGGCATTTGCTGAACAAGACTCAGATTTAAGATGTGCTGATGCAAATGAGGAAGTGGCCAACTAGGAAATGCATTTCTTGGGAGAAATTTGAAAGTGTTTGCAAAAGCCACAAGTTACCACATGCACTTGGCTATACTCACTGCTGGTGTAAACACATACAGCTCCAGGGAGGCCAAAGGTACTGCATCAGCTCTAGCAGTAAATTTGGGTCTTAGAGATGAATCATGTTAACAGTTCACAGATGAAAAGAGGACCCTGACAGCATCTGGAAGATGCCCTGGGTGCAGCTGATTAAGCAGTAGCGCGTTCTTTTGCCACCTGCACCTGATGATGTTGTATGTGCAAAGAACATCACATGCCTGGAGGTAAAAAATAGGCCCTTAATGCCTGGCAGCACTGCTCATACTCCTGCCAAGAGTAAAAGTGGGAATGGACTGTGTGATTAGTGTTGTGGGATAATGAAATCCCATTTGCCAGCTTTTCATCTGTCAGAGGTGCAATGGTCATTGCTGTGCCTGTTTGCCATTACGTCAATTATATGGGCCTACGACTTTTTGACTTCAGGATCATCTAAAGAGTAGGACTGACACTGAGGAGATTATTTATTCCAACTTTGGTTTTGGTTTTTGGTGTAACTTAACTTTTTTGTCCTCATCTTTTCCATCTCCAAGACAGGAATAATCATAGAATCATTTAGGTTGGAAAAGACCTTTAATGATTCCTTGCCCAATTTCATTGCCCTTTAGGAGGCAATCAGACACTGCAGATTAAGAGCTGCTTCAATACGTGTAAACATGCCTGTCTCACCCTGGATGAAAAAGCAGCCACTACCCTCTCCCTCAATGCAAGCAAACTATTTACTCATATGCAGTGAGGGCCTAAATTGCCAATGGATGCCCATTTCTGAGGCTGTTCCACATCTGTGATGTTTGACATGCCCACCTACAAGTCCCCAGCAAGTTCAGGGGTAGCCCAGTCCCACAGGGAGGTTGAGATGTGAGTGATGGGAGGTTAGATGCTTTTTAGATTTTCACTCTGCCAAAACTGGAGTCTGTACAAACACATACACTGTCTCAAGCATCCTCTCTCAAGCACTTTCTCTCTTTACCACATGCATTTTAACACTTTCAGTATGCATCTATTTGGGTATTATTTGCACACAGAAAAGCTAGCAACCAGCATCAAAAATTTTACTACATTTTTTACTAATTTTTTACTAATTTTTTACTAAATTTTATTAATGATTTGAAGCTTGCCAGAGCCATAAGTGAGAGCAGAGCGTAAGAGGGCAAGAGCCAGCCATTTTGGTAAGATTCAGTACTACAGCCATGCTTTTAACATCCCAGTTACTCATTTGGCTTCTCCTTTTAATTTTTTTTTTTTTTTTTAGTTAATTATACTAAGAAGACTTTATAAAAACTGTTGCCAAATGTTTAAAATTGGAGCAGTTCAGTTGTTATTTCAATCCCAGGTTACTGTGCTAAATTGCACACGCTCACCTTGTGCATTCATTTGTGAGCACTGGGCATATCAGTGATTAATTAATATTAATGGCAGAAATCACTTCAAACTTGCTTTATGCTAGAAATCACACACAATCCTGACTCTAATCACTCGGCACATAAAGAAACTTTAATTGATAACCCAGCTTTAATATCCATCAGGATTGGATTCTGTAGGAGGAACAGAGCAATGTTCCCTGTAATCATCCTAGAAGAGATGGAAAGCTTGTTCTACCAACATCAAAGAAGATTAGGCAGCAGAAGCCTGATAGTAAAGTAGCAATTATGGAGGGGTTTTTTTAATTCTGTGCACCTGCTTCATCAAAATAATAGGCATCTTTTAGCAAAATAACCTGGAACTCAGTTCACTGACTTTCAATTATCTTATGCCGGGAAATGTATCTGGAGAGACATGAAAAAAGGTGATAGACACACACAGAAGTAAAGAGAAGGGGAAAATTAGAATGAGGGAAAATATGAGGGCCTAAGTAAGTGGGTGTTATAAATATCCTGTGCCTTGGGATGAATACAGAACAGGAATACTTTTGCTGAGTTAGGACCGTGGCACCAGGCACATCTGACCAAATCAGTCCCTGGTGGAGTGCCTATGAGTGCAGCAAACAGCTTACACCAGGGACAGACTTGGTTCATTGCTTGTAAGGGGAATTTTAGATACCAAACCTTAATGCCAGCAAGGGAAGCACATGGTAACTTCCCACAAACACTTCAGGCTGTATAACTCAAAGCAAAAATTACTATCCTCAAATTCCCCTTTATCAGTTTGTCTTGCTTTGCTAAATGAGAAATGACCCTGTAATTTTCTAACAAAAGGGAGTCTCAGCTTAGACTAGAGCCTATCTTCCCTGGAGATGGGAAGAGGAAGAAAACCCATACACTCTCTTGGTTTTACATATGGAACAGCATCCCCATTTCTGAAAAAGCAAAAGGCAGACCCTCAAAGCCAGGCTTAAGAAGCCTGCCTGGGGCTTGATACCCTCTTCCTTGTTAGGCTTGTTTTTTAATACATCCCAGTCTCCTCTGAAAACAATTTTTAAGAGATCAGTGGGCAATTCACTTCAACATCTCATGATCTGCAGCCCTGGTGCCTCCAAAGGCAGAGCACAGCAGAGCTCTTACCAGAGAAAAGCCTCATTACCAGCCCCATTACCATGTGGGGTCCCTGCCAGGCTCAGGTCAAAATCAAAGACACCATTTTTCCACCTTTTTGTCCAGCTTTACATCCCTGTTGAATTCACTGTGCCCTCTTACACACATCTCAGTCTCTCCTCCTTTACATACAACCACTCCCATCTCATTGTGACTCAGAAATGCTTCCCACATGGATGCTGGTCAGGAGGGCTGTTCTCCATTTCATCTCCCGACCTCCATCTCCCTGCAGAAGACCCAAGGCAGAGGGAACTTACCACCACATCCTCCTCTGCACCTGTCCTCCTGACTCTGCAGTTCCTTCAGTCTGACCACAGCCCTGCCTTTAGAGCTCTGCCTAAAAGCTGGTGGCCTTGGAAGACAGCACTGTGGGTGGACAGGGGCTTTGGGCACGTGCAGCCCTGCACAGCACCGAAGTACAGAAGCAGATTCTGTGTGAGGCAAGCAGAGCAGGTGCCCTTCCTCCCGCCCTGCTGCATCCTGGCACATCAACATCCAGCAGACACAGCCCCGTGTGCAGAAGCCCAGAGGATCATGAACAAACACCCATGACTGGCAGAGGCTGATCCTCCAGCAAGAATCACACCACATCCCCCTCCATGTGAGTGAAACAGAAGTAATTCCATTGTAATTAAATTGGAATTTTGTGTGAATTTCAAATGAACCTTTGTAACATTTTCATTAGTCCTCAGTACACCTCTTACTTTACCTCATTAGAATTATTGGTAATAAATGGTAGTAACTGAATTGTAATTAAATAGGAATTAAAATTTGACTTCCTAATGAACTACGGCAAAGCAATCACTATTTCAATATACATTAATTGCTGTTCTGTTAGGAATACAGACAACTTATTTTTATTGAATTGCTACAAATTATAATGAATATATGGCCTGAGCCTACAAAATGGTCTCCCATCAGCAAGTGTGTCTGGTAGATGTCAGCCAGCTGTGCAGCCAGCAGATCTACCCAAGGAACTTGGGACATGGAGCATGCCAGTAGAGAATACATTGAATTATGACAATTCCAGAATAAATTTTTGTTTCAGAATCTCACAATTAATTTACAAACACAACAGACAAGATGCCATTGGGAGTGCCATTGGGGAAGTAGACTAAAAGGTGTGAGAAACCAAGAGCAATAATACCAGACTAGTGCTGTTTCATGTAATTGGCTCTAGTTTGATTATAATAAAAGTGCTCTGTAATATGTACAGGGTGCAAAACTGCATATAGAAATCCCCACTTTATTATTTATACATTTTCTCTCTGTAGATAGATATATATATATATAATATGTATGAATAAAATTTCACTTCTATGACTGTTCTAGATTTAAAAGCCACAGAGAGCTGTCTCTTTGCATTACTGCTGCAGATGAAGCAGGCATTTGGTGTAAGAAGGCGCAAGTGATGAGAGCATGTCTGTAAAAGGGGGTGCTGAGTGTCTAACAGAGGCTGGTATCTGCATGCAGGGCAGACATTCTGGTTCAGTGCAATAGGTGGGGGAACAAACCCAAAGCTTTCTGTTGTCCCTTTGAAAGCTGGCAGCCTGTGTCTCACTGAGCACCCTTCTATCTCCAAAGCGATGGACTCTGCACTGTATTCTCCAGGCTTTCACAGGGTGTAAATTCCCCCATTAACTACTGAGCTTTTTCTGTGCAGGCTCCTCATTTCTGGCCCATCACTGTCATCTCACACTGTTGATTTCTAGGGGACAGCAGCAGCCAGCCATCACAAACATGGGACAGATTCTCCTTGGGCATGGCATGAGCCGAACACGCTGATGTGATCACAAGGTCTGTCTCAATGTGGTTTTACATGCCCTGAAATATCTTCATGTCTCCATTTGTTCACCATTGCTATCATTATACCTCTCATTGCACTGCAAGGTCAGTGTCTGACATTTAAAATCCCTTTGGATTTCCAGACCCAGCAGGGGAAATTCAGAATCAGGCTCTGGATAGGAACTGCGAGAGCCAGTGAGAGTTTGGGAGAGGACAGCTCACTGCTTAGGCATCTTTGTTAGACTGAAATTTAAATCACAGAGATTGAACAGGGAAAGCAAACTCACTTTTTCAATTTTGTTACCTAATCAAAACTCTGAAGCTTTCTAGTGCTGGAGAGTGTTCACATATCATCCACTTTCCATATCCAATGCTGACAAAACAATAAGGCAGGAATAACATAAGTCGTGAGAAAACTAGTCTGTCTCATAAATCTTCACAGGAAAGTAGCTGCTGTTTTATGTTATTGCACTGTGTTGTTTCCAATGAAGTGATTACTGTTAGATGTATTTTTAAATTGCTTTTGGTATTTTTAAAAATACATGACTTTGAGAGTGATAGAAATGAGATTGAGTGGCGGTAGGCAGTGCCTAAAATATGATTAACTTTTTCCCAGACCAGCTACTTCTGAAATTAAGGTTACCAACACAGCTGTTGTCAACTTTCCCCTGGCTGCAAAGGGCTCACTGGAGTCTGTTTGATGTATGCAATTATCCATCAGCCCACCCAAACCCTCCTCCTGCTTCAGACACTACACGGGCTTACATTCTGCTTCAAGATGTTTGATCAATATTTGCTAGTGTTATTTCAAAGTGTGAATGTGCATGTTTATGCACTAAAGCCCTGTAACACAGAGTCTCCATTTACATCCCGTTGTGGCTGGGCTGTGGTTTCTGTCCATGGAAGGGCAGAACTGCTTGGTGTGTTAACAGTTCCAACCAAGCCATGCACGCTTCCAAAAGGGCTGAGCTACATTTTAGATAAAGTTCAGTTGGAAGACATTCAAGGCAATAAATATCAAGTGAGAGGTTTTCTCAGAGCTTTACAAGTCATTAAAACTCCAGGTAGATTTTACCTACCAAAGGCTTCACTTGTGGCTTGCTGAGTTCACATGGCCCTTTTCCTGCATATTGTCATGTCCCTTCCAGGGGCTAATGAAGCCTGTAACCATCCCAGGGCCCACCTACAGGGTGCCTTGGATTGTTCTGTGCTCTACACACCAGGCACTACATGGTTAAGCTTACTCAGACAAGAGGAGACTCAATAAGAGGCAAAAGGAAAATGAATTAGGGGAAAATCAACAGGCAGCAAAGGAAAAACTAAATTACATTTCATGTATACACATGCACTCTTTTGGCTGGAAGGGCAGAAAATGTAGCCAAAACCAGGCTGTTTTTATTCTAAACAGTGCATCAATCCATTGATTAATTTTACACTTTGTTCCTTATGAACCTGGGCTGGGGCCATGAATGGTGCTATGAAAGAAGAATATAGCCAAAAAGGAACTCTTAAAAAGTTGGCAGCCGTTTCAAGGCAACGTCTGGCCAGCAGGAAGGAGATGGCTCCTCCAGGGAGTGTATGGAGCTGTAAAACCATTTGTGAACTGGCCCTGCACAGTTTATAAGGTGTGTGACTGACTTAAAGTCAAGTTTCTTGCACAAATCTGTGACTTGTAAATCGAATTATAAAAGCAGTCTTAAGTATCATTTTTCCAAAAGGGCATTACAAGATTGGTTAAGAATGACTGTGTTTCCTCACTAATACCACTAACTTTGGAATTGTTTCCATCCATTACAGAGCAGAACAAGGACAGTTTACCATAAATTGCTAAATGCTGTGGGTTTCAACTGGTCAGCTCTATGGTACAGGAAGATTAAACAAAATAAAATCAAATAAAGGAATACAATAAAACACCATGGACCAACTTCAGTCTTGGTGTAATCAAATGCAAACGGAAATTAATGGAGTTGCATTCACTCACACCAAGGCTGACAACATCCCTTGCCATACAGCAAAGGGAGGCAGACCTCAGCTCTCTGTGGTGCTTCCCAGGAACAGCTATGGTGAGCAGGAGCAGGCTACAAGCTCATCATTTTCCAGTTACCTGCCATCTGCTCCCTAGGTGTTTTCTGGAAAAATTAATTTACCCAGGATTTATCTTTCATATGTATTCCTTTCAGCAAGGTAGGAGGTTAAGGAATGATTTGGGAAATACCCCTAAAACCTCTCCAGGATAAGCCAAGAGTGACTTTAAGTAGGCAGAGATCTGGTAAGATCTCAAAAAAATCGGACAGAAAGAGTGGGGAATTCTGCCTGTCATATATCTTATCATCCAGACCACAAACAGGGATTCCAAAATCTCTTCACAGAACCAATTCTTTCCCTTCTCACTGCATTTCAATATTGCTAACTGCTAATTAATCACAGACTTTACACAGCCTCCCTCTTGCCCAAGTTTTATGGTTGAAGTTTTGTTCAAACTATGCTTCTCCCAGCTGAGCAGTGCTTGAGGGTCAGCAGAGCTGTGCCATGTGCTGTGAAAAGTGATGCTTCTTTTAAGAGGCCTCGTTATTGAAATAACTTTTGAGTTAATGTTCGGAAATAACTCTGAAATGAGGACTTGCACAGATTTGTTTTCTTAGTGCAGCAATTAGCTTCTTGAGCAGTGACTGGCTGCAGCACCTTCTGCCATGTCTGACACATTAAATAAATTATTCACTCAGTTCATTAGTTAGGAATACAGTTTGTAATACCTGCCGAGTTACAGGACACACAGCAAAGCCACGGATCACTTCAACTAGAAAAATGAAGTCAGGTTTTGCTGCTCCTGCATAAACAAAAACAAGGATGGGGTGGGGGAAAGGTAAATAAGATACATTTTTTCCTACCACTTGGCTCAATCCATTTGTTTCAGAACACTGCCCCTCTGCCCGGTTCCCTTTTTAATTACCAGGTTATGATTCCACCAAGTTGGACTACCACAGCAAAACCTCCCGTTGCTTCTGGTGGGAATATCCTCAGAACTGGTTACTTTTTAATGAAAGTACAACGTCACAGACTCAAGAAACAGCGAAGTATTTTTTCTGCCAGTCTAGCTCACTGTTACAAGCAGGACTGTTGTAAGTGGTCTCTTTGTCAGGCTTTCCATGGGCAGGCAGCAGCCACCAGACACTTTTGTGGAAAGGTAGAAGCCCAAGCAAGGAAAAGTGCAGGTTGTCCTTCATGCTTGCTGGTCTCCAGTCAGTGCACTGGGACAGACACAGCACCAGCTGCTCCCATGGGACATGGGATGAGCTGTGGAGGCAGCACCTATTGATCTAGCAGCATTTCACCCACCTGTATGGAAACAGGGCCGTGGCTGGGTCTGCAGTCATGCAGTGTGGATGGAGGCACAGCTACAGCTGGTCTGGATGCAGAAGGTGCTTGCCATGAGTGGGTGTGTGGTGGCCTTAGGGCAGGGACTGCAAAGGACCACCCAGACCCGCAGGTCTGACACCTTCATTGCTGTCCAGCAGCCTGTGCAGTCAGTGCTCTGCCCTGGGGCGACACAACATCCAGGAACTTACCATGCAGGGCATGACATTTAAAGAGAGAAAGCAACTTTTAAATAACAGTTAGCAGTTGAGCTTAACTAGAGATGGCAGGGCAGGAGGATGGGGAGACCTTTGGAGCCTTACCCTGCTCTTCCAAGCCTCATCATTCAAAGCAGCCCTAAAAACAAGGCCCAGATCAGCCAGCTTTAAGTACATCCTCCGGCTCAAGATTTCCTCATCCAAAGGACAGTCCTTTCTTCAAAGACACTGGAGCCAGTCCCTAATGGTCACTTGTCAGGAAACACTGTGGGATTCAGGCCAGAATGCTGGGATGCATTTTGCAGAGAAAAATGCCTGTAATTAAGCTCCTAAATACATGCTCAAGCATCAAAATTGGTGACATGATTTTGCAGAAGTGACAAGCACTGATGTCAGTGGAGGCACCAAGGTGAACCCCAGGACATGTGGCAACCATGTGCTGACCCCCAGCAGAGCTGCCACCCTGAAACAGGCCTTGGATGACTTACTTCTTTATTTTGTCCAGTCAGATTCCCCCAAGTAGAATTAAAAGGTTTAGCCACTGCAGGCCAGCTGCACTATTCCCTGTCACATACCGTGGGTGACACAGGTCTGCTGTGCTTTTGCAGTGTGTAAAGAAGAGGATAAAGGAGAGAAGAAATCTAATAAATACTCCATTATCTCCAGCGTATATTATGCAAAATTTGGCATGAAATCTTTATCTCACATAAACATGAAGGTCACTTATTTGTTCATTAAATTCTCCTCAGTCTACATCATTATGCTCATAGTTTTTCGTATACTTAATGTAGTAGGGGCCTGCCAAACTCATTAGACGTCAGCTGATAAATGGATTTGAACTCACAACCTGTTAAAAATCACATAGGCACATTAGAGCAATATTTTCATGGCTTAGAGACTGTATACATTTAAATCTTCCCAGAGAGGATTTTGAACATTTTTGATCCAGTGCAGCAGACTCAACACATAATTCAAGTCTGCTTGCTGTAAAAATTTACAGGCTGGGATCCTAGTATCACTAGTCATAAATCAAAGCTGCACACTTAAAAATGTGGTAGTGACAAAACTGTTGGATAGGGTGTAAACATCATCAAGCTCATTGTCATGCAGCCCTTGCATTGGAATTATGGGGGAGATACTGTTAAATGTTGTATATATTTTCACTCTTCTGGCAGAATTTGTACACATAACATATAACCCTGTGTAATTTCCAGCCTGGGCTAATCTCTGGATGAGAAAGAGCTTCTGACACTGTCCTGGATTCTCACCCTGGTGCTATGACTTCAAATAAGGTTTTACATGAAACGTGGACAGAAGGGAACATGGGGCATGTTTATGCCATAGTTTATGTTTCACTTACTCATTGCTCTTTATTGTAATTTCCCCCAACTGATGATAAAATGCTTATAAAGCATTGGGCTGATAATTTGCAGGCTCTCCTGCTGCTCTGTTTGTTATAAAGCTACTCATGTCTCCAGGAGAGTCTTTCTTCCTTTTGGATTTATGAGCTTAATGAACCACTGTTATTCTCCATCACAGGAGCCAGTGATGCTGTGACATTAAAGCAGGAAGATTTGAAAACTTATGAGAAAGCACTTGAAACAAACTGCTGCTCTTAATAAGTGCCTCTTGTCTTCAGTGTGGTCTGAGGAAGATCTAAGCAAGCTAATGAATGAAAAGAACAACCCAAGTCCTGCACTAATCCTGCAAGCTCTGCTGCAGGGTAAGCAGTGCTAGTGAGACAAATCCTCTGCTGGGATGAACAGTATTTATCAGTGGCAGGATGCTGATACATGGCTCCACTGACGGGCCCACTTTGCATAAAGGAGCCTGAGTCCAGGTCTGCTTAGATTCCCCAGATGAGGGCAGTTGGATATATGAGATTAAATACAATTAAACTTAACTGCAATTAAATTTAACTTTCACCTTACTGAGAGGCCTTTCACTGGAGCTCACCTGGCTCACTAGGTGGCCTTTTGCCCCTAAGAGCCACAGATTCACTCGAATGCTTTTTTTCTCAGGGCCATTCTTGAAAATTTCTTCCTTGATAATTTCAAACCAAGGAAATGGAGGTGGGGGAAAAGGGACCCCTTCCTGAAGACTGGCTGCAGACTGCTGGTGACCTTGTTATTTCCATTAAGGAGCACATTTCTGCCTACCATGGCAGGACACAATGCAGAGAGAGGCACGGCTAGGCCAGCCCCGGGCTATTTAGGAAGTTATAGGTCATAACCCACACCTTCATCTCCACCTGGAGACCATTAAGAAGCCCATGTAAAACCTGGAGCGCATGATTCATTGGCTCGCAGTGAGAAGCCCAGAGTTAAAAGCATGTCCTGTTCAGAGCCCCATTGTATAACCTGCTGTTATCAAAGAGACAGTTCTCAGACCCAGCTATTTCCTTCAGCTAAAAACGCATGGAGAGCAAAACAGAAGTGACTTGCCCAGTGCTCAGCAGTAAGTCAACAGCAGCACCAGACACAGAACCTAGGCGTGTTGGCTGGGCCTGCAAGCGAGACACCAGCGTGCTCTGGCAAGGCTGCTGCTGCCTTTGGCTCTTCTGCTGGGTTCCCAGAGACTAATGCGTTGAGCCAGTTGGGCCATGCTGTGTGTTGGGGCAGAACTTGAGAGGATGCCAGTCCCTCCCCACCCTAAATGTCCCTGCCTGCAGAGCCAGCTGGCTCCCTCCAGGCCCAAAGAAGAGTGTCAGACAGCTCCTGCACAACCTGGCTGGCCAGGGCACTTACCTGTAGGGCCACCCCACACCATGGGTGTCTCTGACAGTCTTGACATCCCCAGTGCTGTCCAGGGGGGATGCTAGAGGTGGCTGGAACTTATGTCTGTAGGTGAGCAATCTTGCCAAAACAATGAGAACTTCCACCACACACGATGCTCAAGCAATGCTGTCAACTGCGTGTATTATTCATAAAAGATCTGCTGTCTTCAGTTACTCTGTAATCATCACATCTTTCATCATGGCACACATATCTCAGCAATTGTACTCATTACAAAACCACCATAGCAAAATGGAAAACAATGACATGCTCCTTGTTTTGAGCTGTGATTCGGTGGGATTGGAACTCAGTGCAATACAGATCATTTAGCCAGCAGTGGAAGATGGATGGCGACATGCCAGTCAGCGCTTTGAAAAGCTCAACCTAGGTGACTCTGTCTGTTAAAAAGTATTCAAAAGCCCCAATTACAATCAGTTAAAAGCAATAAGCATGCAAATTATTTTAAAACAAACTTTAATTAATTTCAGCATATGTTTCACTTAGGCTGATTAGTCAAATCTGATTTTCTGAAAAGAAACAATAAACATCTGCTAATGATGATTTACATATTACCGCTCACATGGCCTGCAGTGTGTTCTGAGGTTCTGCACAGCACAGGAAAGTGACGTTGGGCTGTGGCAGCAACCCCCAGCCTGCACCACCAGGTACAGAGAGCAACAAAAATAATTCTTGGATAAAATGCCTAGACATGCCCTAAAAGAACATCATGGTGTTGGTATGAACAACTGTCCCAGAAGAGCTTTCCTTTTTTTTAAGTGCTCTTTGAGAAAAACAGGTAAAACAGCCTGAAGTCTGGGCTCAGGGGACCCCAAACTGAAGCTCTGCACAGCCTGACCTTGGTACAGACCTGAACTCAGGGATGCCAAGTGAGAAGATTTTCAGGTGGCTGCATTCAGAATAACGAGAAGGGCCTAACCTATTGTTCAGACACCACTTCCCTCTAAAACCAGTGGGAAAAAATTATCATTTGCTATAAACACATAATTTAGCCAACACAATTGCTTATTCTCCCTTCATTATATAGGGAGACAGGATGTGATAATCCTGCATAGTCAGGAAGCTAAATCCCTCTTTACACCCAAGACTCCGTCGTGGGAGGCCTGAATACAACCCCTCATACCTCTGGGCCTGAACCTTGCAATAATGTAAATATTTAAAAGTCCATGGCATTTTATATTCACAAGGCTGATAATGGAAAAGCTTTAATATCCTTACAATGCCAAATCCAGATTAACACAATAATGGTGGCTCCCAAGCAGTTTATTAGCACTCATACCCAATATGTAGAAATCCTGGAGGGGAAAAAAAGGAAAAAGAGAAGTCCTGCCAACATATACTGCACACCGAGCAGCAGGATGTTGTATTCCAAGAGTTATTTCAGTTGTAGAAACCACACGGCACCATGACTTGGCATGAAGAGAGGATAAAGGGAGACCGGCCTATGACAGGTGTTGCTTTAAATATTTTGAAGATATGCATCAGGAATAGTTCATAAAAGTGCTTCCAAAGTAGCTCTTACACCCACTGGGCTTGGCAGTCCTCACTCTTAAAAAACATGAACTTGGCGCAGTAGTCTCCTAAATCTTTTAAACTGGCTTAATCCTCCCAGTAATGAAACGTGCAGTCAGCTAGATGGGTGCATTTATCTGAAACTCACTTATTTACAAGCAACTAAAACATGAAATTAGCTGGTCCTGGAAGGCTGCTTTGTACTTCCCAACTCCTCTGCTATCATAAATCAACCCGTTCAAGAGGGTGCCACATTTGTTTTTCCCATTCTCACATTCTGTATGAACATTTATATGCCAAAGATGATCCTCTAGAGATGTCTCTGCACGATTCAGTGATTTCTGGCTTCTGTGGGACTAGAAGTGCATGTGTGTTGGCAGACATCAGGAGGTTTGCAAAATCAGGGAATGTTTCAAAAGGAGGCTTTTTTACCAAACAGTGCTACTGGTGCAGGCATCCAATGTGAGTGGTAACACCACATTTCCATCATTCCCTCTGATGCCTTAGGTTTTAACCTTTACATTTTTCAAATCCTGTACTGCTTGGCGTGTGACTGTGAAGTTTCTTGTAGCCTGTTGATTTCTGCTCTCTCATGCTAGGTAGACATAACAAAGCCTCTCTGGGCCTGCTCTTCAAGGATGCCAAGACTGTCCTAGGCCAAAAGTATAAACCAAAGAGCCTCTGGGGGGGGCGTAAGCTGAGGGGAAAACTGAAGTTTTAATTGGAGAATTAACCCTGCTATGCAAATGAACCAAACCTATAAAAGGGGGAAGAACTCGTGACCTGTTGTCCATCTTGGGGTCCATTTTTGAGAATAGCTTCAGGCTCCCCAGGGTGTACCTTTGAGGGCCTTTCAAATAAATACCTCTTTTATTCCCTTACTCCTGTCTAATCTCTGTTTCTAGGAGGCCTCTCAAGGCATCACCTCTTTGCAGAGAGCAATCCAGTGAGCAGGAGATTGAGCTGTACTCCACATTTGCTCCCTTTGTACCAACCGAGGAGGCTCCAGTGCCCAGGCAGAGATATGTGCACCCATCACAAACACTCCATACATTCTGGGAATGCTAATTCTGGTATCTCCTACATCGGGAGGGAGAACAGCCTTAACCTATTAAATGCAAAAAATTCACTCCTCAACCTTTTGCCCAGCTTGGTGAAATAAAGGATTTTCCAGGATTCCTCACCATTATATTCCCTGGTGTGTTCTGGCCCCATTCTGCATAACAAAGTGGTCAGTGGTCAAGTAGCACTGATATATAAGATATTTTCATCTTTAGGATTCAAAATTAGTATTGAATTTTCCCTTTAGGGAATTCCTTCCAGAAATTATACTACCACAGCAGGGATCACCAATTCATGACTTCAGAAAATAACACACCTTGGAAGGAGGAGACACTGGAGCAACAGGAGATCAAGGCTCACAACTGGTAGCTGAAAACACCATCACTAAGCCAGCCAGGCCCTGGGCCATCACGGAGCTCCTCCATGCTTCACCTCTGACTAGAAGGTTATTCCAGTTGGCTTCTACCAGAAAAAGTGACCAGCTCTTGCAAGGGTAAAACATTTGATGCTAAATGGTCTGGAGATCAGAATTTGCCTTTTTCTTCTTTTATAATGTGGCACATAAGAAAGGTGAAAAAAAATAAAGAAGGGCTGCTTTTCTTATTTGCCTGAGAGAATGGCACATTCATAAATATACCTTCATTTGCCTTCTTACACCAAATTATTGCCTGTCACCTGATCATTTCAGCTGCACAACTACTACAAGGATTTTTCTTTATTCTGGAACTCTTTCAAGTACAGGACTTAAAACAGCACAAAGAGCAGCATGAGGCTTGAAAATGCCATCAGGACCACAGAAATAGGAAAGAATCTGTTTCCATATAAACTTTTAGAAAAGAAACAGCAACTCTTCATTCATTCATTCCTGTATCCTCTTTGAGGTCTGGAGTAAAGATTTGCTGGAAAAATGAGTTACATATGATTATACCATATGATGAGTCAGAAAAGCTCTGGGCAAGAATTCAGCAAACCTCAGTTTTACCACTGTTCATATGCTTCTAAAACAAGATCCCAAGGAGCTTGTTGTCAGGCACGGAGGAAACGGGGCATGCTGGATGTGCAGCTTTTTCCAGCCAGCAAACGGGATGCATGTGTGAGATGAAGGTGGCTTCTCACAAATTCTACTCTCCCCCAAACACAGGGGTCCTCAAATTTTGTTGGCCTGGGAACAACTGTTAACAAAAACCACTCTGCCAGAATCTCAGCCTGTTCTCATCTTGCTTGCATCAATTTGAATGTTTTAATTCCCTGATGGAACAAGCAACACTGGAGGGTCTCAAAGGCGACACAAGAAGCTGATGCTGTAAGAGATGAGCCCTTTTCTGACAGGTATCAAATAACACCTCAAATCTACTCTGGAAAAAGTGAGAGAGTGGAACAGAATAAAATATACAACGTGATAGCAAAGCTCCTTGTCTTGGAGAGCAAAACCCCCATCCTGTGTGAAGAATATGAAGGAAACAGATGTTCCCGTGTGGAGTTTAATGGCTGGATTGTCAAAGGAATAACATAATTTCTCCTTATGTGCATGTCCCTTGCTCAGACTAGTAGAGCAAAACTTTTTCCTCTTGACATAATAATTCTTGATTAAGGACCAGATCCCAACCAGTTCCTCCATAAGTACCCTACATTAGAAGCTGCAAAATTAGCCCACGTGCCCAGGAGAGCACAGATACCTTCCTCTGTGAACTTCTGGAAGCAGGCATTTTCTGGGAGGAATAACCCTACCAAGGGCAGGATGAAGGAGAAGGGGTTTCTGGGCAGCTTCACTATAAGCAGTTATGTTTTGGGTCCACATCAGTTGCAAACCCCAGTTATGCAATTGAATTTCCACCAAACTGATTTTGAAGTGTCCTGACCACAGACAGGTTCCAGCCCTCAGGTCTGAGAGCCAACCAAGGCTGCAAGTCTCTCTGAGCCCCTAAAAGAGAAGAGTGCACAGCACTAAACCCTCCATGCTGTTCCATGCTTCCTCAGTATCTAGAGGCTGTAATGAACAGAGTCTGTCCTCTAGAAGGTCACAATTCAAATTTTACTGCCAGTCCATTCACCCCCTCTCTGTTTTTCATGTTAGGTTTTGAGCTACCGTATTGGGTACTTCTCAGGTCAGCTCCTTTACTCTTAAGTGAACCTCGATTTATTTACAAACAAAAGCAGAGAACACCAAGTGCATTGCTGGGGAATCAGTAGTTAAGAATCATCTACATGACCATGCTATGACCACGAGAGCTCCAACAAAAAGGTCACCACATATTTATCCAACTGCACACTCGGTAGGACTGTGCTCTGTAAGAAGTGCTTTTAGCAACAGTTAACATTTTCAAGACAATATGTCAGCTAACGTAACCTTTGAGAGGAGGGTTCGAAGAAAGGTTAAGGGAAGTTAACCTAAATAGCTTAAAGAAATAAAGAGAAGTGTTGGAGGTAATTAATACTTGAGAGGAAATAATGTAAAGGAGAAGAAAGACTTATTTAAGGTTGGCCGAGTGCAATGTACTACAAGAGGTAATGGCTTTAAATTAAAGAAGGGCAAGTTTAGATTAGATAACAAGAAAAAACTTTCCAACAGGAACAGTAATTCAACAGCATAGCAGTCTGGAGAGAGAAGCAGCACAAGCATTATCAACAGACACATTCCAGCTGACGCCAGCGAGTGCTCTCAGAGGGAAAATACCTGGGGTAAACCACAAGAGATCCCAGGGATTTGACTCAACAGTCTATAAAGACCATTCCAAACCCAACATCTATGATCCTGTAATTAACACACACATCACCTATTAATCTTACATGTTCCAATGGCTACCACTTCCCATTTAAACCATACTCACCTGACAAAGATGGATGGGGGACTCTAGAACCGTAATGTAGCCCTACCATGGATTATTGGGCAGATCCTCCCCTCAGCCATGCATCACATCTCACCTCATATATGTTATGTTACAGTAAATTTTCAAAGACCTGCACCCTCTCCCAGAAAAGCCAGATGCAAGAACCAAGTTGAAAAAGCTAAAAAGTTTTTCAGGTATTGATTTAGCAGCATGGTTAGCTGACCACAGTTTGTAAATGTGCTGAAATCTTTCAAAATAAAAATGATTGGATCTGCTAACAGCATGGCACCAGACCAAATTTTATGAGTATTTGCCATGATCTTTATAATTCTGAAAGATTCATATTTTCTTCCTCAATCTCATGATTTTCCTTGAGCCTACAATATCATCTGTTAACCTCTTCTTGTTTGCAAGGACAGTTGTTCAAGTGAATTTCAAAAAGATTTGATGGCTTCTGGCAGGGAATAGAAAATACAAGATGTCACATAGTATGCAAGAGGAAACTGAACAAGATCTCCTCTATCACACACTACACAACATAATTAGCAGAAGCATTGCTTCATTCTGATTAAAACCATATTCTTCACAGCACAGTTGTTCTGTTGTGCGTGTTCTCTAAACCCAGACATTCCCTCAAGATTAAAACTTCTCAGAAAAGTACAGGGAATTTGAAGACATCCCACAGCAAACTAGTAACTGGCTCCAAAAGTACAATGAGGGTATGAGTGGGGCAAAGAACTGCGGGATTAGGGCCAGATGAGCTGTGATATTTCTGTGCTTAGCCACTACTGAAATCTGAGAGACACTGTCCTGTGCTGGGCTAGAATGACAGAGTCAGAAATCCAGCCACGAAATGAGGGCTCCTGGTTTTTCTTCCCAGCTTCAGCATTTGGTACCCACAAGGTTGCAAGCCTAACAATTTAGTGCAGGCTTGCAAAGGTTGGTTTATGGACTTTGAACCACTTGACTTAAGGCTGGGTCCTGCCTCCCCCCAGAGCTGTGAGTTGAGGTAGAATGAAGCCTTAAAGGGTTTGCCTGAGGGACTCGGATGCAAGATGTGTAGCCTTGGCTCTCAGCTGAGGGTTGAAACCCTGATTAGGTCCAGAACCACAAAGCTTTTCACTGCTGAAAGTAGAGGTTGCACCTCTGAAGCAGATAATAACAAAATCATCAGCTGGTAACAAATACTGACCTTCTGACAGCCACTCATCCTGAGATGCCTTCTCTGTCATCACACAGGCAACATCTGTGTCATGTCCCTCTCTTCATGGGCTGTCCCCCATGGCCATCATGGGTGTAGATTCCCAGATGAATTCCTAGATGAATACAATTCAGCTCGTAAAAATATAAATTTAAGCTGAATAAAGTTGAGTAAGAAGTAAGTTTCATTTCTGCAAAGAAACTCAAGGATCATTTCTACTGGCCAAGACTGTCTCAACACTGCACCTCATCATGTGTCTGCTGAAGAAATTGTTCCCTTTACAACCTCTGTTGCCTTAGAACAGGTGTCACATTCTGCCCCACCTCTGTCACTCTCTGCAGAGTATTTCACATGCTCCTGTTCATCCTCAGAGTAACTGGAATCCTTCAAAGGAAAATGAAAGAGAAAAGCCCAAAGCTCCAAGTTCCCGTGGCAAAACTGACACACTTGCTGGTCTGCTCAGGGAGTCAGAAACCAGAGCTGAAGTATAAAATTCTTTCTGTAAGTTAAATCACCTTTCCTCTGAGGAAAAAAAAGCTGCACAGAGTTGTATTAAATATGGCTGTCTTCAAAGACCACCTGGCCATACATTTGCCAAAAATTTAATGGAGCTAAGTTGGCTACAAAGTACGAGCTGGATATTTGAAGAGGTTTCGGCTCATCAAAGGAATAAGATATTTAGAACAGCTGTTTGACAGAAACCAAGCTCACATTAAGGTGGAGCTCAATAAATGAATTGAAGAAATTGCAGGATTAATTTATCAGCAATGAGATTATATTTGGGAAAATAAAGTGTTCTTGTAAGTCATTGATTTGCTTCCTGGCATCAGTTTAAGAGATGTCCAGAAATGTTACAAGGTGATCTGCGATTTCCAAGTTTAGGTTAAAGGTTACAGGTAACATGGTCTTCCAGAATAAAAGCTCTATTTGTGGTTATAGCCAGCTCAGACTTTGTCTACGGTTATTTTTAGTTCTTGCTGCATCATCTCAGATGCTAAATGCCTTGAACCGCACGTATGAAAGGTAGGAGTCAAACAAGCATTGGTTGGT
This sequence comes from Corvus kubaryi, assembly GCF_017639235.1. NCBI lineage: Eukaryota > Metazoa > Chordata > Aves > Passeriformes > Corvidae > Corvus > Corvus kubaryi. The sequence goes on along the minus strand of NW_024581134.1, from coordinate 870,760 downwards.
GACATTTCAGGTTTCCTCATGAACTCCCCTAGAGCCCACAGCCTACACACCCACATCCACCCCACAGTTCCCTACATCCATACCCTCCAACCACAAGCATTCACCCTGTTGCTCCCAGATGACTCTGGCTGAAGCTGATGAGACACTTTCTCTATGGCTGCATTGGGCACTGGCTTCAGCTCTTCCCTCCCAGCAAAACAGTGGGCAGGGCCATGACTGATTTGTCTGCTTTCCCCACAGCACAGCCTGTGTCTGGGTGTACCCAGTGCCTGCCCAGAGCCCCAGTGGCTTCAGCAGAGGGTGGCTCTCTCTGTGCCTCAGAACACAGCTGGGGCACTGCCAAGGTGTGTGCAAGGGAGGAAAATGGGCAGGAGAACTCTGTAGCTGCTGGCAGTGCCTGTACATCACACACACACCCCCCCCCTGCGTGGACTGATTCTCTACAGGAGTGTGATTCCTCCCCACACAGCCCCACCAGCCACTGCCACTTGCCCCAAGGAGCTGCCTTCAGGAGTCTGGAGATCAAAACCCACCCCGTGCCTGGAGTCCCACATCAGACACCAAAGGCATTCACACTCCAGAACAGGTTTCTATGAGCCCTTTATTAATACTGTACATTCCTTTGGTGCCCGAAATTACTCAGTTTCTAGCTTACTGTCTCACAGCTCACAGGGGCTTATTATTAATGGCCCAGTAAAACAATATACAGCCTGTTGTATCTTAATTCAGGAGTAGGTAATGACCAACTTAGAGAAATCATTTTAGACCTATGGGTTTTCTAAGGCCTTTTGAAGGTAATGGCAGTAAAATATGCATATATTAATGTTACTTGCAGAAGGCAGAATATAGTGGCAGTATAAGCAATAATGCAGCACTGCATAATAAAAATTGAAAATTCTTTTCCCTAAGTGTAAATATAAAATACCTCTGGGGGACATATCTAAAGGAAGAGTGTTTCAATAACACATAGTTAAACTCAAAATTATATTTTTCAAAGCTATCCAAGTATAGTCTAATAAATAAACCATAAAATAAAACAACATTTTACAAGGAAGACTCATACTGTATTTCAAGCTTTTTGCCACTCTTAAAATCATTATTTAATACAGACAGTTTTAGTCACAAAATTTCAAGAGTTTATTCAATATCTTTTATGTGCTTTACAAGGTTATTAGAGAATTTATTTTCTCTTTCCCTTACAGATTGGAAGGTGGGCAGTGATATATGAGCTTTCACATTTTATTTATTCACCAAACTGTTCCAGATGTGATCCCATCATTTATCCACTGACACATCAAACCTGCTGCGTGACCTTTACAGTGACCTCTTTACAACATTTGCTTTCATGCTCTAAAAGTTATAGCAGCTTAACAGTGCTTGCTTCAGTGGGAAGACAAGAGAACTGATATTTGGGAAGGGGGGGGGGGGTGCTATAATTTAAAAATAATAAAAATTTAATTACTCTCCTACAGTATGAAAACTAAGTCCAGGTGGTGAACTAGCCAGTGGAGTTATATTTCCAGAAATGTTTCAATCATATTTCACTCCAAACAGTATTTCACTCCATGGATTTGGAATATACTGGATTTGCACAGGCTAAATTTAGCAAGCACTATCTTTCCCCCCTTCTTGTGATTTGTCACAGCAACAGGCATTCTTGGGGTGATACACCTTTCCTTATTATATATCAGCAAATAGAATGAGAATCCATCTGCAGTTTTCCTTCTTAAAGGGAAAAATTGCCTACAGTGCATCCAATATTTCCGTTAACTAAAAAACATCTACATCACTGTGACCTTAGCATTATGCAAAAAACCCAATTTTGGCATCAAATCTTAGGGAGTCAGTGAGTACACAAAATTATTCCAGGTACAAATCATTCATTCCAGGCAGCTCCCAAAGCCCAGGCTTGGCCAGCTGGGACTTTCCAAGTGTGGTGAACTTTTCCTTAGTACTTTTTTTGTTTTATGTACTTCCACAATTGGGCTGATACCAGCAGTAGACAGGCCTCCATTGTGGTTCACACAATATTTATGGCCCAAGAGGTAGCAGAGAATCTCAAGAAGCAAACGCAGACACACACACACAGAGGCAGAGGTACCCACACACAGTCTGAATGCAGGAGAGCTGTAGCCAAGGGATGAAGCTTTGATAGCATGAAAAAGATGCTGGAAGCCTTCCAACTAACAACTCCCCACACTTCAATTTCACTTAAAAGAATTCCTACGGACTTCAACAGAAGAACATGCAAGTCAGAAACAAGTAAAACCTGGGAGAGGCTGTGTTGAGAACTTCTGGATAGTCTCTTGGTTTCCACATCATCAGCTGTTTGCTCTACCCATCCCCACTTCAGGTTCATTTCACAGCGTCTGGATTCTTGAATTCCTATCAAAGCAAAACCTGAATTGTGAGGCACCGGAGAACCCCACAACCTTTTTACTGGTCCTTGTCTCCCTTCCCTCTCTCCTGATCACAAAGATGATCACAAAGGTCATGTACCACTGCAGTGCAGACATCTGGCCAGTTGAGGTACCCAGTGACCTGAGTCCACACTGCAGAATCTGGGTATAAAAAACAGAGGAGCAGAACAACCCCAGAAAACCCTCCCAGAGCTACACACAGACACCTGTGGTTAATCCAAACACAGGCTTCTATTTCAGTGACTTTTAGCACAGAACTAAAAACCGAGTGGAAGCTGAGCCTGTAAGATTTATGCTTGAAGTAGGAAATCAGATTCACTCCTGCAACATTTCCCCCACCTCTGCAACACAATGTTCTGAAACTGGATTTTACTTTTATTGTTTGGTTGTTTGGATGGGTTTTTTGCTTTTTGTAGAAATAACAGGGTTTCTAAGTAAGATCTTAAACAGCCTTGGTTTTGTAATATTAGGTCATCAATAATGGAAAAATTACATCAAAGAAAATACACTTGTTTCTTTAGGTGTAAAGCAAAGCTGGTAGAAAAACAATGCATTAACCTCATGTGCTGTGAAAACAGGTGAAGGGTACAAATAGTAGATCTGAAGGTGCCAGCAGGAGAATATTCCAAAGCTCTCTGGAAGTACTGCTTCCAGGTTAAGTGATCACAGGAAGATTACAGTAACACACCACCACTGAGTGATTAATTCTCAGAAAAGAAAAGAAGGTGAAGTCCTGTTTTGATCACTTCTCTGGTTCACAGACTTACATTTCAGCTGGAGTCTTACTTTAAATAAACAGAGCTGAGATTTGAAACTTTTTAAATAACACTCAGAAATAAAATTCAAGTGAGCTCCCCTGCTCGCTTTCTATCACTTATCCCTGCTGGCAAAGGAAATGCAACTGTTGGCTTTTGAAAGCCACAAATTTGCAAGGGTCTGGGGCATGAGCTGGCAGGAGGCTCAGACTCCTTGATGTTTGTAATTGAAAAGGACATGAAGTAATGAAGTAATTTCCCTGTCCCTATTCTCCATGTTTATCAGAGGCCTGTCTGCAGTGGAGGAAGGGTGACAGGGTAATCTGAGCCTCCACAGAAAACCTGCTTTTTCTCCAAAGTTATTTAGATTTCCATGAGCGCTGGCAGAATTTTGGAAGGAGTCCAGGCGAATGAAGGAATTTGGCTGCTCTGAAAATACCATACAGGAACTTTAAAAATTGAACTGATTTATGCCCTGTAATGTTTTCAATACTGTATAAATTAAGTTTGAGTTCCTAGCCTGGATTTTAAGAAGAAATTTTATATGTTATGATCCATGAAAGAACTAGAGGAAAAAATATCTTATTGTATGATAATTCCACCTCTCCCATAAGAAGTGCTAGACTTTGCATATATAATGTGTTCAAAGGAATAATATGGAAAATGCATTACTTTGTAACATCAAAGGATGTTCCAGAATACCTTGAGGTCCTGACAGCTATTTGGAGTTTGCTAATGTCACACAGCACTGTGAAATATATTAGCAATAGAAAGTTTGTATGTTCTGTTCACCACTGACTGACTGTAGAGCTGGGCCTGGGAAGAGAGGAGGCTTCTGAAGTGCAGCACCTAGAAAGTGTAAGCTAATTGATGGGGAAAATTATCTCCTGCAGAGGACTGCTTGGAGCCACCTTTAGTCTTTCATGTGCAGATGGCAGTGCCTGGGTGCTGTCCCCTGTGGATATGCCTGTGTCACACACTCCAAGTGGAGATGTCCACAGCACGGTCCCAGGAAGTCCCGTAGCGCCAATAAACAGCCCTGTGCTTTCTGAGGCTTTATGATAAACTGTGAGGTTTTCAAAGAAACCACAATTTGCACATCTAACAAATATAAATATGTTTATCCATGGTGCCTTGTCCTCTCACAGAGGGAGATACAGCTATAAATAGCTAAATATTACTTTCCTCTTTTAATCAGCCATGGATATAACCTCAGCTGGGGATCTGAACACTGAGTCACAGTTGATCCCTGATTTGATTAATAACCAGTCTCCTCTGAGGTCTGAATCTTGTTTCTGGTTCAGAGGTCAGCACATACAAAGGTCCATTACCGGTGAGCCATCCTCCTCTGCGCTAACAAACACCCACTCCAACCCACAGCACAGCTGAACACCCGAGAGCTGCAGAATAGGCAGCTTGGGGCTCAAGCTGGTCCCCAGCTTCAGGCCCTGAGGAGGAGCATCAAGAGGCTGAGATGAAGAAGCTGCCTTCAGAAGTGTGAAAACAGAAGCTTAGGAGGAGATTGCTTTCATCTGGAGTCTGAAAGAAAAATTGTGAAGTTAGCAGAAACCAAGGGAGACACCAGAGAAGTGAAATTATAAAATTAAAGCTGTGCTGGCTGTCAAACTCCCCTCCAAAAAAATAGGACAGTGAAGCAGGTGAGGAGCCATTCACCAGGCAACCAGGAAAGAAAAGAAGTTATTCATCAGGAACCTCTTTCAGAAGCAGACATGTACCTTCAGCATGCAGACACCTGTGGGGTTGTCACCGACATTCCCTACAAAGTGGAAGGGAGCAGAATCTATTGTCCATAACTGATGTTACACACCACCATTCTTCTGTCCCTGCACTTTGAGTCATCTTTGAACTAAAAAGCTCTAAATTTTCTGGTTGCAATCTTCAGTCCATGATTGCTTGTAACCACTGTCATCACCATGCCCTTCCACATGCAAATGACACAACTATTATACCAAAGATTTGGTACAAATGATTGTGCATGGGCAGATTAAATAATATTTTTTAAGATAATAAAATTAACTTTAAAAAACAAAACAAACAAGGCCAAGAGTCCTCTTCCAGGACAGATGTTTCTCTCTCTTTTTCTATACTGTGTGCCACTCATGGTGTTTAAAATATATATTGTCACACAGTTCTTTGAATCAAGGCAACAACCCCTCTCATCCTGCCTTTTGTGTCATTAATAGTTTCAACCCCTTTTTGCCTGTTGGGACAGGTAACAATCCCACCCTTTCAGCAAGACATCACATTGAGCATATACCTTTATCTTTTTCCAAAGTGCAGAATTCTTCTCCCCACCACATGTCCATAATCAGGGCATGCCTAAAGCATGAACCACAACTAACCCTGGACAAAACCCCCACCTGTCATACCTGTGAAAATGGAACAGTGATAAAATACAAAGCTGTTCTTAGTTCTGTGGAGAAATTTAACCTATTGGGAATGGGTGTTTTCACAGACACTCCCAGCAGAATGGAGAGAGACCCAGATTTACAGTGTAATTAAAATTGTATTTTTCCATTTTATTTTTCACTACGTGGCTTCCTTTTTTCCTCTGCTGTAGTATTCTGTGGGCCTTAAAGAAGTGTCTCTGTATCTTAGTACACAGAGGTCTTGGGATATTACTTGAAAACAGTACACCAAGAGGAAATTGTGCAATCAATTCCATGAGAATGCCTCCCTCAGCAATAAACACTGCCTGTGCCAAATAAATGGGTGATGTGCGTCATAAATTTCCTTTTCCTGTCAGAGCAGCCACAAGAAATGGATGAAGTTATGCACATTTGAATAAAAATAAAAATGTGTTATTTGCTCTAGCGCGCACTGCGGACAGGACACTGGGAGCTGCACCGTGCCTGCCCGGGCTCCCAGCGCCACACAGCCCAAGGCACAGCTCCTCACACACAAAGGAAAGCACAGTCAGTGTTTCTCACAGTCTCACTGTGCCATTTCCAGCCCAACTGTTCACAAACAATGAGGAATGCCCGATTTTTTTGCGTTCAACTTAAGCCCCTATCAGAGACAACTTGTTAAAGCTGAGGTGTTTACCACTCGCTGCAAATCAGACCTAGGCACACAGTCTTGGCTGAACAGCCCAAGCTTGCCAGTCCAAAACCACCAGCTGCTGGACTGAAAAGTCATGATCTTTTCTTCCTTTTTTCTAGGTCGTATTTTTCCCACTGACTGAGCCTACAGAGTGAGAAACGCCTTGCATTTACATCCCAGCAACCTCACCCACCACCCTTAGGCAAACTCAGCTCCTCATCTGGCATAGATAAGCACAGGACACCAATTTAATGCAACTCAGAAACCTCACTCCAAGTGGGGATTCAGACTATGGCAGCAACATATTTTGGATTATTATTCTATTTATTTTACTATTATTCTATTTATTTTACTACTCTTTATTGTACCCCATTCCAGTATTATTCCCAAGTGCAGATGTGTCACACAGTGCAGTGAGAGCCTCTGACCCTGAGCCCCTCAGGGGCTGGGCAGCGACACCGTCCACATCCTCTCACTTAAACTGTTCCTGCCCAGGACACACACTGACACTAATCAGTATCAACTCTGCCTCTCCATCACCTCTGCTCACATTCCTCCTCATCTCTTCTTTGCCAGCCACTTCTATAAGATTCCTGGCTCAACTGGAGGAAAGAGAGAGCTGTCAACACTGATATATTAGAAATACAATTCAAGCAGCTGCTATTTGTGTTTTATTTTTAGACAACTTTATTTTTCCCCTCAGATTCTATATTATTATTCTTTCTCCTGGGTCAAACAACATCTGTTGTATAAAAAGTAAACTCATTTGGATTATCAAGTTTGCATCTTTCCATTTATATTTTACTCTAGTTGCCTCACTAGGAATTGTCCTGCACTGTCCTCTGATATTTCATGAACAAATGGGTCCATAAGAAGATCTTGGCATGACTTAAGCACCTGCAACCACTTCACAGGCCTTAACCTGATAAACTACAACTGCTCCACAGCAGGACTTACACATCCATATTGCCCTAAGAAGCAGGGAGCAGAGCAGCAAGGGGTGCAGCCCCCTCTTCCTACCTTTGCTGCCTGCAAAGTGCAAGGGGCTGCATCAACAACCTTCTGTACTGCTGCTGCCAAGGGCTTGCTCTGGCCACAAAAAAGTCACCAGTGACTGCCTTTAACAGTCCGTGCAGGCGTGACTGTAATGTGTCAAAAAACATATAGACACAAAATGTCAGCAACTGTAACCTGGCACAGGTGTCTAAGGTTTGAGGTCACCTACGCCAGCTGGGCATCTGGCCCTGGGCTGGCTGCAGGACTGGTCCCCCCGAGCAAGGGCATTCTGTCCTGTCCGGGCTCACAAATAGTGAATCAAACCAACACTGAAAGTGAAAATCAAGTTCCTACATCCGAACCTGATTTAGTCCAGCAAGAATAAAGTTATTCAAACTCATGGAGGGCTTTGCAGCTCTGGCTCTGGCCCCTGTGCCTGAGGACCACTGGCAGCACTCAACGCCTTTGTTTCACTCTTCTCAAAGAATAGAGCTAGAGGAAAAAAAATTAAAAGGAAAAATCCCAGCTCTTTGGAGACACAAGATTAAATCAATGCTATTGATTTGATCCCAGCTGGCATTTTGTACACTGAAATGCCAATCTCTCCCCCTCCAAGTCAAGAGTTAGGGCAAGCAGGACAGAGAAAGATGACAGTGGTTGGCCAGATGTGATCCTCACAAGCAAAGCTGTTATTCTCATGTTTGGTTACTGCTGAGAAGAGTTTGTTCAGCCATCAGAGACAGATCCACACAGGAGCCAGTGAAGAAAGGACTCTCTTGCCTGGAAGGGCAGGAAGGGACCTCAGGAAGCCAAAGAAAACTCTGATGAGCCCACATCATTTTTCCTGTGGCTCATTGACCTTTAGTGCTTACTTTCCTCTTCTGTTGCTACCTCTGTTTTCTAGCAACAGTGAGGATCAGAACTGTAATAGTTTCCATCATGTCTTTCATAAAAAAAACCCCTTGACTTTTCCATAAGGCTTTGCTCTAAGAAAATGACAATTTACAAACATGAAAATCTTTGCTGGTACTTCCTAAGGTTAAGGGAAAAAAAAGGCTATCTCCATATGTTCACATTTGTTCTTTTAGGTAATATGTTCCCTCTAATTCTTCTAAATTGCTAGGACATGATGGATTTCCACAGCAGACTTTCTCCCCCTGAAGACAGTACAAAGAGCCTACAATGTGAACAACCACTTGCAGAACTGATATTCACTCTGGTCTGAATCTTCAGTATATTTTTGAACAGCAGCAAAACCCTTACTGCTGATCATGCCAGCAGTAATTTTGCCATCACACAGCCGACCACAAGCACACCCCTCCAGCTTTCTGCTAAGGATGCAATCCCAGAGGAGCACAAGAACATCTCTACATGCCCTCCTCCTCCCAGACACAGCCCAGGTAGGAACATAAGCAGTCTAACTTCACTTCCAGAGGCAACATGAAGGACACTGTCCTGCTCCTCACAACCAGATTCCCTTTGGGAGACCAAGCTCAGGTGTGTCTCATGGGTGAGGGTGCAGCCTGCCTGCCATCCCGCTGCAGCACAGAAGCACCATCTCTCATGCTCAAGGGTTGTTGCCAAACCCACTGAGGGGCTTACACCCAGGCAGGTAAAGACTTACAGGCCTTCAGTCAACACACAAAGACCAAATATCTACAGAAATGAAATCTTCCCAACATCATCTCTTCCAAGCAGATTTTCTTGTTAAACCTTGACAGGGAACAGGCACTTTTGCTGCAGCAGTAACAGTCAGCATCCTGTGCTGAGCACTTGCCCCTTTTCTCTGCTGTCAGCTCCAGCTCATGGCAAGGCAAGAACTTCCAGATTCTGTTGTGTCCAAAGCCACCCTCTGCGAAGACACCCAAGAAATCAAGGGGGATATTTTGGAGGGAGATTGTGGATTTGCATCTACACCCTAGAATTACAGTGCTCCTTGTCTAGAAAAAACTGCTGGAGTTGCGAAAGAGCAGGATTTTGTACAATGGTTTGAATAGTTGATGGTTCCAGTCCAGTCAAAAAGCCTCACAAGAAGGGCCTGACTTTGCAGCCTGAAGTATTTCTGTTCCCAAGGGGCACGACAGTATGGAGAATCGTGACACAGTTTTTATGGCTAACTGAATATTTCTGTTCAATCTCTGAAGGGCTTGGGGTTTGTTTGAATTGTGAATGATGGCTCCTATCCCAGCTCTGTGTGTGACATACTCCTCTAGTGACAGAGTTCACACACTGAGCCTCAGTCAAGAATCCACACATACCCTGAAAGTTGCTGGCACACACAGTGTATAATTAAGATCATATGAGACTCTGAATTTCTTTCCCTTGCCCAGCTACAACCAAGAAAAGGGCCAAACAAATCTCTTTGCCCTTAAAAATTGGAAGGTAAGTCCTATAATTTGACTTTTCCTTACATGCCTTCATTTCTAGCTGTAATTTCTATTTAAATGTCTCTTTACACTCTCCAAAACCACCATTGTCATGGTACATTATGGCATGTTCATTTCCTGCAAGATAGCAAGGCAGTATTTTCAAAAGCAGCTAAAATAGTTAAAAGAACAAGTTCCCAGTCAAAATCTTTCCAGGTTGAAAGGTTCTATGAGCAGGGAAGTTACGTGAGCAGCACAATGTGGATCCTCACCTCAGTGATGCCAAGAGATTATTTTGGCAAGTTACTCTACAGACCTGAATGTAAAGGGATAAAAGGCTGGTTTGGCAAGTTGAAAGAGCAAGGCTAATTCCACAGATTTTACAGCAATAGGCAATGCTGCTTCAGGGAATTCAAAAAGCAAGAATAGATTTTCCTCTTATTAGAGGCCTATTTTATAATTTTATGCATCAGTCTATTGACTGCTGTATCAGTCAATGAAGAGGAAAAAACCACTATTTTTGAGAAATACTAATTGCTGTCATTTAAGGTGCTGTCAGGATTGTGACTTGTAACTTCCAGCTTAATGTACATACAAGCCTAAGATGCTCAGCCTTCCTTCAGTGGTCAGGGCTGGTTAAGAGGGGGGGCAGAAGAAATGAGTATTTTGACAGTTTGACAAGTACATTTCTTACCTGGCACAGCTGTGTTGTCTGGACTGGCCCTGGGCATTGATTGACATGCTTACCATAATCCAAGGGAAAGCAAAATAAGACTGCCTCTTGTACAGCTCAAATGAAATCAGCTGTCTTCTATAGCTGGGTAAATTCAGAGCAACTTGCTGAACTTGCTCTGAATATACACAAGGGGAAAAAAAATAAGGAGGATTTTAGTACTTAATTTTTATTATTGGAAACAGCCATCACATTGCGAACTCCTTTGAGTGTGGAAGGAAAGCCACATCTGAGAGTTTCAATGGTCAGTTTATGTAATATTCCATGCCCTGCCTTCAGTTTGATTGCTGAGCTTTTCCTCTTCTACAGCAACAACTTTGATTTCTTTTCATACAAATCTACGTAGAAAAAAGTATTCTTCATCCTGCTGCCCAGCCTGTAAGTAACAACCCCTTCACTGGAGATGTGGCTTGCTCAGGACCCAGAAGCAAATTGACTAAATAGCCTCTCTTCCCAGGCAGGGGTGGAGGAAAAGCAATGTATTAGGGAACAACAAATCAACCCCAGGCTGGGGATAGTAGAGAAAGAAGGAAGAAAAGAGGAAAACCAGAAAGAAAAGAAGAAATAGATGGAAGAGAAAAAGAGAAAGACAGAGAGAAATAAATAGTCTGTAGAAAAATATAATTGACTTCAAAACTCCCAGCCTCTTTTAGAGTTAAAGAGAAAGCCTTTGTGCTCCTCAGATTTCCTCTTTAGATGATGAATGTATGGGGTTGGAAGAAGCCTGCAGAGGAAGACCCGGCACTCTCACCTTTGTGCACAGGTTCTGCAGGGCTGCTCTTTGTTGCCTTATGCTACAACACACTGGTACAGTGACCAGCACTGCTGACAATATTCCAGGTGGGATCCAATGCCTTTCCCAGCAACAGACATATTGCCTCTTTTGTTTTTTTATCCTGCCGCTCCATTAATGCAGCCTTGTCTCTTGCTTGTCCTTTTGCCACAGATGTGATCTAGGCAGACAGTTTCAAGGCTTTTTCCAAAGGAAACTAACACCCAACACATCAAATCCCTCTCTTCATCCCTCTCCTGAATGCTTGCTCTGTTAAGGCATATTTCCCAGACTGATTCCCTGCTTCCAGATTAATTACTCTACATTTCTCCACACTGAACTCCAGTTTACCATTTGTTAGCAGAGTCATTGAAGAGATTTTGGCCCTGGTGAATCTGCCTAGGCTGTGCCCAGTCATGGGGAGACCTTACACCATATTATCTCTTCCCTCGGCCCAGTGCAAAGCTGAAGTAACTCCTCAGACATCAGCAGTGCACATGCACAGTGTTTCTGAGGAGCAGGCTCGCTCTTTTCAAGGTCCAGCAAATAACAGACTGCTCTGAAGCACCTGGCAGCACAGCAGGGCTGGCAGCCCCTTGCCACAGCCCCAGAGGCACCCGTGACTCCTGACCTCGCTGACAATGTTTCCACCCAGCAGAGACATGAAAGGACTCCTGGCTGGTCGGGCTGGGAAGTCAGAAGGGGGTCTTGCTAGGATGCTTTGCTGCTGGTGGTGCCAAACCTGGCTGCCTTAGAGACATGAGCATGGTGGGGCACCTTTGTGCTGTCTGGATTACACATCAGAGAGATCCTGAAACAGTCCCAAGAACAGCCTTCTGCCAGCTTGAAAAGTTTTCATCTGTGCTTATTGTCTCATACCTGCCCTCGAGCTGGTTTTGATCCAACAGCCTCTATTACCACCTCTTCCTTTACCTTTTGCCTTAGCTATTAATCTCTGATGTGGAACTTTGTGAAATGCTCTTTGAAACTCTAAGCACACTGCTGAATTCCCCTTATCTAGCCTGGCAGTAATATCTTCAAAGAACTCCAGGAGGTTAGTTAAGTATGACCTCCTCTAGCTTCAAGCTCAGCTTCCCAGCAAGCCCTTCACTCCTTTGCTAGAGATGAGAGGAAGAGGACGGGGAACTCTGGGACAAAGAGGCACATCACTGTTACAATGCCGACAGCAGCAGACACAGCACCACTCCTGCTGCCCAGCACATTTTTAAATTACCTTGGCGACACCAGGCTCTCTGACTGCACCTTCTGTTCTGCCAGGACCCAATGCAAATCATATCTCAAAGGCAAGCTGCCGCTACCCACACAGGGGTGAACTTCCAGAAAGGCACGAGGGATTTCTGAAATTAAGCTGAGGACCCAGCTGCACATCCTGCACCTTTGGGTAATGCCTCAAGTCCCTTTAATTTCTGCCTATTGTCAGGTTCTCATCTTTCATGCCCTCCAACCATGGTGCCATTTCAGACTCATGTAATGCTACAGAAATGTTTTCACCATGAAATTGCCCAAATACTAGAAGCATTCCAAGACAGGTATCTCCATCCTTTAAGACACCTGAAAATCAGACAAAGTCCTGAGCAACACTGCCTAACTTCGAAGTCAGCCCTGATCTAAGTAGAAAGGTGGACCACAGGATATATCAGAATAAGGCTTATTGGGGATTTTTATCTTGCCTTTGGACCCAGTCCCATCTTCCAGCTCTTAACTAGTGAGCCCAGGCACCCAAGCCTAATTGTAACCCAACCACTGCCCTGCCAGGACCTTGGCTGAAGTTAGGTATAGCTTGGTGAGTTCCCTCCCTTCTGCATCAGCCCAAGCAGTATTTAAAGTTTATCTCTACTGAAGCAAGTCCACGGTTTAATTTCACCTCCACTTGAAATGTGCAGAATTTCCCCTTGCACTGTGCTTCCTGCTCCCCCAGAGCACCTTGCTGTGTTTCCATTCACACATCATCTCTTGCTGGTTTCTCATTTACATCATAATACTGGAGTTGCTGTTTACACTGAGCTGCACAAAGGTATGTTTAACATCTTACTGTGGTGTGATCATTAACATCATACTGCTAGCCCCAGGGAGTTTCATGACTGGATTCAGATCCATCTGTCCTGTGTTCCCAACAGGGGTTCCCGCTGCAGGCCTGAATATTTTGGCAGGAGACAATTCAAAATGTGCAAAACACTACATGTCAGGCAGAATGTGTTACCTTAAATGATGATCTATTATATGAATGTTCTTGTTGTTTTGTATCTTATCTCTTTAAAGAGCAGCCTCTTCAGAAATCATGGTGCAGTCTATGCTCCATCACAACAAAAGTGCTAGGTACACCTGCAGTGAGGTAAACTCCCTTAACATTCTCAACCTATAGATAAAATCCCCTCAAAAGAATAAAAAAAAAGTAAGATATCATTCCTTATTTACAACTGATACAAAGTTACAAGATTTTGGTGTATTCCCTTTACAGGCGTGCATCTCAAAGGTATATATATAAAGTTTCTACCACGTATATCTGCATAGCTTGTCTGGAAACTAAAATACAGATACACATGGCAATGCTGCAGATTTCACCCACAGAGCTACAGACTGATACAGCCCTAAGCATTAATCATGGGGGGAGCCAGGTGTTTCAGTGTGCCAGCACCCACGCTGTCCACAGGCAGTGGGATCCAGGCTGGGAGAAGGAGACATCTGCTTTGGAAGTAAACATCCACCTGGCAGCCTGGGTGAAAACATGAGCTACAGAGAAAAATGAGGATGGTGAACATGCCTTTTCCTTTTAGAAGGTCCTGTAGAGGTTCTGTCACTTTGAGGGTTGGCTTCAGTAGGAAACAGTCCTTTTTATATTTCTCCTCAGTTGCATTTACACCTAGGGCTTACTGCAGCTGCCCTTGAACTCCCTTCCACCACGTCTATCTACTGTTTGCTCAAGTACACTAGAAAAGATATCTCAAGATTAGATTTTAAGGAACATGTGTGGATGGACAAAATCTGGCAACTTTTTATCTTCAAATGTGAGAACATAATTTAGTTCACTTTCTGCCCTCTTCTCCTCCATATCCTTCGAGGAAAGAGGCACTTTCATCTGCATTGGTGGGAAATGTCTCCTCAGCATTGAGGACAAAAAGTCATTCCTGACACTTGGCACAGAGTAGGCTCAAAACTACAGCCTGAAAGTGACTGGGTTCTCTAAAGAAAATATGAAAAAAAATTACTACCTGAATAATAAATTTGACAGAACTTATCCTAAACAATAGCAATCTCTGTAGGCTTCTCAGAAGTTGCAAGGCACACACTTGCAAACAGAGGTGCCCTCAGGAGAGATCCACAACACAAACTGGGCCCCTAGGCTGGCTTTGGGCTGCATCCTTTCATCTGTAATACACAGCTCAGGCTGACCTTTAACTAGGAGAAATAAAAAAGGGAGGTGACTGTTACTGAGTCACAGAGAGGGGAAAAAAATAAGGCGTGAATTACGATGGGGATGAATGGAGAATATTTAGAAAATCCTAGGAGGCAGAGTATTTTGAAAAGGCTTCTGGATGGGGCAAACACACTGGCAGCACTGGGTTTGCAGGAGTTGCTTTGGTGCAGATTTGCCAGCAGGTTTCCCTAGGTTTTCTCAGGATAGATCCCTGAAGTCTGAGATTTCAAACTCCACAGACACTTTTGAAAATCTTGGTTCCTTACAGAGTCCCACAATGCTCCAATAACTGAATTTCCATAGCACTAAGTGCTGCTACAAGAGTCAAGACAGGTATTGCTGGGTCCAGATCTGGCAGATTCAGCATCAGGATTTGGCGGGGAAACTCCATCTCACCATCTCTCCCCCACTGCAAGTAACAAGCCCAAAGAAAAGGAGAATCCTCAGCATCAGTCCAATGCTCACAGATGAAAAAGAATAAAAAAAAAAAAATCTCAGGGTCACCCTTTTTCTTTCAGTGTAGGACTACAAAGTCAATATAACAGTGTTGCATGGACACTCAACGTGACTTTAAACAAGCTGTGGTACAGCCAGCAGCACAGCGATGCTGGAAGTACATTATCCAGCAGAGGCTGGATAATAATCATCACCAATTCATCCACTTTTTTGGG
Source organism: Corvus kubaryi (assembly GCF_017639235.1). NCBI lineage: Eukaryota > Metazoa > Chordata > Aves > Passeriformes > Corvidae > Corvus > Corvus kubaryi. The sequence goes on along the minus strand of NW_024581134.1, from coordinate 855,548 downwards.
AGAGCATTGCAACCAGTGGTGGCCACTGTCTATCCTTGCTTCTTAGCTCACCCTGCCCAGGGTAGGTGGCTTGAAGTGAGTTAAGCCAGGCTTGTATCTACTCATGGCTACAGGAGGAGCAGAAGAACCCTCGCAGCTGATTTATCTCCACGTGTACCACCTACCTGGCCAACTCACAAAAGGCTCCAGGATCCCTGACCTTGCCAGTAAGCCCAAAGCTGCCTTACTTGGGCCAGCAGGGGAGAGCCCAGAGACTGTACCTGCTGCAATGTAACTTCATGCCAGTCAGAACGGTTGTGTGAAGGAAGATGGAGAAAAAAAAAATCACCGAGAATTAATCAAGCCATCATCAGTGGCTCCAGGTGCAATAGCTGTACAAGAAAAACAAATAAATCAACCCACAGTTAAAAATAGCCTTTTTGATTACTGTCTTCAGTCTTCGTCTAAAGACAGAGTAACAACATAACGTTCTCTCAGGAACTAACCCCTGGCCAATATTTTACAGCTCCTGCCCTTAGAGCAAGTCAATATGTGCAGAAGATAGAGAGGTGGATTGATGAGAGGTAAAAGATACCTGTACTGTACTGTACACATTTGCTCCTGCTGGGCCCAGGGAGCTGCCCGCGAGGGCACAGGAGAAAAGGGCAACACCCTGACGGCCGTGCACGAGCCCTCATGGCCAAAAAGCCACCTCAGGCGAGTCGAAGCCAAAGCTTGTGAGGGCTCACTTTGCACCACTGACCTCTTAGAAATGTTTTTATCGATATCCGTGTCTCACAACAGGGGCTGCAGCACCTCTGGGCACCCGCCCGGATCTGCAGTGTCACACCTTCCCCCAGCCCTCGGTCCCAGGGGTCTCTGCTGGCGCTCGGGTCCTAACGGTGTTCATAAAATGGGAGATATATAAAAGATACAAAGCAAGAATACAAGTAACACGTTGTCTATTTTAACTCCTTTATATTAATTGTTAAATGTCACCCTCAATAGAAAAACCACTGTCACCAGCGCCGGCATTTGCAGCAGGTTCTCACTGAGGGTTCTCTAGCCGCAGCAGAAAATCTGGGTTCAAGGCTGAAAACGGAACCGCCCGGCTCACGGGATGGGCCCTCAGCTCCCCGCGGCTCCCGGGATCGGCCCCTCAGCTCCGGGCTCCCCGCGGCTCCCGGGATCGGCCCCTCAGCTCCGGGCTCCCCGCGGCTCCCGGGATCGGCCCCTCAGCTCCGGGCACCCCGCGGCTCC